>NC_056733.1:469287050-469608879 GCF_019279795.1 Protopterus annectens
GGCAATCAGCTGCTCTCTCTTTCTTCTTCTAATTAGAGTAGGAGCATTGGCTGCTGAAGGGCTAACCTAAAAGAAAAGCCAGAAAGTGAAGTACCCTACAGGATTCACTTGCTATACAGACCTGGCCAACAAGCAGGATTGCGTGCATGCAGCAGAATACCTTAATTCACAGGAACAAATACCCATAAAGACAGTGTGGCCAAAAATGAACCATTGGCAAACATGACTCCTAAGCACTAACTACATCTGTATTGTGAAAAAGACTGCAAGTGTCAGTGGGTGCACAAAGATGATTTTTATTTATTTATTTTTGTTGACCGGGTGTGTCCGACTGGAAGTAGGTCCATTTTCAGCGGAGACCCGGGGAGAAAAGCTCCACAGTTAAAATAAACAGACAGTAGTTACATTGGATTACATAGCGATTAACAATTTACATAGCAATTACTTACAACATATTTACAGATGAAGAACATAGTACATCAGTAGACAACTACAATCTTTATCTGTGAAGTACACAACAGACATTAACAAATGATTAAAATAAGAAGTTCCTGCTGTATAAGTACTAGGCTTATGAGCATCTGAGCTTGCTATAATCAAGGTAGTTAGTGAAGTGTTAAGAAAGATAGTGGTTGGATGGGGTGGGTGATATTAGAGTGGGAGTTGCAAGGGCATAGCCAGCATGTTTTTAGGTGCGCTTTTAGTAAAGTTTTGAAGTGGGTGCATGATGGTACGGAGGTAATTGTGGGTGGGAGGGAGTTCCATAATTTGGCTATGGTGCAAGAGAATAGTGCTTCACCAGCAGAGTTACTGGTTTTTGTGATCTGCAAGTGATTTTTGTTGCTGGATCTTAGTGGTCTGGTGGTGCGATAGAGTTGGAGTAGATTCTGGAGGGATGGGACATTTAGTGGATGGTTTACTACTTTGTGGGCGAGTGAGAGTTGATACCATTGAAGGAGGTGAGGGAGTTCAAGCCAGCCCAGTTTAGCAAGTGAGAGACAGTGGTGACTACGGTAGAATGCCCCTGTGGCGAATTTGGCAATTTTGTTGTAGCAGGTCTCTAGCTTGTTTAGATCGCATTGCCTTAGGTTGGTATATATTGGAGAGGTATAAAGTAGGGTGGAGATAAGGTGGGAATTTGCTATTGAAATCTTTGCTGCTTTGGTGAAAAGATGCTTATTTCTGTATAACGCTCCTAGTTTTTTGTGGACTTTTTTTATGGTCATGGATATGTGAATGTCAAATTTTAGTTTATTGTCTATTTCCACTCCTAGCAATTTGGTGTGTTCAGTTGGGTATATAGTGGTGTTGTCTTTTGCTGTGATGTTAAAGTGAGAGTTATGAAAGTACGAAGAAGGCAAACAAAAGGCCAGAGTGATGGGTAAGGTTTACAGAACAAACATGTTCACAACTTTCATGTACCATCTATAGATAAACGGTTATCTCATAGTAATGCGATGAAAATTTAATGCAACAAAAAATTAACCTTTTGAAATTTTATATTTCCTGGTTTCATTTTTTAGAACATATTGCAAAGTCAGACTGCAACACTAAAGATGAAGGGAGTGCAACTGTCCCATTCAAGTGCTGCAGTCATCACTCAGCAGCAATATTTATCATCCTACTTAACTGGTAAATACCAGCCAGAGAAACAGCCTACACTGAATATTAAAAAAAGGTGCTTTTTTGAAGCATGACAAATGCAAATGCAGAAACATCAGTGTAATTTTAATGTAAAAAATGTATAATACTCCATTAATCAGATCTATATGCACATCTGTTTATGCAAACATTTTACAAAGCATACATTAATATATAATTTAGGATTCATTTTTTCCAACTAAACATTTATTTTCATGAAAAATATTCATTACACTTTACTTGCAAACCTCATGCATGGTGCACTAGATCTAATTAATCTGGCGGACGTCAGCCACATTAGGCACAAATATCTAGCTAAAATTTTCTTCACATTGTACAGGCAGGCTGAACCAAAACCAGAGTTCAGAATCAGTACTGTTCATAGTGTTTACTGCTATTCAGAACATGCCTTCTCATGTATTTTTAACTACAATCTTAGTGAATATTGTTACTACCTATGGTCAAGACCAACACCTTGAGTCACTCACCTGTATGATCCCGATGAATGTATCGCCAGTCTATGTGGAAAAATGTTTAACAGCTGATGTTACTACTACTGCTCTCTGCCAGCAGGTATCATCTTTGCTGATATCCCATCGAAAAAGGATACAAGCACTATTGTACTTTTTTAACCTAACATCTAACTACACTAGATACCTAAATAAAAAAAGAACAAAGAACTATTTGCAAATTAGCAAACAACTTGTAATAAAAATTGGGAATCTTTTCAGAAATCCTATTTCACCCAGAAACGTATGCACTTGAACACTGGCATGAAAGTCAAAATATTTCCAGTGCATTATATGCAAACCAATATGAGAGCTCTCAGCCTAAGTATCTCAATATACTTGTTCCATAGTCCCCATTTCTTACTCAAGAATATACTTTGCCCTAGTCAAGTAGGATAAATTGATACTTCCAATAAAACAAGGTGGTTTAGGAATGCCTGATTTGAAGAGATAGTTTAGAGCAACACAGTTAAGGCTCTTGTATAAAACATAAGCAGAAATAAAAATTCAAAGTGGAAAGGGATGATGATGAAGCAGGAGGGATATTCAAGAAATAAGCAGAGTGGAAATTTGGATGCAGATACTAAAGAACAGCAGCAGCCTTACAGGTTATTATACTCATGAAGTAGCAGAAAATAAACTAACTAAGCCAACAGGGATGTTTTTTGTTTAAAAAAAAAAATAAAAATAAATAAATAAAAACCTTCAAGAGACACGCACAAAAAAACTAAGCAACTAAGCAAAAAGTGGTACAGAGAATAGGCAAGAAGGGGCTGGAATTTACTGGAGTAAGCTGGCAAAGGAACCAAGGTATTGGGAACAAATAGTTAGACAGGGAAAGGTAACAGAATGGAAGAGGCCAATAAGACATTTGGACTGCAGGCTAGAAACTGCCTTCCCTAATAGGGATTAATATCAGAGCACAGGCATAAAGAAAGAGATAGGAGAATCCTAATTGAAAGACCTGCACCGGTGGAGTTTTTAATTAAATGAAGAAAAGAAACTACTGTTAAAAAGTCATTAGTAAGGTATATAACATACTGCACAGTAACTACAGGAATCAGATTAGGTCAGAAAAGGTTAGGAATGGATTAGATAAACAATTCACAAAGAAACAATGGGAGGATATATGTATGGCTCCGAAACCCACAAAGTCTAGAAGACTTAGGATTTTGGTTTGGAAATGCTTGCACAGGTACTTTTATACCCCATAAAGACTCCAAAAATTTTTACTCTGATAGCTAGCACGTGTTGAAGGTGTGTCAGGGAAGAAAGAGGTAGCTGGCATACTATGTTTTGGGACTATAATGAGTTGGAAGACTTCAAAAATTCCCTACAGAGTACTCCGTCAGAAGCATCGGGCGAGCAAATGAGTGCAACTAAGGAAATTATTTTTCTGCGTTGGGATACAGGATCTGTAGACATAGTATGACTTTGTTCAGTTTAATTCTAGTGGCTGCCAAAAAAGCAGTTACAAGAAAACTAATGTAATGAATACTGTGACAGAGATAAAAGAGGAAGTGGGATCTTTAGAAAAAAGTAGGAGCAAATTACATAGAAAAATGGAAACTGCAGGAACAATACATGCAGAAAAATGTTTTGGAGGAGGAATGAGGTTTAAAAAAGGCAGGAACTGAATAATTCATATAACATTGGATTGATTATATTGTGTAAAACATATGTGATGTATAATGTTTATAAATATGAACATGTTAAGATGACTTGTTTAGGTTTAAATAAATTTAAATTTGCCTGTGTCACAAGTGATAATACAATTCCTTTGGACTGTAATTTTTCAGCTCCGCTTCTTTTAAATCTTTTTTATATACTTCCACTATGCTGGAACTCATTTTCTATGCTTCCGTACCTTGGTTATAAGCCTTCTTTGTTGTTTCTCCTTGGCCTCAACTTAATACGAATATATCTTTTGTAAGTCATTTTGGCACCCTCCTCTCCCTCTAATTTTCTCCACCTCTTGTTTCAATAGCTGGAATGTCTGGCATTCCATGAAGATGTGTTCCTATGTACCTTGTTCCTCCTATTCACACTTCCGGCACAACATGGATGTTTGGCGAACATTTTGCTAAGCCTACTAGGTGTATAAAATACCTATGGAGAGCAGCTTTCCAAGATGGCTGCACACTGATCAACACCTTAATTTAAGCTCTCCCAGTGAGGAAAAAAAAACTGATAGGTAAGGGCAAGGGCAATAATTCTGTCATTTTTAGTAAAATTCCATTACTGGCTAGTAAAGCACACTGCTTGGATGCCAGCAATGAAGAAACTTAGAGAGCCTGAAAGAAAGTAAACTAGAAAAGCTGAAGAGAAAACACTGACGGAAAGAATCCTTCAGCTGTTCAGTAAAAAGCAGAGATCAAGCTACAGCTTTGGTACAACAGATAGCTTCCAGCAATTTAGAGGAAAAACAAATCAGATATGCTCAAAGCTAATTAAAATAAAACACTAAAGGTGTATACCAACTCAAATAACAAAAGGCTGGAAAAATGGAAGATTTAAACAGTTATTCAGATGAACTGATAAAACTGCAAAAGTCAGAGGTCGAAATGAAGAAAAGGCTGGCTAAATACAAGACTACTCAAAAAATGAGCGCTTTCAAAAAATGGTAGAGTTAGAGGACTGACAACGCAGAGAAAACTAGAGTGTTTCTGCTGTACCAGAGAAATATGAAATATGAAAGCACAAATAAGTAAATGGACTGGTTTTCCACAGCAGGATTTGTTAATTGAAATGGTACATCATGTGTATGCTCCAAATCTGGCCATGACAAAGCAGCCAAGACCTGTATTAGTAAAGATGCAATCATGCTGGCAGAAAGAGGTTGATCCTGACAAAACTGTGGAAGACCAGCAAAGTATTAAAAATTGGAGACAGTTGCATGTTTGTGGAAAATGATTATTCACTGCACACTATGAACCAGAAAAGCAAATTTAATGCGACAATCAGGGAATGTCGAGGGCAGGTGTGAGATTCAAGCTGTCTTCTGAATATTTTTTTCCTGGAGGATCAAAGTAATTTTTTTTTTATTTAGCACAGGCTACAATGGAAATACAAGTCTGCCCATCAAAAATGAAGCCATCAAACAGAAGGGGGCTCTGATTCGCATTCTTCTGACAAAGCTCAGAGAGACTTTGCCAGTAGATTATTTTCCAATGTTCCAAAGGAAAATGCTTGAGATAGAAAAAAAAGCACAGAAGTTGACTAGAAAAATCAGAATTACCTTGGACCAGAGTCTGGGGTTGGAAGGTGGAGATGAATAGGAAGAAAACCAGTAACATTGTCATTAGTGAATATAAGCGAGGCTATAAAGCATAAACCAAATTGGTGAAATATGGGTTTACAATAAAATTGGTTGAGAAAAATTAGACTCTTGCTGACTTGGTTAAAATTGCAGGGGGACTGAATGCCATATATCCCACTTCATGTTATTAAAATTTTAGACTGACACGAAAAGGAGAAAAACTAACCAAATAAAACGTTTCATTCTTAATATTTATATACACATTTCTGAATATTAATTGCATATTATATACTAAAGCATTTTCAGTGATCGTTAGATGTGATAAAGATACTAAAATAAACAGGTGCTTTTTTCTTTTTTTAGTTTTAAGAAATATAGGTATTACAATGTAAAAAAGAGAAGAAAGGTTGGACAAAAGTATGTTTAAATTAATATGCTATAATCTTGGGCTGTTGGGATGTAAAAATGCACTGTTTACACTACATGTAGAGTTGAAATGTTTTCTCTTACTTTTGCATAGGTGGTCAGGATCAATGCCTATGTCTTAATCTAATCAGTTTTTTTTTTGTGTGTGTGTAAGCATGTGGGCTTTAAAAACAAGAGATCAATGTGAATGTTATGAAAGGTTTTCCTTCAGCAAATAATGTTCAGTGTGAGTTAAGAAATCTGCAGCTGAGGGCAGCTGTACAATGTTTACATGGTAACAAGCTGATAGGTGCAGGCAATAAATCTTGAGATGTCTGGGCACTGTCTGCAGAGGGGAATTATAAAAAGTACAGGGACAAAGAACTTAGTAAACAAAAGTTTGAAATTATTGGAAATGAATAAGAGATAGCAGCTTTCCTGGTACCTAAATACTACTATGCATTTACAATGTATAATTTAGTTTTATTTAAAGATAGCCAGTACACTTTTCCTCAACACTAAACGTTAAATGTTTCCTGAAAGTATACAAGCTGTTTTTCAAATCTGGGAGGGAAATAAAGATGTGAGAAAGACAGCAACTAGTGCAAGTAGGCGCACAGGTTGTAACATACACCTTACCTCAATATTATTTTTAGGTTAGTTCATGCCTATGGGTCCAGCTGTCTATGTGAGAAAACTTTCTATCAGGAGGGTTAAAGTTAATTATCTGAATATGTACATAGATTATGGGGTGTGTGTTGCCTGAGGGTTTTAATCAAAACAAAAAGTCTTTAATGTGGCACAGGTTCAAACAGAGATGACAAGAAATAACTGTATAAAGATGGACTTGCCAAACATTACTGGGTGAATGTGAAACAAGTTGGAATCAGTTATTTTAAAAAGCTGTCATATATAATAGGTGGGCATTAATAACTTATTTTGGAATGAATGGCCTCACAGGTATAGACAAAAAATTTGAGTGTTGAATTAAATTAAGAAATGAAGAGTGCAAACAGAAATGCTACAAGAGACACATTTGGAAAGAAGTGAGCATGTGAATTGATATTCAGCAGAATATGAGGGACAAAGGAAACACCGGACTTAGATTAATTGCTAGAGGAGCTTCAATAGTAACAGAAGAGGAAAAAAAGAATAATGGTACATTTGTGGCAGTAAGGGGCTACTGGCAAGGAAGGAGGATTACACTGGCATGTATTTATATTCAATCAAACAATCATGGATCTTAAGAAAATTTGGGGGGGAGAAATAAGCTTTTGCAGGGAAAATTACTTATAGGTGGGACTTGAAATTTTATTTGCAACAGTGAGGATGTATCTGAGGGACCAAGAAGGAAAAATATTTCTGAAAAAATTTATGAAAATATTTGGTATGGAAGATGTGACGCCAGTGCCCTGGCCCTGCAATCAAGGAGCCTCAATCCTCACCACTAACACCAGAGAGGGAGTCTCATATGTGGAAAGGATAGCAAATACACACAGTAAAGTGCAATTTCCCTTAAGAGCACACAGAGATTACAGTCAAGTCTGGGGCTGGTCACTCCCTTGCTCCCCAGGTCCCCAATAAGACTCCCCACTGGCATAGCTATAGGGTCCAGATCTCAGCCAGCTGGGCAAGCTAAAATCTCCAGCACCCTCTCTGTCCAACCAGTGCTTTGTGTCCCTGCCCAAGTAGCTGACATACACACTTTGAGATTAGTTTATACAACCACACAGACACTCCTGGGAAAGGCTGGTACAGGTTCTCCAGCTGTGCCCCTTTTACCCAGGCTATACGGTAGTAATCCTGCCACTACCCAGCTAATACCCATCAGCTAGTCAAAGGCCCTTAAATGGGTGTCCAATTACTGTGCAATATTAATATCCAATTGGTAGTATGACTAAACAGTCTCAAGGCTTAGAGTGACTTGGTACAGGATCCTTATATGCATGCAATGCACTCTTGGAGCTTAACTTATCTCTACACAAAACAGCCACAGTTAAAAGGTTTTAAAATATTTAATAATAAATAATTAAAACCACAAGACAATACTTTCTACTACACAGTGCTAGTCAAAAGAGTTCAGAGATCACACAGAAATACTTAAAATAATTCAGTAGTACAGTTCTGACATCACAGAAAAACAGTCTAATCTTTCTAGTTCCTAGCTATTCCTAAAAGAAACCACAAGTCTAAGATAACTTACATAAGACAACAGGCAGAGTGCTGTAAGTTGGACGATCAAGACAAAAATGCTTAATGCCCTCCGATTCTGTTTAAATGGCTACTGCAGTTCTGATAAACATTACATCATTCTTTCACTTTCCTGGTGTCCCCAGGCCAACAGAAACTGCAGCTACATTCTTTTACACTTAGGCAGAAACCAGGGCAATAAAAATACATTTGCATGTATAAATCTAGCAATCTAACACTTTGTTAAAACAACAGAAAGAATGTGCTAGCCCAGGTGGAATTACACCGAATCTAACTTCAAAGGACAGCATGAAGTAATTTTAATTTCAAAGGACAGGCAGAAATGCTGGACTTAGCTTTCTTTACAGAAGATGGCAATGTTGCTACATTGTTTTAAATTCAACATTTCACAGCAAATTCTTTCATTTAAATAAACAAGTTTGTATTTCAACATTCATATTTACAAATGACAGAATTATCTGCACAATTCTATCTGGCTAGGCTGGCAGCCTTCACAGAATATGTGAATTCAGACATATGAACTCAGAGAATTTACAAATTACTCCTTAAAGTACAATAATTGGGCTAGACTAGACAGAAATTATATTTCACAGGAACGTGTGCGTTACTGAAAGCTTCAACACGCATCCAATAGCTATTTCAGATCATGGGCTGATAACCAAGTTAAAAATGCACGGTAATGAAATAAAAATGAGATACTGGTGCTTCCCCACCCGTGTCAAAAAGAGGAAATTAAGGAATGGGTAATGGAAACTATTCAGGACTTGGTAGGGATGATAATAAGTTCATCAGAAGTTATAGCTAGTGAGTGGGATAAAATGAAAGTGGAGTTTAAAAACAAGGTGGAAATAAAGACAGATATGGTTAAATAACAGGAATTAATTAGAGCAGCTAACAAAGGTTAAAGAGGTGCAGAATAAAGGGAATCTCACAGAACAGAGAGTTGCAATTGCACAGTGTTACAGAGAAAATAAAGGAGTATTTGGATAATACAGGAGTTTAAAAAGATTGATGTTAAGCACCTGCATTTTGATAATGACTGCAAAGAACAAAAACTTTTAGCATAATGACTTCTGCAGCAGAAAGTAGAAAGGATTGTTGCCAAAGTTAGGGAAACTATAGCAAGAAAAATAACCAGAGATTCTGTAGAGGTATTAAGAGAGATTTCAGAAATTTTATAAAAAAATTGTGCAAAGTGAAGGAATGTGGAAATCGAGAAAAACACAAATGGAAATCTTGGGCATGCCAAGTCTGGAGGTAGACAAGACTTCACAATTAACCAAGACAGGAGGAGATGAGATAAAATGGTGATATACAATCAATCTGCAGGAAAGTCTTCAGGAATACATGGTATTATTCCTGTGAAAGTTAGCAGGCTAGGAGGGAAGAAAGTGATAAAGATCTGGAAGGTTTTATTAAGCTGCAAAACCCTGGATGAAAGCAGTTTTGCCTGTAATACCAAAAGATGGTAAAGACCATTCAAATCCAGCTTCACATAGGCCCATTTTAATTTTAAAACATGATTATGAAGTGTTATGTCTCTAATAGCTAAACAAACAGCAAAGGTGTCACCAAAATTAACAGATATGAATCAATATGGTTTTGTGGAGAGCATGCAAACATTTGATGATGATCCAGAGGGAGGGAAACATTTGACATTAGTAGAATAATGATGATCAGTCGGAAGCAGAATGTAAGAAAATACTGTTGTTGATGGATCTTAATATAGAAAGCATTTGAGTAAGCTGGGATTTTATGAGCACAGCAATGGAAGCATCTGCTTTTCTTGATTCAATAATAAGGTTAATAAGTAGGATATATGAGGAATTGCTGGGAAAAACTAAAGTGGGAGGGTTCCTCTCTGATATGTTGCATCTGAAGAGAGTAATCGGGGCAAGGGTGTCCTTTTTCTCTTCTGCTATTTGAGTTATATTTAGAGTCACTGAAAAAGAAAATAAGGGTCTCATAATTCAAGGATATAAATGTTAGGGTAATCAAGAAAAGTTAACTTTATTTGCAGACAATATTTTGTACCTGGTAAAACCAGAAAAGAATATCGGTGTCATGAAACACTGAGACAGTTTCAAGTCTTTTCGGGATATAAAATTAATGAAGAACAAAGACTATAGCTGTAAACTATGCATCTACACTTGAAATGGTTCAGCAAATATTTATGGGAACATGACAAAACAAAGCATTTAGGAGTATGGATTAAAAGGCTTCTGCTATGGCAGCTAAGGAAACATGGGAAGAGACTAAAAAAAATACATAAACTGAGAAAATGGAAGATCTGTTTTATGGATATGGATAACAAGATATAAGCAGTGAAAATGTTCTTAGTGCTTTTAGTTTTATACATACGCACTTCAAACATATTTGTATCAACCAGAGGTGAGGTTGTAGACAGTAATTAATAAAGAGATGAAGGATTCTACCTGGGGAGGGGAAAATGGCAAGGGGGGAAGAGTCAAGAGGGATATGCTGATCATCCCAATAGAACAAGGTGGTTTAGGGTTACCTGATTTGAAGGGATATTTTAGAGCTACACAGTTAAAGCTCGTATACATAACATGAGCATATAGCTATAATTAAAAGTGGAAAGTGATGATGATGAAAGGAAGAAATTCAAGAAATAAGTAGAGTGTGGGATTATGGATGCAGATCCTTAAGGAGAATAACAGCCATACAGCAAATTATATTCATAAAGTAGCAGAACTTATTCCAAGAATTAAGACAACATAATGAAAAAAAAAAAAAAGAGACTCTTGATAGGGATGACTACAATTTACTGCAGAGAATCGGCAAAGCAACCAAAGTATTGGGAGCAAATAACTAAAAGAATAGAGTGGAAAGAGGATAAGAAGACATTTGGACTGCAGGCTAGAGACCGCCTTCCCTCACAGGGAGTGATAGTGTACAGGCCAAGAGAAAGGGACAGGGGAATTCAAAGTGAAAGACCTGCTCTGGTAGAGCTGTGTTGTATCTACAACAGATGTTGCTGTTAATAAAGTGATAATTAGTAGGGCATATAAAATATTGTATGATAACTATAGAAATCAGATGAGGTTAGAAAAGACTGGGAAGAGAGATTAGATGAGCAATTCACAGGGAAACAATGGGAGGACTTGTGTATTGTTCCCAAATATGCAAAGTCTAGAAGATTTAGAATTTTACCTGGAAGTGTTTGCATAGGTATTTTTATATCTTAAGCAGACTCCAAAAGAATTTTACCTCTGGTAGATGGCTGCAAGTGGATTGGACATGCTAAAATTGGCTCTAGGCATGAGTGCGTGCGTGTGCCTTCTGTTGAAGGTCGGGCGCCAGGCTGGCAACTCAACACCGTAAAAACTCCACTGCCAATCATGAGCAGACAAGGTTATCCGCTGTGGCGACCCCTAACCAGGAAAAGCCGAAAGAGAGAGAGAGAGAGAGAGAGATGACAAATGCTGGAGGTGTGATGGGGAAGAAAAGGTAACTGGGAGCATATATTTTGGGAGTCCAAGGAGTTGGCAGATTCTAAAACTTCCTGTACTCAGTCAGAAATGTTGGTGGTCAAATGGATGCGACTAAGGAAATTATTTTTTTGAGCCAAGATACAGGATCTGAATTCCTTTTACATAGTTAAGGCCTTAAAAAAAACTACAAGAAAACAGAAATCAAATTCAAAACCAACTGAAGTACTGAAAAATGCAACAGAAATAAAAAATAAAAAAAATAAAAAAAACTGGAAGTGGGAGCTTTAGAAAAAGATAGGAGCAAATTACATAGAAAAATGGAAATATAGGAACAATCCATACAAAATAATGTTTTGGATTAGTGAGGTTTACGGAAAGACAGGAATTGATCAATTTATGTAATGCTGGATTGATGATATTTGCATAAAAATATATGTGATGTACCATGTAACCATGAACATGTTAACATGGTTTTTCTTTTACATAAATGTATGCTTGTCTATGTCTTAAGTGATTTATTTATTTACTTTTGTTGACTGGGATAGTCTGACTGGGTATTGGTCTGTTTTCAGTAGAGTACTGGAGGAAAAGTCCCTAGAACAGAGAAAAACAATACAAAGTTGCCACAATATATACACCTAAAATATACTAAATTTAGAGAGAAAAAAGATGCACAATATACATAATAATAAAAGAAAAAAATAAAAATACACTAGCAAAATAATAATCAAGTGAATCAACATGAAAGAGTAAACAGACAGCAAGGGAAGAAGACAAATTTGACAAAATTAGAAACATACATATAAAAAATTTACAAAAATAAATATATTTTTATTTATTTATTTATTTATTTATTTATTTATTTAACATTTGTTGACCGGGATAGTCCAACTGGATTCATGTTCATTTTCAGCGGAGGCCCGGGGAGAAAAGCTCCATGGAATAACAAATCATCGTAACATGTCATATTACAAATAACAAATACATTACTTACAGAGATTAGATGGGCAGACAATACAAATTACATATAGAATATTTTCAGTGATTAGAAGAGCAAACATTATAACAAATCATCAGATAGCGTTATTCAGTGAGAGAATCGGATAAAATTACATAGTAGGCTACCTAGCAGATTTACACATTCCAGAGATAGGTTAACCAGGCTTGATACAGTGATATACAAGCAGTAGTTAAGTATAATAAGTGACAATTAAGTGATAATTCAATAAGGTGTTACAAAAAGACCAACTCAAATATCAACGGAAAACTCATTGGCACACTAAAGTCCTAGAGAACAAGTTTCCAAACTTTAAAACACTTAATTGCCTCCTGCTTACAGTTTTCTAAGAAAGCATCCCTTACTCCATTCAGACCATTCCAATGCTCCCAACAAAATCCCATCAAAATATCTGTCACCATTCTGTGTACTGCCCTTACCTCTTATATCCTTGCTTCAATGTCAAATACAAACAAGTCTCTCATAATCATCATAAAGACTTTGTTTGCACCCAAATCACCACTCTCCTTTCCCAAACACATCCAACTTAACCAGGTTCACTCAATCTCTAGATTGCAGGAAATCTCAAAATGTGCAATTCTAGTAACTAAACACCAAGAAAAAACTAGAATAAATATGCTTATAAATCATTTCACACTACTCACCCAACATCTTGAGCAGCCCACTGCACCTTCTGCTACCCATGTCTTTTCTTCCTACTGCTTAAATCCTCTGACTCCCAACTCAAATTTCAAACCACATCATTAGAACTCTGTGAACCAATAAATCAGCTTTAAGCCCCTTCTTCCATCTGTATCACCAATCCACAGCAAATTAGATTTTTTTTAACATGGCCATTGCGCTTCCCACATCTTGTCATTAGAAATGCATTTCTCAATGCTAAATACTGTCATGCATTGGAAATGAAATGCGGTAAGAGCAGATAACAGTAAATCAATAGGGTTTTACGGCACAAAAATAAGCTTTGCTATTGGTTATGGTCAGATACAATGCACAGACTTAACACACTCACTTCTCTTCTTTATATGTACAGTCAAACCAATAAAAAAAAAATATATCAAGCATATCAATTACAGTTATATTAGCAGTTCCCTTAGAATGGTGATCCATTTTAATAGAGATGGCAGAATTCAGAGCAGATGCTTTACTGGCTTTTAATACAATGCCACTTAAGGGTCTTGTCTTAAAGTAAATCTAGATAGCTGCTTTCTGCAACAATGTACAGCTTTTAAAATAAAAACAAATAGACTGAATATGCATGAGTGTCTTGAACAATTTACATATGAATCTCTACTTTTAATATAACAGATCTTTTAAATTATATGCAACAATCACACAGTTTTGCCTATACACTAGGCTAACAATACATGGTTAGTCACACAACTGTTTTACAATCACTGCATGCTCTGATCTAACATTTAACCCCAGCTAATATGAATATAAATAAAAGGTACTTGCGTATTATCGCAGCCACATTTTCGCGGTTGCGAATCTCGCATCGTTGAATCCAGACGAGCGCATGAAACACTGTAAAATGTTGTTCAGACTCCTCATTGCTGGTAAAAAAAAAAACTGTGGACTACCTTCAGGGACAGCAAAACTTTCCAACTTCCTCTTCTGGTTTGCCGTGCATTACAGACGCACGCTTGAATTGCCATCCATGCTCTCTTATTGATGAATGGAAAATTTGAACCATCACTAACAAGGAAAACGCACACACAGGAAGGAGGTTTTTTGGAAAGTAATACTTTCTTTAAAAAAATGTAAACATACTGTATGCACAATAACTATTGCGATGTGAAAGATCAGGGATAGTAATGCTTGTAAAAAGTCAGAATTGATGATGATAGGCAACTGTGGGTTCCTGATTACGCATAGTAAGAACGGTACAGAAAACATGTTACTGGCTGATGAAGCGCTTCTTCTTGTCATTTGTAGAATGTGGCAGGTTTTTAATTTGGACCTGAACATGCGTTAACAAATTGTTAAAAAAAAAAAAAAAAAAAAAGTAAAGTAAAACCATTATTCCTGTGGCTGTGCCTTTCTATATGGGGGAAAGTGGTTAGCAATTGCAGACAGTAGGACAGCAGCCCTGACAGTTGAAGCGTGTATGCACTTTACTGCCAGCTACATGACATGCTGGCGGCAAAGTGCATACCGAAACAGCAACATTAACTTTATCATTTTTTAATGATAACCCTGCCCAAAACAACCTTCATTGTGCAAGGAAACCCACTGTCTGACACTGTGACACCATTAACATTTAGATGTAAACATCAGGAAGCAACCATCATCGCAAAAATGTGTTTGCGATCATACGCAAGTACCAAATAAAAACACAAAACTGAAACTTGCAAGTGCTACAGCTGCAACATTTCACCATCCTTTCTTAATAACAATATCCTAGCCTTCACAAGATTATGTAAAAGCTCTTGCACAATCTTTGTACAGAGAACATTATAATCTGAAAGGGCTGTTAAATATCTCTGCATGCAAAACACTAATCTGAAACAGCTCTTTCAGATTACAGTTTTCTATACCTGAAATCTGACCCATTTCCTACTATTGCAATTCTTTTCTTATTTATCAACAAGGGCAAGTATGTAATATGATCTGGTTATCTTGCTAACTACTAGTACATAAAGTAGCAGCATGAAAAAAATGAGTAACTGCTATAATAAGCATCTTTCATTTTAAGTGTCTCCCTTCTTTATAAACAAGGAATTGCTACTCCTTCCCTTGTTTCATCTACAACTTTCTCATCAGTCTCTAAAAACAAGAAACTGGCAATTTCTACTAGTAGTTGTTACATATCTTGAGTCACTTAAATAAGTAAAGTATGGGGCAACAAGCAAGAAGAAATTAATGTAGAAATCCTTCATTGCATTGAAAGTGTTGCACTACACACACTTTATATGTGGCAGGCAATACAGTTTTCCTTTAAAGCCAATATTCACATGCCTGCCTGTTCATATTAGCTGTTTTGCTTCGCAAATCTAAGCACTAAATAGTTTACTGCACTCCATGTACCAAGTGTGCTGCTACTCTAATAACATGGTATTGCTAGAAATATTGCTGAATTCCTGCTGAACATTTTCCTAGTTTACAAGTACAATGACTGAAGTACTATGATACGCAACTATATGAAATATCGTGACAATACTAAAGCATCAGAATGCCAAAGGATGAGGTTATTTTATATGAAATAAATCTTTTCTGCACAAGTATCTACTGAGAATAAACTGATAATAAAATCAACCAATTATAAACATCTGCAGGAAGGTACAACCAAGCACTGATAAGCAGGCAATGCTAACTGTTGCATCAGTATGCCATCACCCAGCATTAAAATGTTAATAATGTATTATTTTTATTTATTTGTTTTTTTACTCTTTAAAAATTGTCAGCAATGCACATGTACAAGTACTTCTTGTAAGAATTTTCTTTTTCTTTAAAGCTTTGATAGATTATGAACCTTTGCACTCAGAAACATATGCATTCTTATAACTTAACTATAGAAAATGCTTTAGAGAAATTTTACTTAAAGTACTACTAGTTATGCCAGGATTTCAGTTTAGCCATAATGGAAGATGCCATCAGTACTAAAACAATATACTATAGTTACTGTGATACTTAAGCTGCTTTAAATGCATGCCCAAATTAAAAAAAAAAAAAAAAAGTGGGGGTGCACTGTGTGCCTTACTGCTGGGCCACTACGTTCCAGAAAAGGTAAGCCTACAACAGAACATCTGAAGCTATGGAAACAGCTAAGAAAGTATTCAGCAACCTTATAGAGTAACTAAGGTTAAGACAAGATCATATGACCAAGCACCATTTTGCTTTTGCAGAACAGACAGCTTCCTCTCCCCTTCATGGGAGGGCAGAGGAGCAGTTTGAGTCCTTCTGGGTTCCAGCTTTAATTATGCAGGATTAATATAGGATTTGTAATTTAACAGTGTGACAAAAAACTAATTATTCAGTGAAAGTTCGATTTCTGGTACTTACAATCTAGAACCTTACCAATGAGTGTGGCTTATTTTTTTTTTTACTGCATTTTAAAAAATATCTGCATTCACGAAAATATGAGGGTTAGCCAATCAGTTCTGCAATGTGGAGAAAACAGTTAATCTGGAAAAGTTTGAAATCAAATTATAATTAAAAAAGCAAATACCAAAAGACCAATGTAATGGATCAGATGGGTCATTGACATACTGCTGTATCTCATTCCTGCACAAGCAAGGCAGTAGCAAACCTAGAAATGAGTTCAGATGACTTCTGTCTTCATATGCAATAGTGTAGACAGGCCAAACTCAAAGCACACAGTATTTTGTAAGACTTTGCATTCAATCTCGAGAACAACTAAGATTTGATAACCTAATCAGAGGGCCTGACAGGAAGTAATTGGTAGTCAAAAAAAGTGCTCTAATGCTCCAGACATTCCACATTCATTGTGAGAACAAATATCTATTACAGTGCTTAGTGTCTTAGTAGATATTAACTCAAATTAGAATACAATATTGTTATCAGAAAAGACAGAATACTGGCTGTGAATTGACATGAAGATTAAAAATACTCTTTCTGAAAGCTCACATGAATACACAAATCAAGGAAAACAAGTGAGACAAGCTTGTCATTTTTGCTACCTGCATCCATAATATCATCCTTTCAGTTACTACGCAGAGCCTGCAAATGTTGCGGAGGATAGGAATGTATAACAACCAATAAACTGACAGCTTTGCACTAGGACTCATATGCTATTTAAAAAAAAAAAACAGCCTGTGACACTGCCATCACTGCACCTATCTTTTGGTCTCTCTCTTAAACCTGGATTTATGGCTACTAGACATTAGGTGCAGGGACACAGGGCTCCAGTGCTCAGGGAAGCATATGGCAGACACAGCACCTGATCATGAAAGACCTCTATGGGGCCCAGTGACAGCTAGAAGAACTGACTTCCAGTACTTTGGTGGAAAACTGAAGAACTTGCCCTGGAAGTGCCATCCAAGAGGGACCAAAGCTCTCTATGGTCCATCAGAAGAAGGCTGGCACCAACATGCTAGCTCACACCTGCACAGTGGCTGCCAGAGATGCATCTCACCTTCTCTTCCCATTACTAGCCAAAGTGGGCATGATTCTGATCTACTAATCAGAAAATAAATAACTGTCAAAGAAAAGGAAGCATGTAACATCCTTTATAAATACCTACTGACTTGTGTAAATGTATTATCTAAATTAATAAATATGTTATATTTAAGTCTGTAACAATTATTTCTGGATGTTTTCTCTCTAGAAGTGCACCGACTGTGGACACTACCCAAATAGGCATCCATAGTCAATGAATGCAATAAATACAAAGTGTTAACGTGTCCCACTATTCAATGCTGTAAACATCTGACAGTACAAGCACTGCAGTATTACTGTAGGTCTCCGTTTATAATCTGGTAACCACAGGAGCATTTACAAGCTTTGTGTGCTTTATGCATCAAATGCAAGAGTTTTCTAATGATGTAGGCTGAGACCCTAACTGTGTATGAAACAGAAAAGAACAGAGTCAGAAGCACGGGAGCTGACGGCACCCAAATTAGTCCAGCATGTGACATCATTATGCACCCTGGCAGGAGCAGCAAGAGTCTCCAAACAAGGGAACTATGGCAATATCTTAATCAGGTTTGGCTAAGGGTGATGAAGGTGAAATCCATCAATAAAATGTAAACCAAGCAAAAACTACAGAGGGTCTTTGAAAAAGACATCTAGTTCTTGTCCAGTACTTCTAACCCTTACAGGATGTGCATTGTAAAGTAAACAAAAGGTACGACAGCTTTTCGTTGCTATTTAGTAGCACGAGATGCAAAACAGCAAGAATACATTCAAAAAATAAACAAACAATACAAAACAGCAAGAATATATAAAAATGCAGCTCTGTCAGGTCAATTAGACTGTAAAAATACATACTGTTAAGGGTTAGATGGCACTGCATCCTTTCCTCTGTGGTATACTTCTACCTGGGTCATGGCTGTTTATCAAAAGGCAGCATCTGCAGCACATAGAACAGTAGATCTGCTGATCCTCTACAGTGAAAAGACTTACAGTAATTGTCAGACATCCTAAGGATCTGCAAGCAGTTACAACCAGAATGTAATACAGTCTCGCAAACCTTCAGTGAACCTGCTCCCCAACCCAGGGGCCAGGAGATGCAAGTACCCTACAAAGGGGATCACTAATCTTAGTAAATATTCAGAACACCAGGTCTACCGCACTAGGAATACTCAAAGAATATTCATAACTAAAGTCAAGAACAGTATTTCATTACAAATGTTGTCAATCTTTGATAGGTAGTACTCCTGAAGGTTCCATATTAAATCAAGCAAGCCTCAAATCAAAAAGCTTAACAAGCATTTCACACACACAGTCCTAAAAGACTCAATGATTCCTTTCAAAAAATAAAATGAACAACAAAAACAAAATAGGAATTTAGTAACACCTGGTCAAAAACAATAACAGGTAAGAGGAAAATAAATGTTGAGCCTAGTTATTTTTACAGAGAAGCTTCAGTTGCAATGAACCAAAGGCTAATACTTCATATAGCCTACTTAGCAAAACTGTTGGATTCAGAGCAACATTCTGGTATTCTAGACAATGTAGTAAAA
This sequence comes from Protopterus annectens, assembly GCF_019279795.1. NCBI lineage: Eukaryota > Metazoa > Chordata > Ceratodontiformes > Protopteridae > Protopterus > Protopterus annectens. The sequence goes on from NC_056733.1 coordinate 469,306,196, forward strand.
TGTGTCAAAGATGCAGAGTTTACTGGGTGCATAGCTGGCTTTCTAACAAGCAATAACAAATAGTGTATCCCAGAAGTGAACACTAAGGCCAAGAATTTTGCAAATTTTCACTGTTATAAAGGATTCTATTTTGATTCTCGGGGATCAACTTGGGATTAGTGCTTCTGTTTAGCTGCACGTAGCACAGGAAGATTATTTCATAGTCTTCCTAGAGATTACCAATCACTGAAAAGCCACAAAATTATTTCTTAGGAGCCAGCAATGCATTAACACTACTGTTTTGTTCCTGGTGAGAGGAGCAGAAATGCAGACTCCTGCTGTTTTTCGATTATGCAGTGTGTATGGTACTTCAAATGGTCTGGTTGCCATTTTTGTTAAGAACCTATTTTATGCATCATGGCTTTCTGCTGCAGCCAGCTGCTGTCTGTTGTACCAAGGGTACCTGCCAAGAGGAGAAGGCTATAACAAATGCACTGAATCCAACGACATCTGGGTCAATACTACTTCGCAGGAAGTAACTTAGGATTACTGCTATTCTTTTGCTTCTGGTAAGACAAGTAGGAAAAGATGACTTGTCACACACATGTGTTAAAACCAGCAGTACCACTACTACCAGACAGACAGCAACTCAAGTAATAAAATCAAAATCTCACAAGTGCTATCCCACTTTCATCTCACATTAGTAAACATCTGGAACAATGGGTTTACGCATTCCGACCATCGCTGCTATCTGCTTGGCTGAAATGGGCAACCTGAGGCAATGTAGCAATTGTCTCATTTATAGACAACCACCTATTACTTAAATCATATTCAAAGCAAAGATAAACAACAAGCAGGTTGTCAGTACCACAGAACACACACAGCTCAGACCAAACACACAGACCTACATATGCTGAGGCTGTTAAAAGTAACCTACCTAAACCACAAAGACATCATAACATGTAACTTAGGGTACAAGTACCCTCAGCAACCTCACAAACACAGGCAGCACAAAACATATCCAAGAGTCACACTGACTCAAATTCAAAAGCCCATTAGACAAATCTCTAATATCCTAATCTTAAGTGACTCTATAGTGAGAGACAGTGATTAGGCTGAACAAGGAGAAAGCCATGGTCAGTTGCCACTCTCATAGCTTCTCATAGTTCAACTTTAGCGTTCAGGTGCAAGGGGAATGCTGCCTCAGTACTATAAACTGCATCATCCATCCAACCCTTAAAATTTAAAGGTGTCAATATTTATAGACATACGATTATTTGGAATTTTATTCAAAATGCTAGGAATAATACTACATACAAAACCTTTCCCCTGATATTATAGTTACATTTTTTAATACTAAAATTAGTGTGGTCATTTCTGTCATTATAATTGGTTGATAAAATGCTTGTAATACATCATAAAATATTTTGTATGCAAGAATCGCCCAACCTCTTGCATACAGAAAATGAGAATACAAGCCTAGCATTTTATACCTTTCAGTGTATAATTTTTTTTTCCACAGAAGGTATCCTTTTTGTAAGTTTCTTTTAAGTATCCCTTTGCAAGTTTCCTTTGTACAGATTCAATTTTATTTAATTGGATTGTAGAATGACAAAGTTATTATAGTCCAAAACTGGTCAAATAACTTCTAGATATCCATAAAAGCTATCTTCAGCTCTCAACATAATTTAAATACAACACCTGACATTCTTAATGCTTTTGTTCTTAGATTAACACAATTGTTTAAGAAAAATCAGATGTCACATGTATTACTGGATCTTTATATTCTTTAGGTTCAAGCATAATTAAATTAAAGAATAACTTCTTGATTAACTGCACAGATTGTAGAATTCTACCAGGTTAGTCAAAGTAAATTTTACAGAACAAAACCATGCTAGTGTAAGTTTAAAAATCTATTACGACTATCAGAGTCAAGTATTTATTCAGCTGCTTTTACTGTAAATGTGTTCTTCCTGCTTTATCACCTGTGTGCTCTTAAGTGCTTTTTCTGCTGCATTTATTACTGCTTGTTAGTAGCCTGACTAAATTTATCTGTTATTCCTAGCATCTTAGTTTTGGTTTTAGCACTTGTGCTTCAGGCAAGTTACTTTACATTTAAGAATGTTTTGTGGTCTACACTCTTGTGGACAAACCCTTATCAAAACCCTCTCTCCATAAGTCTGCCAAAGTATTCAGAGCACTATGTCTGGACAATTCCCAAACAGTTTCTACAGCCAGCCTGATTGGCATGGTCCTACTGAGACAGTATAACAACTACCTCATGTTTACTGACAGCCCTCTTCTCCTAGCACACAATTCATCTAATTGCGAGAAATGCATGTACATCAGTAACCTGGAATCCATGCTCTCTCGCGCCACAGTCTTTACTCCTGACAAAGAGGAGACTGCCAGTACAAACACCACTCAAAACACATAGCCAAGCACAACACTCACCCACCTACGCAGAGATCCCAAATAAAAACTTACCTAAACAGAAGAGACATCCAAAACACACTCACAAACATTCCACACACAACACCAAACACATCACATACAGCAGACAGCACACCAGTGTCTCACAAACACAGCCCATAAGGCAAAACAATAAACCAACACAGCCCACAAGGCGTAACAAACAAAACATACTAGTCATTGGCAACTCAGTTGTGAGACACACTGAAGTCCCCCTCACCAGGCTCGACAAGAAGGTCATAGCTGGTTGCCTGCCTGGTGCCACAATCTGCCAACATCACACATGCGTGCACGTCTCATCACAAGTACAACTCTCATTGTCCATGTTGGTGTGAATGATTTGAGACATAACCTTCCTGGACTATATGAAGAGAGACAGGATTGAGCTCTCAGAATACGTGCGCCAGGCAAGTATGACCCTAGCCCTAAACAGCTTCCTACCTTCACCAAGAATGTTACCACAATACCAACAAAAAAAAATCGACTTCAAAAATTGGCTTAATTTCTGGTGTCATGCCAAGGGGATCCAGTATCTGTCTGCCTGGGATGACATGGTTGGCAGGCCTCGATGCTTTGCCAGAGATGGCTTCCACCTGTCACCACAGAGATTCCAGATCCTGGCCAAGGCTATAGTCTCCTCCATTGTGCCTTTTTTAGGCAATGCCCCAAAGACAAATCTTCCAACATAAAAGATCTGTCAAAAAGCAAAATAAAGGTCACGCTGCTTAACGCTAGGAGCCTTAACCTGAAAATGCACTCACTGGAGGCTCTCCTTGCACCGGAAGATGCCGCTGTCTGTGCGGTCACAGAAACTTGGTTAAGGGCTGTGGAGAGCACCCCTGCCTTACCTGGCTATACCTCATTCCACACATTCAAACCCCAAAATGAGTTCGGGAAGACCACAGGTAGTGGAGTCTCTATTTTCATTAAGGACAGGCACACCTCCACACTGGTTTGCCAGCATGACGCACTGGAACTACTCCAGGTGCAACTGACAGCTGGCAAGCCACCCATCCAAGTTATAGCCAGCTATAGACCCCCTCCTCTATGACAGTACATTCACTCCTGTTACCTGGATCTACTCGACTCCATCAAGGTACACCCCTAACACCCTGATCCTTGGTGACTTCAACTAACCTGCCATAGACTGGGTGAACTAGTCCTGCACTAAATGCATTCACTCAATGATTCCTTGACTTCATCATTTCTAACAAACTAGACCAACACGTCTCATCCCCCACAAGGGGAGATAACATTCTGGACGTGGTTCTCACCAACACTGGTGACTGCTGCACACTCCTGTAGTATGTTCTTCCATGGTGAGATCAAATCATTGGACTGTCTCATTCAAAGTTTCTATCCCACCCAACCCCCCCCCCACCCAGCCATAATTATGCTAAAAAGTTCTCAAAAGCAGACTACAACCTCCTGTAGCTTCACACCACTGCTCCTATCAGAAGATGCAGACTACTATGCTGAACAGTGTGTCAATGCAGTATACCAGCATCAGTACAACTGCATGGACTCAGCCATACCCAACAGAACTAAAACCTGCTCCTCAAGGAAACAAACCTGTTTGGTGGACATCCTCCATCAACCAGGCTTTACAACAAAAAGAATAAACTGTTGTCCAGGGTAAAAAGGAACAAATTCCAAACTGGAAAAACTCTCTGCTTACCCTCAACAAGCAAATTAGATCACGAGGGAAAACCTTCAAAGCCCATTATGAATCGAAACAGTTCCTCCGAAACAAAGGGAAACCACAAAGACTTCTTCAGTTACATCAGGAACCTCCATGGCAAAGCCAAAGTTTGTTCCGAATTAGTACTTAACAGTATCACTTACACTGATCATGTTGACTTGGCCAACATGTTAGCAGATAGGTTCAGCACAAACTTCACCCCCCTGCCCCCCCCCAAAGGCCCTTACGACATCCCCGATACTTTTCTCACACCTCACATCTTCATATATAAAGTGTTAAAAGCCCTATCCAAAGCAAAGAACACCGCTTCCATTGGACTTGATAGTATCCCAGGCTGTATTCTGCAGCACTGTCAGCAAGAACTGGCTTTGCCACTGAGCACCCTATTCAACCACAGCCTAAGTGCAGACTTCATCCTAGCAGAGTGGAGAACTGCCACTGAAATTCCCTTGCATAAAGGTGGTGCCACTACTGACCCTGGAAACTATCACCCCCATTAGCTTGAAAAGTCTGATCTGTAAACCCATGGTAGGACATAGGCAATTTCCAAGTACTTGACCCCACCCAGTTCAGATTAGTCAAGGGCAGATTTTACCTATTGAACCTGGTTGGCTACTTCTCAGAGGTCCAGACAAAGACAAAAGGCATATGGCTGACCAAGTTAGCGGACTGTAAAGTTGGGTCCTGTCATTGATTCCCTGAATGATGTCAACATACTGCAAGAAGGTCTCACAGCTACTAATGACTGGTGACAAAGTCACGACCTCAAGCTAAACGTAAAAAATTGTATCATACCATTCAGCAAAAACACAGGCCCTGCTGGATTACCACATCAACGGTAACCCCCTAAACACACAGCCTGTGGTGAAAGACCTGGGTACTCAGGCTGATAATCTCACATTCGACTATCATGCAGCAGTAGTGGTCAGAAAAGCCTTTTACTTGGTTCATCTCATAAGTAAAGGGATTACATCCAGAAAAAAGTGGCTATTACTTCTCTATAGTCCTCCGTCATTAGACCAGTAATAGAGTATAATGCCCCATTTGGTAAGTATCTCTCCAAACATTTGCACCAACTGGAAAGGCCACAGAAATACCTCACAAATAGAATCCATGGCCTCCAACACCTGTCCATTAGGACAGGCTCAATCAGTCTACTCGGTATCATACAGGTTGCTCAGAATTGATCTGTGTCTCGCCTACAAGGCAATCTCAGACCCTGCCCTACAAAAGATGCGCCATATCTGCAAGTCTAACTCCTCGTGCATTACCTGCTCAAAAGGCCTGAATCTAATATGCAACCTCAGCAAAACCTGCTAAAGAGATGGGTTTGTCTCCCAGAGGCTGCCCAGTCTCTGGAATAGACTTCCCATACATGTCAGAGTACCTCGCTGACCCTCTTCAAGCGCAACCTTGAGGAGTGGATGGGAAACCACAAATTTGTCCCAGGAGTTCCACCTGTGTCCCTCACTGACAGGTGCAACAGTTTTTTTTTTGGGGGGGATAAACTCTTGTCTAGGCTTGTAAGGGCCCCAGGGTCATTAGCCTAGTAACCTCCTATGATCCTAAGTAATAACCACCACATGCATCTTTTGTAATATTCACACAAAACGGACGTCAAAACTGATGGGTCGATACTTTAATATTTCTAAATTAATTCTGTTTTTATAAACTGTAGAAAATTATTGATTTGTTCCAAAGTGATTGTTCAACACAAGCAGGGGCGGCTCTTGCTATTGGACTGCATGACTGCAGCCCCCCCCCCAGCTTTAAAAAGAAAAAAAGAAAAGAAAAAAATTAAAATAAAATGACCAGCAAGTCCCAGAACTCCGCACGTGCGTGCTCAGGGTTCCCGGAACTCTGCACACATGCATGCAGGAATCCAGACTGCCCTTTAAGCAGTCTGGATTAAAAGAAGGCATCAGACTTACAGAAATGCTCAGAAGTCTATGCGGTTACAACCGCAGAGACTGGAAGGGAATTGAACTGCAATGTCTGCAGGCCGCGGGAAAGACAGATGGGACTCAGAAGCAGACTGCAACGTCTGCAGGCAAACTCGGGGGGGGGGGCTGGGACTTTGAAGCAATCGCGGGAAAGCCCGACTTGAAAGCGGACTGCAATGTCTGCAGACTGGGAATTTGAAGCAAGCTGCTGCAGGAATTTCAACTGGGATGGACTCCAAACCCAGATAGAGGTGTGTGTGTGTAAAATGCCCCAGTTAAATGTACCTGGTGGCTAGAGAGAAAGTCAGGAAAGGCTCAAACCCAAGGATATACCTGGTGGATAGAGAATAACTCTGGCTCAAACCCTGTACCTTGGGTGCAGGTAGCAAGAGCCTGAATTCCCTACCCACCACCACTCGCGAAAACCTTTCAGATTTTTGCCTCATACTTTTGTTTTGTTCTATTCCTCATAAAATCTGTGGTTTTCTGGATTTTAATTCACTAAATAATGACAGGCATTTGAATTTCAGACTTTATATTCTTCGGAAAGTACATGGCAACACAAAACCTTTTACTCTAGCAAATTTCTAAGTTTATAAGATCAATATCTGAAAATTGTCCCTATTTTTGAGGCTGTATTCCCCCATTACTGGCTTTGTCCAGGTGTTTTGTGCCAAGTGGTTGACAGCTATGGTGAGAACTGAATTCACTAAATAAGTTTGTCTTCCTGTTCTGACTGAAGTGCACAGGGTCCTGGGTTCAAGACTTGTCAGTGAAATGCATGGGGGTAACACGGCATTTTATTCTAGCAACTTTCCAAGATTATACAAGCAATGTTTAAAATGTGTCCCTGTTTTTTGGGCTTTTGCCCCCCCCCCAAAGAATTTTGCCTTTTTCCAAATTTATTGTGCTGCAAAGTTGAGAGATACAGTTGAATGTCAAGTGGATTTTACAAGAAGCGGAGAGCTTCAGGGCAAAAGAAGTTTAGTGCTGCTTATGCCGTGTCTTCTTGCACTGTTAATAGCACAACAGATACTGTACTTGCTCTTGATGCAGATGGCTGTGGGGTCTACTCACACAGTATGTTGATGCATTGGTGATATTGTATTGTGTTTTAAAGGGAGGTGGATGCTGCAATACTGAGAATGTCCTCTTTCCCAGAGATACATAGTAACTATGGACATGTTATCAGTTTGCCATCCATTCCCTATAGCAATATTACTAGCTTATCATTTTTTAATGTAACATAGGCAATTTATTCCAAGGGCAACAGACATTATTTGCAGATGAAACAATGAAATATAAAGTGGTTTGCTAGCAGCAACCTGCTCATTAGTTACATATCTCTTTAATGTGGAATTATTTAGATGACTTATGTCTGCAGAGATTGTGCATATTTACTGATACTGGTGGATTGCAGAAGTTTGAGTAGAATTTTATGATGCAAATGTTCTGAATTGGGCAGTTTTGTCATTATTGGTGCATGCATTTTGTTTCATTGTTTACTGGAAAAATGTTCAAAACAATAAATTTAAAACACCCTCTAACAACTGCATTGTATTATACAAGGAATATAATTTAATACAATCAGAAAGGTGTATCAAAGAACACATATATGTTTTGTATGCAAGGGGGCCCATGATTTAAAACCAGTCCAAAGTTAATCTTTATTCGCCACTGGCCAGATGTATTTTCTTTGAATGTGGATTTCAATGCTGTTTCAATGAATGTGCGTTTCAAGGGCAGAGAAGTTTTAATGCCAAGTCTATTTTCATTGTGAGACTGTTTTGTTTAGCAGATGTCTATTATTTTTTGTGCTGTAAAATGAAAAATAAAACTTTTAAATAAAATCCAAATAGTCGTAGAAGTACAGCAGTATGCACATTACAGTATTTATGGTAAATGGGGTGAAACATTGGAATGGCTACAGGGGGGAGGCTCCATTCAACCATAATTTTGTCAGGGGGGGGGAGGGCAGCAAACTCAAAGACAGCCCCAGCTGAACTATACCTCTCAACTGTCCAGATTTTCCCAGAATTAATAGATTTCTGCTTATTTTTGGCTAGCTCCTCATAAAATGTTTGGTTTTATTTGTAAATCATTTAGGAATGAAGTCACGAAATAAGACAGACATTGAGTTTCAGACTTCATATCCTTCAGAAAAAGGCATGCTAAAGCAAGACCTGTTATTCTAGCAACTAAGTTTATACAAGAGCAATTTTTAGTACTGTCTGTATGTTCCCCCAATATATTTGGCCTTGTTCAGATTTCCTGCGTTGAGGTTGAGAGGCACGGGCAAATAATCGCTTTATAGAATTAGATTTATCCAAACTGTCCCCGATTTTGGCTCAAAATGTTACTCTCCCCCTAATAATCCCTCTGCAAAATGGTAATTTTGGAAGAAAACGTGGTGGGTTTACAATTAATAAATAATTGGAATGATCAGAGTTATAGATTACTTTTATTTCGGAAATGCATATAGATTATCGTATTTTGTCAGTTCAACTTAACAGTACTAATATTAAAAAAGTGTCCCTTCTTTGACAGGCTCCCAACTGTATTGTGTGTCTATTTTATATTTTTGAATCACATTTTTGGTCCATTTTTCATAAAACAGTGGTTTTCTGGCAAATTAGTGGCAAATCATTAAAGACTGAAGTTAGACAATAATGACAGACATTTGAGTTTCAGATTTCATACCCTTCAGAAAATTCATACTAATGCAAGACCTACTATTCTATTATCTTTCTAAGAGCAATATTTAAAAATTGTCCTTATTTTTGGGCCTTTGTCCCACTTCTATTTACGGCTTTGTTCCGATTTCTTGCTCTGAGGTTGAGAGGTACGACAAATGCGTCAAGGCCACCACCGTCAGCCAGATGCATTTCAAATTCTGACATACTTGTTGCACCCCACTCCCCTATGTAGTGACTCTGGATGTGTCCAAGCGAAGCAAGGAGCAGTTATGCAGTGTACGCGTGCAGAGTATCCCCCCATCCAAGGTAGACACAAGTACTACAGTGGCTTTTTATCTGTCCTTGATTTTGCAGAATGTTCTGGGTTTCTGTCGTATTTTTATAGTGTTGATTTTTGCTTCTTATTTTTCAGAAAATGCATGTTGTTGCACTGCCTGTTGTGTGTTTAAGTTGCAATGCCTTAATGACCATCAGGTAAGCTTGTCTGAGACTGTAAGATGCAAGTAAGCTTTAATAAGCATACAGTTAAAGAATTACCAACATTGAAAGCCTTTTTGTTGTTGCCATGCAGAGAATATTTACATTATTTATTTTTATTTATTTGCTTTTGTTAACCAGGAAAGTCCACTTGGCTGAAATGAGCCCATTTTCAGTGGAGGCCCAGGGAGAAAAGCTCAAAAAAAAAAAAAAAAAAAAAATGTACATAATTAAAGATTAATAGTAATAACAGCATTTAACGAGTCTATATTGAAACACTGAACGCTTAAAACAGCAAAATCTACACATTTTCAGCGAAAGCTGAAATTGTCGACACCACAGAACAGCGATTTCTTTCTTAGGGAAAGAAATCACTGTTCCAACAAAAAAAAATTTTAAACACTTCCAAACACATACACACGTACCCTAACCCTAATTGTAATCCCCCAAAAAAACAGTACACAACTGCATACACATATGCAAGTAACCCAACCATGAATCTAACGGAAAAAAAAAATAAACATTTTAAAACATATGCACTTACCTAAACTGCACCCAAACCCTAAGGTCAGTAACTCTTGCACATTTATGTAAACAGTTCCCTAATTCTACCCCCTCAAAACAAAAGTAAACAGCTAAAAACACATACACACGTAACTCAACCATACATCTAAGCAAAAAAAAAACAGTAAACACTTTCACATATATGCACTTACCTTAACCCGCACCCTAACACTAAAGTCAGTAACTGTTGCACATTCATGCTCAGGAGCTATACCGGACAAGGGACCACACTACAGTGCAGAACACGGCAAAGCAACGAAGCAGTCAAGTGACTTCTTTCCCAGGGAAAGAATTCGCTGAACAGCCGCTTCACTGTTTTGCCTGTTCGCTCTTTATGTGTTGACGAAAACACATTTGACAAAATGTGTTTTCGTCTTTCTAATAGGAACCCCTTTTAACAATATACAATAGAATAATATAGGAGTCAGAAGTGACACAGTAACATACGCAATGTATAGCAACATTTTGTGGAAGACTCGGCTGCTTGGCAGGTATTCAATAGATCAGATAATGAGAATAGTACAGTTTTGTACCTACCATAAATGTAGATGTTCGAAGATCCACATTGCTGCAGTCCTTACATATGGGTAGTCCGCTGTCCTCGGTCGGCCCGAATATCAAAGTATTAGGCTGACGTCGGTCAAGGCGCTTAAGACTGACATCAGGACGTCAGGGTACAAATGCGCATGACCGACGTCATATCCTCAGTCTTTTCTTGCCCCAGATGTCAGAAGGCCCTAAAAAGAAAGGCCAAAACCAAAAGACAGCAAAAAACAACCAACCACCCTTGCACTAATCATATGTACAATATATACAATATCCACAATATTCACAACCCAAACCACACAACCGCCTCTAACTACAGAGGGAAGGAGGGAGGTAAATTGGACTGCAGCAATGTGGATCTTGAACATCGACATTTATGGTAGGTACAAAACTGTACTATGTTCTTCATCTCACATTGCTGCAGTCCTTACATATGGGTAGAATCCCAAAGCAGAGGTAAGGGAGGATGGCAAAACTAGAAAGCATTAGGAGCTGCCAAAATGCCCTGTAAAATTGCAGTGGCAAAACCAGCCCTAGATTTAGAGTAAAGTGGAAGGTGGTAATGCTTAGAGAAAGTATGCACTGAACTCCAAGTAGCTGCCTCCAAAATATCTTTAGTTGCCACCCCTTAAAAAGCTGTAGAAGTGGCAGTAGCCCTAGTGGAATGAGGCCTAATCCCAGCTGGAATCTCCTTACCATGATGGGAATAACAGAAAGCAATACAAAACCCAATCCACTTAGAAATAGTTTGTTTTGAAACAGGCTTGCCCTGAGAACCCAAAGCAAATGAAACAAATAACTGCTGAGACTGCCTGAACCCTTTAGTTCTGCTCAAATAATATCGCAACTGCCTGTGTATATCCAAAGTGTGCAAAATCTTTTCCCCTTTATTTTGGGGGTTTGCATAAAAAGTAGGCAAATGAATAGTTTGGTTTAAAGCCACACTAAACCACTTTAGGCATAAAGGAAGGATTAGTACGCAAAGATACCCTATCCTTATGGAAAATTAAGAAAGGCTCAACCGCCATAAGGGCCTGTAATTCAGAAACCCTTCTCGCAGAGGTAATGGCCAACAAAAAAGCAGTCTTCCATGATAAATATTTCAACTCGGCAGTAGCTGCAGGCTCAAAAGGTTGTAGAGTGAGTTTCTCCAACACAAAATTGAGATCCCAAGCAGGAGTAGGAGCTCTACGTGGGGTCTTATATTCTTTGATCCCTCTAAGGAATTGCTTAAACAAAGGATGAGAAAACAATGGTGGGTCACAGTCATAGTGAGCAGAAATTGCTGCAGCATGAACCTTAATAGAGGAGAAGGACAAACCTTTGTCCAATAACTCAGTAAGATATTGAAGAGCCACACTTAAATTAGGCTTAGAAACATCAAATTCCTTTGCTGTACTCCAAAATAAAAATCTCCTCCATTTATCTGCGTACACTTTCCTTGTACTAGGCCTTCTGGCCTCCAAAATAACATTCAAAACTTGCTGTGGAAGCTGAGACCCTCCAGGGTTTAAAACAGAATATGCCAGGCTGTTAGATGTAGAGAGTGAAGTTTGACATTGAGTAAATGACTGTTCTCCTGAGACAGCAGGTGTGGAATCGAAGGCAAAGGCCATGGAGGCTCCCGTATCAGACTTCTCAGTAAGGGGTACCAGTGCTGTCGAGGCCAATCTGGAGCTATTAAAATCATCTTTGGCTTGTCCTGTCTGACCTTCAGGAGTACCTTTGGGAGGAGAGGCAGAGGTGGAAAGGCATACACATGAAGATTGCTCCAATTGAATGAGAGAGCATCCACTTTCCAAGCTGTGGGATGAAACCTTTTGTGCAAAACTTTGGCAGCTGGTAGTTTAGTGGAGAAGCGAACAGATCTATGTCTGGAGTTCCCCATAACACTGTCAATTTCTGAAATACATGAGGATCCAATTTCCACTCGTGGGGATCCATAATTTGTCTGCTCAACACATCTGCTAAGGAGTTCTGTGCTCCCGGCAGAAACCTTGCCTGAAGATTTAGCTGTAAACTGAGAGCAGTCTCCCACAAAATCATTGCTTGTCTGCATAGAGGATAAGAATGTTCCCCTTGCTTGTTGATGTACCACATGACAGTTGTGTTGTCTGTTAGAACCAACACCTGCCCTGGAAGAAGTAAATCCTTGAAAGCTATTAATGCAAATTGGACTGCTAACATCTCCTTCAAGTTGATATGTAGATGTTGAAGTCTGGCAGGCCACGTGTCTTGTACCCACTTTCCATTTAGATGAGCTCCCCAAGCTTTGTCTGAGGCATCTGTCGTTAGAATCTGACTCGCCTCTGGCCGGGTCACAGAGAGTCCCTTGTTTAGGTGACATTCCTGAGCCCACCACAAAAATTCCTTTTGAATGCAAGGTATTATCTGAATGACAGTGTCCATATCTTGGCAGTGCTGTGTCCATACATTTTTGAGATACCATTGTAGCTTCCTCATATGCAGTTTGGCATTGGGAAGCACCAGAATACAAGATGCCATGAACCCCAAGGCTTGAAGGACTGTCCTTGCAGTCAGCCTGGACTGATGAGACAATTGATGAAAGTACAGAGAAAGATTCTTTTGTTTGTCCGGGGTCAAAAAGGCCATCTGGGATGCTGTATTCAGTCTCACACCCAGAAAGCACATGTCCTGAGAGGGTACTAGACTGGACTTTATTTCGTTCACAGAATACCCCAGGCATCTTAGCACTGCTATCACATACTGTAAATGATGAAGAAGTTCGTCCTTTTCTTGGGCCAGAATCAGGCAATCGTCCAAATAAGGATAGATCTGTATTCCTCTTAGCCTGAAGAAAGCCATCACTGGAGCCAGAACCTTCGTGAACACTCTGGGCGCAGTAGATAAGCCAAAGGGCAATGCAGAGAACTGATAATGAGAAGTCCCAGCCCGAAAACGCAGATACTTCCTGCAACTGAGCCTGATAGGAACATGAAGGTAAGCCTCCTTGAGATCCAGAGTCACCATCCAGTGATCTTTGCCCAGCAGAGGTAAAAGCTGTTGTAACGTCAACATTTTGAACTTGGGAATGTCCAGATATGTGTTGAGGATAGATAAATCCAAAATTGGTCTCCACGTGTTCCCCTTCTTTGGTACTAGGAACAGGCGAGAATAAAATCCTAGGCCCACTTCTGGCAGAGGGACCGGTTGTATGGCCCCTATTTGAAGTAGCAGAGAAATTTGTTTGTGAGCCTCTAGTCTTTGCTGAGGAGGAACGTCCGGCATGCCTTTGAAAGGAGGCAAGGTATGGAAATAAAACTTGTAACCTTGGTGTATGATATCCAATACCCATCTGTCTTGGGTAATCAAACTCCAATTTTCCTTGAAGAGTGCCAACCTTCCTCCCAAAGGTGCTGCCAGGCAAGAAGGATCTGGCAGCTGAAAAGGTAGGTCATTGGGCCTGTTTACGAAAGGACTGGCCCCTGCCCTCACCCGAAGATTGTGCAGGTGAACTCCCTGTTCTAGGTCTGAAGGAACTCTGAGCTCTACCCCTACCACGTCTAGATCTACCCCTAGACTGAGAATCATAAGAAGGATATGTCCACCCCTTAGCAGGCCAATTCCTACTAAACTTCGGAAGCTGAACTTGTAAAAAATCTTTAACAGCCTGCATAGACTTAGCCTTGTCTTCCATTTTCTTCAAGACTGACTCCACAGGTGAACCAAACAACACATCAGACTGTAAAGGAGCATCCAAAATCCTTGTCTTAACATAGTCAGATAAATTCTGATCCCTCAGCCAGGCGTGCCTGCGAAGAACTGAACCAGTGGCAGCCACCCTAGACGAGGCCTGTACAGCATCAAAACCACATTGTAAAGAATGCTTACCCACTTGTTCAGAGACATGCACCAAATCTTGCAATTCTTTACACTCAATGCCTTCCGCCAGAGCATCTACCTTAGACTTTAATTGAGAAAGAAGATAGTTTTGATATTTCAACATGTGAAACTGGCAATTCAAAGCCCTCATAGCTAAGGTGGAAGAAGTATAGACTTTCTTTCCCCATCTATCCAAAGCTCTGGCCTCTTTATCTGGAGGAACCGGATTTTTTACAACAGAGGCCTTGACACCCTTAGGTCCCTGACTAACAGTTTCTGGGTCCGCCCTAGGACTCTTATAAAGATATTTATGAGCCTCAGGCACCCTGTAATACCTATCCGGTTTAACAGGAGCAGGAGGCAAAGAATCAGGATTAAGTGAAGCCTCTGCAAACACATCTTCCACAACATCCAGAACAGGTGGTATAGCCAAGGGTCTATGCTGGGGCAAAAGCAAAAATTCCCTAAGCCTTTTCCTGGAATCAGAGAAGTCCTGACCTTCCCACTTAAAATGTTCCCTCATGGAATGAAGAGTCTCTGAAAAACAGAAATCCTCTGGAGGAGAAGCAGAAGGAGTCGAATCATCTGCATCAGAATCAGAATAAGGAGAGTACTCCTGCAAGTCTTCAGCCGAAGACTCTGAAACATCCGAAGCCTGCTCAAAACTCCCCAACTCTGGCTCCACCCTAGGACTCTTATCAGGAGGGGGCAAAGAACCTCTAATCAAAGTAATTAAATCTTCTGCCATTTTAAGCATGTGCTTCTTGGGCACAGACCCTGCTGAACTAGGAGTGACACCAACAGAAGCTAAACCTGGCCTGCCTCTGGGAGAAGCCTTGGAAACAGAAGGAGAGGGCCTAACCACCCTAGGAAGGGAGGGGAGTACAGTAACCTGAGAAGCCCCTTCAGCCTGGCCTGCCTCTTGAGAGGCCACATCCTGCAATATCAAAGTCTCCCCCTGGGACTCCAGAGAAGCCTCCGTCGGAACCACCGGTTCCACTGACGCCTCTAAAGAACCGGCGTCCGGTACGGACGACTCTTCTTGCCTGGGTTTAGCTGCTTTGTCTTTGCGCTTCTTCGAAGAAGCGGGCGCCGGAGAATCCGACGGCATATTATAATTGCACCGCTTCCCGAAGACCAACCTAGCACAATCTAACCTTCGCTTAATAGTGCGTTTATTGAACCTAGCACAAAAGCGACACCCAACAACATCGTGCTCAGGCCCCAAACAAGGAATACACAAAGAATGATAATCCCTATGCGGTATCTGCTTCCCACAAGAAATACAGTTATTCACTTTTTCTGACATCCGGTAAACCACTGAGGCAAGAAAAACTAAAAAATACCCCAACGAGGTACTGAGCAAACTTTGACTCGCTCTGAAACTCCGAATTGAAAAATTTCAGAACGAACGGCACTTGCAACGCTGCTTCTGCATCGGACCATGCGGCAAAAAAGACTGAGGATATGACGTCGGTCATGCGCATTTGTACCCTGACGTCCTGATGTCAGTCTTAAGCGCCTTGACCGACGTCAGCCTAATACTTTGATATTCGGGCCGACCGAGGACAGCGGACTACCCATATGTAAGGACTGCAGCAATGTGAGATGAAGAACATCTGCACTTACACAATTTTTACACACCATGTGAGGCAGGGTAAGGCACACTGTGCTGTGAAGTGCGAGTGCACAATAGGGAGAGTGAAGAAGAATGTGCGTATCTGAGAGATGAGTCAGGTTAGTAATCAGGTGACTGAGAATTGGGGATGGTGCAAGGGCATAGCCAATGACAGGAGGGATGCTGGTAAAGTGATTTATAGGTGGAAGGGCATTCCAGAATTTAGCTACAGTGAAAGAGTAAAGGTATTGGTCTACAGGGAGTTTAACATAACTATATAACGTATAAGCATAACATAACTATATAACGTATAGGCCTTGGATATTGAAAGGCATATGACATTTTTGTAATAAAGGACAGGATTACAGTATTTTCAGAAGCTCATTACATTTGTTGGAGATTTGCAGTCATCTTTCCAGGCTTTACCAGTAAACTCAACAGAATGCCAATCATGTGTG
The DNA here is from genome assembly GCF_019279795.1 of Protopterus annectens. NCBI lineage: Eukaryota > Metazoa > Chordata > Ceratodontiformes > Protopteridae > Protopterus > Protopterus annectens. The sequence goes on from NC_056733.1 coordinate 469,322,494, forward strand.
GTCCATAACCTGTGCAGTAATCCTTTAAGCGATTTACATTGAGCTTATTTCTTGTTTGCTGTTCATTTTTTTACTTTGATCATGTTTTCCCCATGAAACAAGTAGATAGTTGTTGTCAGGCAGCAGGTCTATTTTTGGATACGAAACATTTTTACAAGTGGGGGGTATCACAGAGATTGCTACTTTCTGCATGTTACTTGGTAGTTTTATAAAGCTGAATATGAATTTTAATTAGAACTGCAGTGAAAGGAGAAGTGGTTTGAGTGGAGTGCTGACTGTTTTTTTTACATTTGATTTTGACTGGCATTTCATTAATGTATTTAAAAAGTAATTTATTTTTTCATGCCTTACAACCTTTTTGTTTTTATCTAGCTATTAAGTAAGCTGTCATGTAGCCAATGCACTGAAATAGTTTTCTTCTACACTTCATTTTCTCTTGAATGGACTCTCATAATGACAGTTTGACACCCAGGACAGTGTATTTAAGTCCCAGTTTTTGTGGTTTTGAGCATAACTCCACCCCTTTCTAGATGACCACATCCTTCCCATTGGCCTCACCCATTCCGCTGTCTCCTACAGCCCCCACTCTGATTTGAAGTCACCAGCTGCCACTGAACACAACACTTCAACATTTTATTAAACAGGTAGTAAAATTGCCTTTATTCTCGTCAACATCACAGTAAGAATATAATCTGGTCCAAGTGATGTCTTATTATATATTTTATCTAGGGCTAACTTAATATTTTCTGCACTAATATAGGTACAGTTATAAATTTCAGTAGATAAATATTCCAATGACTCTAATCAATGACAGAACCATGTGCAAAGTATAAATCAAATTAATTTGCTAAAGCATTATGATCAGATACATTAACACTAATATTTAGGTATGTCACAGAAATAGTGTGTGTGTGTGTGTGTGTGTGTGTGTGTGTGTGTGTGTGTGTGTGTGTGTGTGTGTGTGTAAGTTAATATACTTATTATATTGTTTCCTGTCCCCAATGTTGGAGGATAATGTTGTTTTATACATTAGTTTCTTCTCAATTAATAGTTTAAAAAAGAAGTTATGTCCTTACCATAATGTCCCATGTGAGTTGTTCATATCGCCTTTTAGTTCTTACACGTGGGTTGGTGCCGATCCCTCGGCTCCGAATTGGCCGTTTTTCAAACTCAGACTCTCAGAGAAGCTCGAGACCTAGTGAATATCCCATGATGCCCTGCTATGAATCCCCAGATCTAGTATGCTCCAACCAAGACAGCCTACAGACAGAATAAGACTACAAAGTCTACCTACTTAGGTAACTATAAGAGTAGAAAGAAACAAAAAGAGCTGGAATGTATAAACAGACTGACAGCTGAACCAATCTACCAAGGCAACCATCTCACTCGACTGGAGGGGGAAGGTGGACGGGAATGTAAGAACAAAAAGGCGAGATGAACTCACATGGAACGTTATGGTAAGGACATAACTTCTTTATGTGAAGTTGTTCTATCTCGCCGTTTTGTTCTTACACGTGGGTAGCGTCCCAAGCACCCTAATCCTGGGTGGCTCACGGGAGAACATTCCTGAGCACAGTGAAACCAAACGTAGCCCTGTCCCTGGAGGTCTTATCCACTTTGTAATGAGTGATAAATGTGTGAGGTTTTGACCACGTGGTAACTACACAGATGGTATCTAAAGGCAAACGAGCTGCATGTGCCAATGATGTAGAAACAGCTCGTGTAGAATGGGCTTTGACGTTGGTTTCTAATGGTTGATTAGTGGAAGCATAAATGAATCTGATGCAATCAGAGAGCCACTTGGATAGTGTGATTTTTGATACCGAGAAACTTTTTTTATTCTCTGCATAAGACAGGAAGAGTTGGTCCGATTGTCTGAAATCCTTCGTTCTATCCAGATAGAACCTCAGTTGTCCATGTACATCAAGCTTGTTTAACATATATTCTAGTTTGTTGGTATGGTGTTTGAAGAAGGTTGGGAGCTCAATGGACTGATTTAAATTACTTTCCGAAGAGATCTTGGGAAGAAAGGTAGGATTAGTCCTGAGGGACACCCTATCAGGGTGAAAAATCAAATATGGGGGTTTGAAGGACAAGGCTTGAAGTTCAGAGACCCTACGTGCAGATGTAATGGCTACCAGGAATAAGGTTTTCCAAGACAAAAACTTTAAATGACAAGATGAGGCAGGTTCAAGGGGGCGAGCATCAGTTGGAATAAAACCAGATTCAAATTAGGTGGCCAGAGATGGTGGGTTCCTTTTAAAAATGCTTTACAAAGTCTATGCGACATGATGTTAGAGCCGTTGAAACCTACATGGAAGTTTGAGATAGCAGCCAACTGAACTCTAATGGTGGCAGCAGCCGTGCCATCATGGAACAATGACAAGAACTCTAGGATGGTATGGATAGGTGCTACATAAGGGTCCGTGTCATGTTGAGAAGCGCAGTGAACGAATCGTTTCCATTTGCTGTTATATAGTTTCCTGGTAGATAGCTTATGAGATGAAACTATAATATGTCGGACCGCAGAAGACAACTCATTTGACATGGCTAATGTGGGAATCGGAGCAGCCAAGCTGTCAGTTTCAGGGACGTGAGGGAGGGATGGAGAACTCCCGACGAATGAGTCAGAAGATCCGGCACTGGGTCCAGGATCCATGGTTCTTCCACTTGATATTTCCGCAGGAAGGGAAACCAAATCTGCCGAGGCCAAGACGGGGCGATTAAAATCACAGTCCTTCCCAGACTTTTGGCTTTCTGCATGAATTTGGGAATCAGAGATATTGGTATATATATTGATATTGATATAGGAGACCCTGGGGCCAATCGTGCACAAGCGCATCCCTCAGTTCGTTCCCCAGTGGGGGGGGATAAAGGGCAAAGTAGCTGCTGCATTTGGCATTCATCAGAGACGCAAATAGGTTGCAGCAAGGCTGGCCCCATCTTCGGAAAATGTTTTCCGCTACTTGCTGATTGAGAGACCACTCATGAAGCAACAGCATGGCTCTGCTTAGTTTGTCCGCTATCATGTTGGATAACCCCGGGATGTGCGTTGCTATTAGAAAGCATCTGGTGGATACAGCCCACTGTCAAATCCTTAGGGTCTCCTTGCATAAAGGGTACGATCTGGTTCCCCCTTTTTTGTTGATGTACCAGACAACCAACATGTTGTCCGTCTGGATAGCAATTGTGCCTGGAGGAAGAGAGCCATGAAAGTGTTGCAACGCTAGGAACACCGCTCTCAGCTCTAGGACATTTATATGCAAATGCGTTTCCATGATTGACCAAGTGCCTTGGACCATATTTCCCTGAAATAGCCCCCCCCACCCTATCAGGGAAGCATCCATGGTCAATGTGGCTGTGGGTTGGGGAAGAACGAAGGGACGTCCGATTATCACTTGGTCGCTGTGCAACCACCAACTGAGATCCTTCTTGCAAAGATTGGTTAACCGGATCTCGTGTGACATGGGTAGTTGTTGGCAAGACCATTGCGCGAAAAGTAACCACTGGAGAATTTGCATGTGCATGCGGCCTAACGGAACTGCTATCAAAGTGGCTGCCATTGTGCCTAAAAGCTGTAGTATTTGGGACGCTGGAGCTTTGTTGCGGACTAAGAGATTGGATAATTGATTTTTTAGAGTTACGATTCTTGATTGGGGCAACCTGATCCTTGCACTGACTGTGTCCAGTTCTGCCCCTATAAATGTAATATGCTGCGAGGGCGATAGCGCAGATTTTTCGAAATTTAGGGTTATGCCCAACTGGGAACAAAGGTCTATGGTGTAGTCTCTTGCTAGGATTAGTTAACGCCTGGAGGTGGCGGTGAGGAGCCAGTCATCCAGATATGGAAACACCCGGAATCCCAGCCGTCTCAGGTGAGCCATGACCACTGCCATACATTTTGGTGAACACCCTGGGGGCTGTGGGGAGACCAAAGGGCAGGGCTCTGAATTGATGATGACTGGCCCCAAGCCGGAAATGCAGGTGATCTCTGGATGATCTGTCCATTTTGATGTGGTAGTAAGCATCCTTGAGATCTATAGAGCACATCCAATCGCCTGTTGCTAGAAACAGGAGAATCGACTGCAGCGTGACCATCCAGAACTTTTCCTTCTTGACGAAGGTGTTGAGTTTGCTGAGGTCTAGTATGGGCCTCCAGTCCCCTGTTTTCTTTGGAACTAAAAAGAACCTTGAGTAAGGTCCGGATCCTATTTGGTCCGCCGGGACTGGCTGGATGACTCTTGTCCACCAGCTTTTGGATTTCTACGGCTGCTAGTTTTCTCAGACTGGGTGGTATGTCTGGGATCTTTGTACATATAGGTGGGGTTTTTATAAAGGGAATGTAATAACCTCTGGCAATGATGCTTTTTACCCAAGAGTCCGTTATAATGTTTAGCCAGGTGTTTGGGTATAAAGCCAAGCGACCCCCGACTGCCTCCAGAGTAGGACAGGTGGGCTTCCTTTCAGGAACGCTGACAGGGCTTACCAGAGAACTGATCCCCATCGCCCTGGTTCTGCGGACCTCCTCTGCCGTTTGGACGGCGTCTTCCATTTCTGCCCACTCCTCTGCCTCTAGAGGGGGTACCAGTAGGTGTGTTTTGGAAAGCTCCTTGAGGTTTTCAGAACCACATTTTCCCACTTCGTTGCCCTTTGGGGTACGGTCTGGTTGGAGTGGAAAAACGGACCCCTACAGCAGACAGAGTCTTCCCTTCCTGCTCACACCTAGCAAGTGTCTCCTTAACTTTGGTTCCGAACAAGGCGGACCCGTCGAATGGGGTATTGACAAATGAAGATTTAAAGGCTTCCACAAAGGAGCATCCAGGATAGTCTCCGAAGAGCTATCACTGAGCCTGCCGCCCTACTCAATCCATCGGCAGCATACGAAATGAGACGCATGGATGAGTTTACTATTGAATTAAGGGTGTTGAGTTGTGCAGTCACCTTTTCAGAGACTGCATCAGCTGTATTACCCTGAAGAGCATCTCCCAGCTCTTTTAGGAAATCTTGTTGAAGGCGGGTAAAGTGTCAGGTAGTTGAGCGACCTCATGGAAAATGCCGCAGAACTAAATATGCGTTTCCCACATCTGTCCATCGTCCTAGAATCTCTATTAGGAGGATGGACAGCAGAAGAGGTTTCCGACATCTCTTTCTTGGTGGCCGCCGCCACCACCATGGCATCAACTGGGACTCCTTTTGTAAGAAAAGCCTTGTCAGTGGGGGAAGTAATAAATTTATTGGGCCTCCGTGGGACCGGTTCCACTGAGTCAGGAGATTCCCGCGCCCTTTGAGCAACCAGTTCCATCAGTTCATCGAAGTGCGGAGTAACCCAGGAGGTGGATGGTTGAGATCCAAAGGCCTTCAGGAGAACCGACTCGTCCTCAGAAGGGGCAAGGGACTGCCAATCACACCTCTGCCTTAAGATTTCCAATATGTCTGCGAATGAGACATCCTCTGAGGGGGATCGTGGGGACCCTTCTGATTCCCCCAAGACGGTATCCAATGTCAGAGATTCCTGTGGGGAATCCAAGTGCCTCCTCTTGCACAATCTCTTCCTAGGAACTTAATCGGTGGAGAGGAGGGGCCACCCAGTGGGGATACCCAAGGACCTGGATCTCGACGCTTTGTGGGGATCTGCGGGAAAGAGGTAGAACGAGGCCCCTTAGGGGAAGGGGAAGACAGGTCTGAGGAGGTAGTGGTCTTGGCAGCCATGACCTTCCTCATGGCATCGAAGGCACCAGAATCCCGGTCCGAGAAGTCAGTCGGCTCCGAAGAGACCGGCAGCTCTCCCCGGACCGAGACCCTCTGCTCCAAACCAGAGGACGGGGCCGAGGCCACCTGCGCCGAAGCCCCAAGTGGAAGAGTCTGAACCGAAGTATCGGTTCAACTCTCCACCCCGGAGCCAGCGAGGGACTGTCAGGCCCAGAGATTTCACGGTCGGGACCGAGGAGCTCAAGGTCGATGGAGCCGAGGGAGGAGGATCAAACCTCAGCTCCAAGGGTTCTACCAATATCGGTTTCGTCTGCCCCGGCTCCGAAAGCTCGACAGGCTTTGGAGGAGGAAGTGGAGAAGCCATGGGGGGGGTTTCAGGCTTCGAAGCCGAATGGCTCGAAGCAGATAACATTTTGGGCAGGGCCGGGTTCTCTAAGAGCCTCTTAACCACTCGGTCCAGATCCACATTGGAAAGCCTGGAAGAATGAGTCGAGGGATGGGTCGAAGGGCTAAAGATGGAACCGATTGAAGGATTGGAGACTGAGGGGTCTCCAATATCGGTTCCACAACTGGACCCCGAGACAAGGACTCGATACATGGCTCCAAGGACTGTGCAGCCAATGCACGGACCATACTTGAACTCGGAGCCGATGACTTGGGCTCAGAGGATCCTTTGGAAGACTTCAACCCCTTCGAAGCCTTGGAAGAGGTGTCAGCCTTATCTAAAGAAGCCTGAAATTCAAGCTTTAGGAGCCCTCTATCCACCAATTTCCTTCTCCTTTCCAGGAGAACCCTGGCGCTAAAGGAATGGCAGATAGAGCACACCTCTTCCAGGTGTACAGAGCCCAAACAGTACACGCAGGTGGAGTGATTGTCTAACAGACATTTTCTGACCACACACACACACACACACACACACACACCTCAAACCCTGATTTTTGTTTTTCTGACATGGTTTAACTACAATAACAAGTGCAAAAAACAAGTACTATGATATAGGTAACTATATATATATATATACATATATATACACACACACATACATAAATAAAAGAGTCTAAGTCATGCTAAATATAAGAATAATAGTTTAACTATCTAATAAAACTATACTACTATCAGCTAAAATATATATAAAACTACCACTCTAAATATATATATATCAAACACACACACAACCGGCTGACAGAGCCCTGTCACGCCCAATAAGAAAGGCCTAAGCCCTGAAGAAAAAAGAACTATTTAAAAGTTCTAGCTGGAATCCTAACACTATACTATTAAACACACTACTATATATGATACCCAAAAAAATTTTTTTTGAAGAAAAATAGTAATAACAATAGAAATTTAAAGTCACTGGCCTGAGCTAACTCTAATGAGCTGTTGATCCGTTGCAGCGGCAAACTAGATCTGGGGATTCATAGCAGGGCATCATGGGATATTCACTGGGTCTCTAGCTTCTCTGAGAGTCTGAGCTTGAAAAGCGGCCGATTCGGAGCAGAGGGATCAGCTCCGACCCACGTGTAATAAAACGGCGAGATAAAACAACTTCACATCAAATTATTTTATAAAGCTTAAGCTTACTTTTGGTTACAGAAGTGGACTATCTTTTAAACTTTTATGTAATCTTTGCTTTCTCTTGTACAGCCTCCAGAAAACTGCTGTCTCATTAATATGGAAAAGGAGAGACCTTAGTTATTAAATTTAAAGAAAAGAGTTTAACCCAGTTCTAACTGCAAAATTGCCTCTAGATACGGTTACCACCATCCATATTAATACCTAACTTAGACCAGTCGACATAACTTGAAGTAATAAGGCTCTAAAAATTTCTTATTAAAATATATTTTTAAATGATGGTACTTCAAACTGTGAATGAAATGAACATTAAAGGTTAAAGAATTATGATCAAGGAAGCACAGTGGCGTAACAGGTGTCCAGTTCTGATTTCAGTGAAGAAGCATTAGGTAACACATTGCTACCTCTACTGTGACAGGTAGCAAATTGTGACAGATTGAGGATAAGCATACCAAGAAAGTATTGTGATTCTGGGTTATAGGCAATAATTAAAATCCAGTTTATACTAGGATAATTAAAATCATACGGTATGAGGACTAAATTTTTACAATAGTTGACTCAAGAAAGGTTAAGTATGTACCCATTGTTAATAGTTTTATCAAAATTGTTTATAACTAATCTAATTATATTCTTATTCAAACAGCTTATTAAATCAATTTTCTCATAGTCAAGATTAATAGCTACTTCATTAAGGATTTAATTATCTTTAACCAAGAGAACATCAACACTACCACCATTCTTTAGTAGTCTAAGACATCCAAGCTTGCTATACCCTAGAAATACAAGGTTAGAAGAATCCTAGACTTCAGTTACTACCAATCAGCAACATTTTCATTAACAATACACAGTTAAGGCTCTTACACACAACACAAGCAAAAAGCTACAATTCAAAGTAGAAAGGTATAATGATTATGAAGCAGGGGATTAATTCACGAAATAAGGAAATAGTTTTTAGTAGAATCTAGAACAGAAGCTGCTGTTACAAGGAATTAGTAGCGCATATAAAACATTGCATGATGACTATAAGAATCAATCAGAGGTTAGAAAGGATTGGGAAGAAAAAACGGATAAGCAATTTGCAAAGAAACAATGCACGTCTCCCAAATATGCAACAAAGTCTAAAAGATTTAGGATCTTTGCTTGGAAGAAGTGTTTACATAGGTATTTTTATACCCCAAGTAGACTCCAAAGAAATTTATATCAGGTATACAGGATATGTTGAGGTGCGATGGGAAAGAAAGAGGTAATTGGGAACACATCTTCTGGGAGTATAACGAGTTGGCAGACTTTAAAGATTCCCTGCGAACTACTTTGTCAGAGATGCTGGGTGAGCAAATTGGTGTAACTAGGGAAAATTATTTTGTTTTTTTTGAGCTATGATACAGAAAACAGAATTGCCTAGACACAGTAAGACCTTGCTGAGTCTAATTATAGTGGCTGCCAAAAAAGCAATTACTACAAAATGGAAATCAAAGTCTAAACCAACTGTACTAGAAGTAGTGAATATAGTAACAGTCTGAACAACTGGAATTGGAATCTTTAGAAAAGGGTAGGAGCAAATTACATAGAAAATGGGAACTGTGGGAACAATACATGCAGAAGATGAATAGTTTAAAAGGCACGATTTGAATGAGCTATGTAATTTTTGACAGACTGACTGGATAGATAAGTGATGTATAATATTTGCAACTAAAGTTATGTCAGTATGGTTTGTGATGTACAATGTTTGCAACTAAAAGTATGTCAATATGGTTTGTTTTAATTTATATAAATGTATGATTATTAAATCATCACTTATGACATAAGCAAAAATGTTTCTTGTTTAAAAATATTTATTCACAACTAACTTATGACGTACATTACATGTATTACTACAGCCTCAATTAAAGCCAGTAGTAGTATAGCTAAGTAAACTTACCAGAACAGTAGATGCTCAAATGGGTTATATAATGACAAGGATTTTGCAGCCGGCCAGTTTGCCAAAGCCTTGGGCTCCTTCAAATGCACTTACTCTTCTTTTGTTGCACAAGCTCCTAAGATGAGAAAAAACACCCATAAGCTTCAGGACTTTCCTTGCCAAGAGAAAAAAAAAAAAAGAGAGACCAAGTTCATAAGAAGGGTAAAGTTAGGTACAGATGTACAAATCCTTACCCTGGCATAATCATAAACACAAAAAAGTGGGATGGAGGTGGGAGCAGGTAATGGGGCAGTGATTTATTCAAACATCTACTTTTAGTACAGTTGTGCAAGTAAACTTAAGCGATATTCATTCATAATTACTGCTGCAGTAGTCTTAGCTGCATGGGTAGATTGCCAAAGCTTACACAGACTGGAAGAAGGATGAGAGTCTAACAGTTTCTGGAGAATGGTCCTAGCAAAGCTTGTTCTGGACATGGAAACAGAATCTAGGTTATAACTTTGGAAACATATTACGGAGGACCAAACAGCTGCCTCTAGAATGCTTCTGGAGTCAACCTTTTTCTAAAAAGCCATACAGGAAGCCAAGCATTGACCCTGCATGTAGTTGTCAAAAGAAAGTACAGTTGCGTACACTTACCATCAATGTAGATGTCCAAGTGTATTCACTGTTGCAGTCATCACCTGTGGGTTATCCCTGCTGTGGTAGACCTCAGCCGACCCAAATACCAGAGTCAATGTTTTTCTGCGTCGGCTGCAGTCACCTGTAGTCTGACTGTAGGTTATCAGTGCAATAAAGCAAGGCAGCCGACATCATTACATCAGTATTTCTTGCCCTAACCTGTCAGAATCACAGGGAAATAAGGTAAAGTGGTCCTGGCGCTAAAAGCCACCATGGGAAGCTTATGCCCCCCTAGGGAAAGAGGACATAAGGGGGATGGAGGGAGGAAAACCAGGACTGCAACAGTGAATACACTAACATCTACATTTATGGTAAGTGTACACAGTTATACTATGTTCTTCATATTTCACTGTTGCAGTCACCACCTGTGGGAGGATTCCCAAAGCTGAGGAGAGGGGTGGAAGAATAGTTAAAGCCCTAGGCATGGGTCAGCAAGCCCTGCAGAACTGCAGAAGCAAACCCTGACCTAGACTTAGAAAAAAAAGAGGTAGGTGGTATTGCTTTGTAAAGGTATGGATAGAGGTCCAGGTGGCAGCTTCCAAGATGTCCCTGGTGGGAACTCCTCTGAGGAAGGCTGTGGAAGTGGAGGCTGCCCTAGTGGAATGGGTACGAATAGACTTAGGGGGTGGTTTCCCATGTAGACTGTAGCATAAATGGATACAGTGCGATATCCATTTGGAAATGGTTTGCTTGGAAATGGGCTTCCCCTCTGCCCCTGTGGCAAAGCTGACAAGCAGCTGGTCTGTTTTTTATGAAGGGTTTAGTACGGTCCTGATAATATCCAAGCTGTCTGTGCACATCTAGAGAGTGCAGAATTCTTTCCCTCTTCTTTTGAGGGTTGGGAAAGAAGGTGGGTAGGTGTATAGCCTGGTTGAGGGTCACATCAGATACAACCTTGGGCATAAAGGAGGGGTTAGTCCTCAGGGAGATCCTGCCTGTGTGGAAAATGATGACGGGTTCAACATTAGGGCGGCAGTCTTCCAGGAGAGGTATTTCAATTCTGTTGAAGCAGCAGGTTTGAAAGGAGGTAAGGTTAGCTTTTCTAAAACATAATTCAGGTCCCAGGATGGCATGGGAGGCCTTCTGGGAGGTCTGATATTAGAAGCCCCTCCGATTAATTGTTTAATCAAAGGATGAGAAAAGAGGGGTAGGACTGAATCGTAATGGGCTGAAATGGCTGAGGCATGGATTTTAATGAAAGAGAAGGAGAGGCCACTTTTGAGCAACTCAGCTAGGTAATCCAAGATGAGAGGGATGAAAGGATGTGAGGTATTGGTCCCTCTGGACTGGCTCCAGGAATAGAATCCTTTCCATTTCCCTGCATAAGATTTTCTGGTGCTGGGCCTTCTAGCCTCTGTGATCATGTTTAGGACCCGTTTGCTTAACAGGGACTCTGTCAGCTTTTGAGGTATAAGCCATGCCGAAAGATTGAAAGTCTGCAAGTCTGGGAGCAGTACCTCCCCCCTTACCTGGGTCTAGAGGTCTGAGATCCGAGGAAGCAGCTTGGGGGGGGGGGCTCTAAGGTCAGGCTGCGCAGTAAGGGGTACCAATGCTGCCTAGACCAATCTGGAGCAATGAGGATGGCCTTTGGTCTCTCCTCCCTTATTTTGATCAGTACCTTGGGAATTAGAGGCAGAGGAGGGAATGCATACACAAAGAGGGAGCTCCAGGGGAACGTTAAGGCATCCACCTTCCACGCTAGGAGGTGATACTCCCTAGTACAGAACTTTTGCAGCTGGTGGTTGAGGTGTAAAGCAAAGAGATCAACCTCCGGAATCCCCCACTCCTGAGTGATTTTCAGAAAGATTTCCCTGTGGAGCTGCCATTCGTGAGGGTCCATTAAGTTTCTACTTAGGTGGTCTGCCAGGGTGTTGTTGACACCTGGTAGGTATTGGACAATTAGGTGTAGACCCATGTAGGCGGCTGTCAGCCAGAGGTTCATGGCTAGTCTGCACAGAGGGTAAGATTGGCTCCCCCACCCCCCGTTTGTTGATGTACCACATTACTGTGGTGTTGTCTGTTTTTAAAAGGAGGACCCCTGGCCTGAGATGGAGTTTGAAGGATGTCAAAGCCTTTTTTACTGCCATCATTTCTTTCTGATTGATGTACAAGTGAAGGTGCTGGGCATCCCAAAGACCTTGGGTGCACCTGCCTGCTAGGTGAGCACCCCAAGCAACGTCTGAGGCATCGGTGCTGATGGTCTGGAAGGTAGGGCGCAGGGTGAAGGAAGACCCTTGTTCTTGGCACAGGCCTCTGCCCACCAGAGAAACTTGGCCTTTATACATGGGATCAGAGGGAAAGAGGTCTCTAGAGACAGAGTGCTGGCACCAAAGTTCTTTAGGTACCACTGAAGTTTTCTCATGTGAAGCCTGGTCACAGGAATTAGAAGGATGCAAGATATGTATCCCAGGGGTTGCAGGAACTTCCTCACGGTGAGGTGACTTCTGGAAGCCAGCTGGGTAAAGTAAAGCGGCAAGAAGCTCTGCCTTTCTGGGGATAGGAAGGCTATTTTAAATGCTGCATCTAGCAGAGCTCCCAAGAAAATTATCTTCCTGGTGGGGGTTTGCTTTGATTTCTTCTCGTTGATGGTGAACCCTAGGGAAGTTAAGAGGGATTTGACAAAGAGAAGGTCCTGGAGCAGTTTTTCTTTGCACTCTGCCTGAATGAGGCAGTCCTCCACGTAAGGATAAATCTGAATATTTCTTTGTCTGCAAAATGCTACAGCCTGGGCCAAGCATTTGGCGAATACTCTGGTTCAGTAGATAAGCCAAAGGGCAACGCAGAGAATAAAAAGTGTTGTGATCCTTCTGAAGTGCAGGAATTTCCTGCAGGATTCCCTTATGTGTATGTGGAGGTAGGCATATTTTAGGTCTAGGGTCACTAGCCAGGCATTTTTTGTTAACATAGGCAGCAGCTGCTGCAAAGTGAGCATTTTGAATGTGGGGACCACCAGGGAGGTGTTCAGAATGGATAGATCCAGGATGGGGCGCCAAGTACCCTCTTTTCTGGGAAGAAGGAATAGTCTGGAATAAAAGCCTTTGCCTGCTTGATCGGGGGGGGGGGACGACAGATTCTACTGCCCCCTGGGATATGAGAGTTTAGACATGATTCAATGCCTCTGCCCACTGATTTGAAGGAAAGTCTGGGTACCCTCTTGGAATTGGGAGCTCGCTGAAAGATAATTTGTATCCCTGAAAAGTGATCTTTAAAGACCCATTGGTCCTTTGTTACAGAAATCCAATTTTCTTTTGAAGAGGGAGAGCCTTCCTCCTAGCTTTTGGCAAGTGAATGGAGAGCAGAGAGGGGACGGGGAGTCATCGTGACTTTTTGCCATAAAAGTGAGGCTCAGAACTCCCTGCCTTTGGAGCAGAAGTGGTCCACTGTTTGCTTCTTTGCTGGCCCTGGGAGAGGGGCCTGCATGGTCTGTCCCTGCGGGGCTTAATTTGGCCCTGCTAGGTGCAAGGAAGGACCAGTGTTTACATGGAAAGTTCCTGCTGAACCTGGGATGTTGAACCTGAAAGAAATCTTTTACTGTTTGCATAGATTTTGCTTTGTCTTCCATCTTTTTAAGCATATCCTCTGCTTTTCCTCCAAACAAGCGCTCCTTATCCAGGGGTGCATCAATACGTTTGGACTTGACATGATCAGGGAGAGGTTGTTCCTTCAGCCATGCATGTCTCCTAATGACAGATCCTGTCACTGCTGCCCTGCTAGAGACTTCTAGGGCATCATATCCACAGTGTAATGAGTGTTTGGCCCCTTGACCAGCAGAGTGCAGTAAATCTGCTAACCGTTTTGAATTGGCACAGTCAGGAAAGGTAGAAATCTTTTGTTTTAATAGTTCCAAAGTGTGTTGCTGATATTTTAACATATGGACCTGACAATTGAGTGCTCTGATAGTTAAGGTTGCAGAGGTGTATACTTTTTTACCCTATCTGTCCAGAGCTCTGGAATTCTTGTCAGAAGGAATAGGATTCTTGGCGGAACTAGTCTTCACTCCTTTAGGTCCCTGTGTAATGATCTCTGGGTCTGCAGCAGGATTTCTGTACAGGTATTTGTGAGAATCCAGTACTCTTAATACTTGTCAGGTTGACTGGGAATAGGTGGGAGAGCGTCATGGGCCAAGCTGGATTCATGGAAAACATCACCTACCATCTCTAAAATAGGAGGGATGGCCAGGGTTCTGTGCTGGGGCAGGTCCAGAAACGGAGAGAGTCTTTTCTTAAACTGGGGGAAATCCTGAGATTCCCACTGGAAATGTTCCCCGTGGGTGTGAAGGCTTTCCCCGAAGGAAAGATCCTCTGGAGGGGAGGCAGAAGGGATGGATTCCTCTGCATCTGAATTCTCAAAAGCTGTCAGAGGTTGTTGTTCCTCTTCAAAATCTAAATAGATTCCTCAGAATCCTGTTCTGTCATGATTTCTGAAGGGTGCCTTTTCCTTTTAGAAGTTGTGGCCTGACTACCCCAGGTAAGGGAGATGAGATTATCTCCCCAAGCACAAATGCTTAAAATGGAGGAGGGAGCAGGAGCAAGATGGTGGCTAGAAGCAGATTTTCTAGGGGTGGCCTGGCTTCTAGGCTTGAGAGAATCTGGCGATCTGAAAGAAACTGTAGTCTGATGAGAAGACATAATTTTTCGTCTAAATTCGGTAGTTCGGAAGGCGGTGCCTGCGTCGTGGCTCCGGACCCAATCGAGGCAGAGACAGCCAAAGGCTCGGAAGCCAAAGAAGATTTCTGCGGCATACCAGACTCCGAAAGGGTCTCGGTAGAGGCCTGTGTAGATATCAAATTGGGCATCAGGGGCTGCAAAAGCGCCTCACTGAATTCCAGAGAGCGGACGACCTGCTTAGCGGTACCGTCATCGGAAGGCTTAGCCTTGTGTGGTCTGCCTCTATCTTTATCTCTGTGTTTTTTCAGACTGCCCATGGATTGTTGGCTGACTGACGCCATATCGGAATGCAAAGCCAGAACATGAAAATAACTGTCTACAATAAGAGCTCTATGGCAAATGGTTCTCGCATTAAAGAGGGCACAGAACCAGCAACTGGGAACATCATGGTCTGGGCCTAAACAAGTGAAGCAGTAAGAATGGAAGTCTCGATGTGGGATCTGCTTTTCACAGGCAAGACAATTGTTAACTTTTTCGGACATCAGTAGTGCAAGAAAAAAGGGTCCCAAACGGGGTGCTTAGCTTTAGACGTTTTCAGCTGAAATTCAAACTCTGGTAGTGAACGGGCACTCGTGTGAACTGCTTCTGCTATGGGTTCCAAGGCAAGAAAGACTGATGTAAATGACATCGGCTGCCTTGCTTCAGACTGCTGCCGATGCAGAAAAACATTGACTCTGGTATTCGGGCCGACCGAGGGCCATCACAGCAGGAATAACCCACAGGTGATGACTGCAACAGTGAAACACGAAGAACATCTTGCGAGGGACAATCATCTGGAAATAGTGTCTCAACATGGTTTTTTTTCTCACCTTCACAGGAAATAAACAGCAGTTCACCTTTCTTAAAAGGTTCAATTCTGTCAAGATAATACCAGAGCTGCCTATGCACATCTAGAATATGAAGAATCCTTTATTTTTTTTAGATTTTGGAAAGAAAACACGGAGATGGATGGTTTGGCTTAATGTGAATTCCAAAACCATTTTAGGCATAAATGAAGGATTTGTTTTCAAAGAATATCCGTCTTTATTCCACCATAACAGCTTGCAGATCATATATGCTTCTTGCAGACGTCAGAACAATCAGTAGTATTTGTAGTGTGTGATGTACCTTTAAGAAGCATTCTAGTCAGTGGGTACGTGCATATATGTACTAAGCACGTGCAAGCAAGACTGCCATTGTGAGTGAGCAGCCGGAGTGAAAGCATGCATCTGTGTAACAGTCAGTTCATTTAAATTTAATGGTGTGCGTCTGCGTGTGTGCGTGTGTGTGCGTCTGTGTAAAAACTACTTAAAGGAACCCCCAAGCCTCACAGTCTTATTCAGATACACAAGACAAGCAACATGGTGTCAGAATGGGATCCAGAGTCAATGCCATTAGGCATACAGTTAGAAATGGAGGAATATACAAGAGTGGATCATCCAAAGCTCAAACGACTCTCAAACAGGTCAGAAACCAATTTCCAGTACTAAAACTCACTTAAATGATTTTTTATGCAACTAATATAAAACAAAAGCATTCAAAATGCTCAAAACAAATTTCTAATTGAACAAAATGTCCGAAACTGCGATATACTGATAAAAATATTAGAAATAATTATGAAAACGTTTGAAAATATCCAAATCGCATAAAATGTATACCAAAAGGGAAAACTACCATATTTTTTCACAATGTACTACTTTTTCACATTAACTAAAGCTATTCGAAGTATCTGAAATTTGCAAAGTGTTGGAGTGTGTGCAATATTACACTGCAGTTATTTCACAAAGTACAGTCATTTTAAAGGGATTTTTGTGCATTTAAATATTATTACAAGTACCAGGTGTGTGTGAATGTTCATACATAATTACAAGGGCCAAGTTTGCACTGTGAAAGTAATTTTTTGGCATGGCAGAAGGATTTTGCAGACCAAGTCGCTTGTGTTTGATAGCAATATTGCAGAAAATTGGAGTGTGTTTGACCAAGAGTAAGATATTTTCATACAGAGTGCTTTTTCTGACAGATGCATGTACAAAGGCATTTATTCTACTTAATTTATCCGGTTCAGAAGCCAATGACAGACCATGTTCATCTGTGTATACATCTCCTGTGTTTGCAGGGGAGGGGAAAGGGGAGGGGAAAGACTGCAATATTGTGGTACTGGCTGAAACGCAGGAAGACCCAGAGTGCTTAAGACATAAATTTAGAGAAATGTGAAACCCCCAGAAGAATATTATAATGGAAGGACACTTATTTTACAAAAGAGATCAAAAGCCTGGTGAAACTTTAGCAGCATATATAACAGACATGAGAAATAAGGCTAAAACATGCAGATCTGGTGATCTGACAAATGAGCTGATAAAGGACAGGCAGTGAGAAAGACTGTTGCTTCAAGACAGGGATTAAACTTTGAATAAAGCCACTGAGATTTGTCAGATGTACGTGCTCACAGAAAAGCACACAAATATGCTTACAAATGAGAAGGGCATGCATGTAACGTCTTCCAATGCTAATGTAGATACTATGCAGCACTAGGTTAAAAGATACAGGCCTAAGGGCATGGCCGTCACAGCAAAATCCAGAGCAGCTTCAGTAAGGCCTAGAGTACATGCAGCAAAGCACAGGGGTGACTCAGCAAAATCAAAGAATGTGCCCCCACCTAGCCTAATAGTCAACTATCGTAATTCTGATGGTAACCATGAACCCAAACAAGAAAAGTGCTTAACTTTTGGTCAGCAGTGCCACAAATGTAAAAGGTAGAATCATTTTAAAAGGCTTTGCAAATCACACGAGGCTCATTCTTTTATTAAAAGAAAGCATTCAGAGGCAAGTTGATTAAGCTGCAACCCTACTTTTATGTTGATAGTGTGTCTGCTTGGTGAAACAGTCAATGCAATAGATTTGTGGAGAAAAAAATTAAGTATTTTGTACTGTTCGGATTCATGGGAGACCTGTAGAGCTCAAAGCAGATACTGGTTCAAAGTGAAATGTTATGTCAGCAGAAACATTTGCTAGGGTAAGAGCTAGAGAACAACTTGATTAGGCAAAGTGTGCGAAGCTTGTTCAAACCAAAGGCTCAGTACTGCTTTCACATTACTCTACTAGGAACAGCTATGACTTGCAGTTTTACGTAGTCAAGAGACACATGCAGTCATTATTAGGCCTCAAGAGACCGTTTGAAAATGGGACTGCTTTCATTTAAAAGTCCACCACGTAAGCTTGAATGGTAACACTCAAATTTTGCCCAAACTATGCTAATATTTTTGAAGACAAGTTAGGCAAACTCCCAGTTGTGTGCGCCATGAAGACAGACCACGAGGTAAGCCCAATCATCAAACCAGCACAGGAAGCTCTAGTAGCCATGCAGAACAGAGTCAAAGCTGAGCTAGACAGAATGGTGCAGCTAGGAGTAATTTATCTAGTAGAAGAACCAACTGAGTGGGTTTCTTCCACGGTAGTAGCTCATAAGAAAAGCTCAGATGATATTAGAATAGGTATTGGTCCAAGAGACGTGAATAAAGCACTAAAACGGCCTCATCATCCTATACAGTCGAGGAAGTTGCTGCCCTTATGCCAAATGCTGCTGTTTTTTCTGTCAGAAGCAAAAAGTTAATTTTGGCAAACTTTTCTTGATTGAAAATCTTCATTGCTAACCACTTTCATTTGGAAGGGACAGATTTTTGAGAATGTCATTTGGAATAAACTCTGCCAGTGAAGTCTTTCGACGTGTGATGGAATCATTTTTTTTCTGGCCATCCATGTGCTATAGTAGTAGATGAGATTCATGTAGGAGGCAATGGTGAAGTCAAACGTGATAGAAACCTTAGGAAATTCTGGAACGTGCTCGTGAAGTTAATCTTTAGCTGAATCCTCAGAAATGTAAATTCAGGATAAAAGAAGTTACCTATGTGGGTCATTTGTTTACCAGTTCAGGTTTATGACTAGATCCTTCCAAGCAAACAACAATTCTTGAGATGCCAGCTCCAGATAATGTCCAAGCCTTACGTTTTTTGTTGGCATAGTCAACTATTTAGTTAAGTTCATTCCAGATTTGAGTCACCGCTTAAGAGAGCAGACATGCAAAGATGTAATCTGGTCCTAGTCAGACCACCAAAGAGCATTTGATGCCCTGAAACAGAAAATAGGCAGTCCACCCAGATATTATGATGTTCACAAACCAGTAACGCTTTCTTGTGATGCTTCTAAGTTTGGTCATTCTTCAAGAGGGTAAACCAGTAGCCAATGCATAGAGAACTCTTACCCAAACCGAGATGCAGTATGCCCAAATTGAAAAAGAGCTCTTGGCAATTGTGTTTTGCATGTTCAAAGTTCCAGGATTATATTTATGGCTGACCTATCCAAACAGAAACAGACCACAAACCTCTAGTCACTATTTTGAGAAAGCCAATGCACACAGCCCCTGTGAGATCGCAACGCATGATGCTCAAATTGCAAAAATACAACTTCAGTCTTGTTTACACAAAAGGCAAACTTCTTTATCTTGAGATACCGTATCCCGATCACCCAGAAAAAACGCTGAACAGCATGAGAATGAGAAACCTGATTTTGAAGTCATGGAAGTGAAAAATATTTCTTCCACATGTCTCAATGAGCCGAGAACCCACACAGCTTCAGATCCAATTCTCCAGAAGCTCAACCACTTTATCAATCAAGGATGGCCTTCAAATCAATCTTGTTTACCAATTAATGTGCAGCAGTATTTTCCATACAGAGATGAGATTTTCTCACACAATGGTGTCATCATGAAAAGCCCAAAAGTGATCATTCCAAAATCCTTGTAACAAGAGTAAATTAAGGTCTTGCATCATGGTCACCACCCAGGAACAGATTCTACCAAAAGAAGGGTGACAGCACTAGTATTTTGGCCTTCTATGTCAAAAGATGTTGAAAAGGAACTCTCTTCTTTGTCTGTTAGTAATAGTAGTAAAACCGCATCAACAAAACCACTTCAATTAAGCCAGATTCCTGAAATACCATAGTCGACAGTAGCCACTGATACTTTCAAGTGGAATGGTCAACATTACTTGGTGTTAGTAGATCCTTACTCAAACTGGTTTGAGATTGAGATTGACCTACTTCCTAACCTAAAGTCCAATACTGTCATTACAAAGTTGAAGAGAGATTTTTTTTTTTGTCCATGGTAGTCCCCACAAAGTCATTTATGACAACGGTGCACAGTTTACAAGTCAGCAGTTCAAAAGATTTGCTGAAACGTGGGACTTTGTTCATGTTACGAGTAGTCCTGAATACCTGTAGTCAAATGGTTTGGCTAGACGTGCAGTTTCAAAGTGCAAAACAGCTGTTAGAGAAATCCAAATGAGATAATGTTTTTTTCTAAATTTGCTTAATTTCAGAAACATTCCTAGCAATAATTTACTTGGTTCACCTGCCTAGAGACTTATGCTGAGACAAACCAGAACCACATTACCAATCTGTAAGAACTTGTTGGTTCCATGTGCTAAGAAAAACAAAGCAGTAAAAGCTCAACTCCTAAAAAAATAGTTTGTTCCAAAAGTAGCAAACCTCTGAATCCATTAAAAGGACAGATGAATAGTGAGGGTGCAGACAACAAAAGGCTTTGATCGAATTGGACTTGTGAAACATTTGTGTGAAGAACCAAGATCGTAGATTGTGGAATTGCAGGGAATGGAATTTAGGCATAATTGTAAGCATTTATTACCAGTGTCCGAGCTAGCGTTACAGCATCTTGCTTGTAATGGGGACTCTAATTCTCAGAGTTATTTGTCCAATGCTTCTGTTCCAGAGAACATTTCATCATCTGTTGGCATTCCTGAAAGTATCCCTGAAAATCCTGAAGTAGAACATTCCCCAGTGACTGCCCCTGTTGCTAAACCCAGTGCTAACTATTACATTACAAGGTCAGATTGAATCTCAAGACCTAATCCTAGATACACAGCAACCTGGACAGGATTGTTACTGTTTATTATTGTCTGTATAATTTGCATGCCTATTCAATTGTCATTGTCACTGTGAGACAGATCAGTCAAAGAGGGAGGATGTACATCAGTGTGTGTGATGTACCTTTAAGAAGCATTCCAGTCAGTGGGCATGTGCATATAAGTACGGAGCATGTGCAAGCAAGAATGCCATTTTGAGTGAGTAGCAGGAGTGAAAGCATGTATGCTTGTAGCAGTCAGCCAGTTAGCTAGTTCGTTTTAAGTTTAAAGTTCCAGTAATCTTTCTTGATGTGTTTGTGTGTAATAAACTACTTAAAAGAACACCCAAGCCTTATAGTCTAATTTAGATACACAAGATGACCAACAGTACTGTGTTCCAAAAGATGAAATGTAAATCAGCCTGTTAGAACTGGTTTTAAAGGAGGAAAAGTTTTCTAAGGATGTGCAGCAGATGTTAAAGGAGGCAAAGAAACCTGTTACTAGGAAATATCCTGGCAAATATGAAACATTTACTAGTTAGTGCTGCACTAAGAACCAGAGTCCATTCAGGGTTTCTAAACCACTAGTTTTGTAATACTTATGAGAGTGCTTATACTCTGTCCTTTCATATTTATATATAAAGGCTAATTTTTCAGCTATTTCAGCATGACTGCCCATACAGCTTCCCTTTCATTAAAGTCTTTGGTCAAAAGCTATTTTTTAAAAGGGTTTACATATGCATCCACCTACAAACATAACTATTTTTTTTTTGAAAAGTTAACTAACTGCTTTTGAACCAGCTTATCAGGAAAATAAAAGATTTAAGCTAAAGCTGCAAAAGTAGTTGTCCATTTTGGACAGCAGCAGTGTCACTACGGCAATTACTGTCCACAAATAAAACTACCTATATAGAAAGACTATGGCCTTTCTACAAGTGTGTCTGTGTGTGTGTTCATTCCAGTAACCCAGGTCGAGTCATAAAAATATTTTTTCAGCTAACCACGTAGTCAATTTAGTAAACAATACACACACTATTTCAACTAGAATCAGAAAACCACTGCGCCAACCTACAAAAAACAAATTATAATCCAGACTTTAAAGTTCTAAATGTCAATAGTAAAGTAAGAGACTTACCCTGATTATGTGAAAATGCTTCTTACTGTAGGTTTTAAACCTTTCTGTTCGATTTAAGGCTGGGTGATCGAAGCAGTAGCCACAAGATTTGTCTCTTCCAAACCAATACTCATCATCTATGCAGTCTTGAAAACAAAAAGAGAAGAAATACATTAAACACATTTTTCAAGACTGAAGTTATTAAAACTGATATAAAAAGTTATATTTTATAAATTAGTTCTAAATGATAGCATTATTATTATTAACAGTACATATACACCACAATATTTAAAAACATATAATATACTAAAATACAAAGATGTCAGGAATATAGGCAGCCTCAACACAGCCAACCTCTTATTACGGGTTCTTCACCTACTTCTTCACGAGCAGCTTTTAACATATCTGACGATTTGCACAGACTCTGGCAACAAATTCCAGGGAATAATCATTTCATTAGTTTTGCTCAAATCACTTCCCAAATATAGCCTGGGCAGTGAGTGAGCACTATCATAAATTCTATGAACTTCTGCAGGCTTCTACTATCTTGTTGTTTAGTACGACATGGATTTAATAATGTGGTGTCAGGTCTGGAGGAAGAAGCCCCTTTATAAGTCAGTTTAACTACATCTCAGTGTTCTAGAAGGGTGTAGAAATCTGCAGAAGACATTTACAGACCTACAGTACTTACCATCACCCCCCCCCACCCCCCCAATTTGTGTCACAGATATTAATCTGGAAAACTAAAACTCATACAACCTATTCAAAGACTGCAACACACAATTCGTAAAGCAGAATCTCCAAGTCCAACTTGAAACTTCCTCATTTTCAGCTGTCAAATACATCCGCCTTCTCCCAGTCCATCAACACACTTCTGGGATATTGACTTGGATATCTGCAAAATAAATGCCAGCTAGGAGAAAGCCCAGAACTGATTCCTTGTGATTCCATTAGTTACAAAATTTACATTCAGAGAAGGAACCAGCAACTTTCACAACTCTTGGATAGATGATCTGTAATTCAATGGACAATGTAGGGGTTTACATAAAACTTGTCCAATTTTTCAGTAATACCAATAAGGGGGTTTGTGTCAAAAGCCTTGGCCAGGTTGAGATAAGCACTGTGCTCAAAATGACCACTGTCCACAGTCTCTGTAACCTTTTCAAAGAAGCTTACTCAGTTCTTCTGCCCTTCACAAAACTAAACCAATTAAGATCTAGATGAGTTAAGTTACCTTATGTCTGCATAAATGAGTTTTGTTAGGACACATTCCATGGTTTTGCATACACTGTTGGGGAGGCCTTATGCAGGGGAGTCATAGTGGCTGTTCCCACACATCAAGAACAAACCCTGTAGATAGGCTGAGGTTGAACAGTTTCAGTACAGGCTCAGATAGTGTATATTTAGCACTAATGGGAATGCAGCCTGGTATGCCGTCTGGTCTCATGAAGTAGTATTTTTAGCCTTTGATTGGGATTGTAAGACTAGTTCCAAAGTGATCACGTAAACTAAATTCTCAGGGCTGGGGTGGTGGCAATAATGTGGGTAGGAGGGGTAAAGTTAGCACTAAATCTGTCTGCTGATATTTTAGCTACATCCTTGGGGTCCAGAAGGGGTGATGATATGGATGAGCTCAGTTCAGTGTTGGAAATTATTCCTTAATTTTCTAACATAACTGAAGAAAGACTTGTAGCCTCCTTTGGGACATGTAGACCTTAAGAACATACTCTACATTTTCCAGTACCTTACTAGCACATTTCAGTATAGTTTTGAAGTAGGGAGATGGTGATTTCTTGCAACTTTCCATAATTTCCTTCTTTTGCTGCACAGTTTAATACTGAAGTTTTAGCAGAAAGGTTTATTCCTACATCCTTCCTAAATATGAGGTAGGTTGGTTTCCACTTTTCTATGCAACTGTTCAGGAGCTGGTAAAAGTCAGAGGTGAATACAGGAACCATCTCAGTTGGGTCCATTTCCAAGGTATTGTTGGGAATTTTGCATAGGTCTTCTACAAACTGAAGTAGATTTGCTTTGGAGAAGTCCCTAAAGATGGTCTATTTTGGTTGTGGGATGGTACCACTAGATCTGACAGGGAAGACAAATGATTTGTAGTCAGACTTAAAACCAGGGATGAGGAGATGCAGGGTGAGGCCTAGGCAGGATCTAAGTTGATAAGGACTAGTTCAAGGGTATTACGGCTTCTAGTGGGTAGTTTTACAATTTGATTATGTGTATTGATATTGATATTAATGAATTCTAGGAAAGAATGAGCATAACTATTTTTAGAGCTGTAAGTGTGACCATCAATATGTGGATAATTCACGTCCCCTTGTTAGAACACATTTAGTTTGATAGTTAATGTCTCAATGATGTTAAGGTAATTTCTTTCTTTGGGCAACACTGATGGGGATCTGTAGCCAGAAATGAAGTAATAGTTGGATTTGTTAAGGGTGATTTTGATTACCACAATCTTCAGGTTAGGTTTGTAGGTAATCGGATGTGAAGTAATGGTGTTTCTAACAAATAGAGATACTACCCCACAATTTCTCAAGGGTCTGAAGTCATATTTGCTACACCCTGGTATAGAGGAAGTGCTGCCACTGCACTGAAACGTCTCCGTAACAAGTATAAATGTGTTTAAGCTAAGGATGGACTGAAGTTCTGGCATCTTAATTTAGAGTCCTAACATTAAACAGCGCCACCTTAATGTTGAACAAATCTGAGTTTGAATTTTCTATGGAGGAAAGTTCAGAACAACTCTGCTAAAAAGCACTAAGAGGGCAGCAAAGGCATTAACGTGTATGCAGGAACCCTGGTATGACAAGTTTAAACCATTCTTGGTGAAACAGGAAGCTTGATTTATCATACCACTCAAGGCTGACACCTTCTGGACCCCTTTAGAAAGATACCAGTTACTTGGCCAAGTGTTAAAGCCAATTATCTTGTCTTTGTATCTTGGCACATTCTTGTCTTCCCTGCCTTTAACACATACATAGCAAGTTCCATTGCATCTCTCTGCATATCCCTCTGGGTGAAGTTCCTTCGGTCATTCACTCTCAAATAAGCCAACATGAGACCATAGCCCTGTCTGGTTTAAGGCACCATAATTCACTTGTAAAATCACAGATCTTGGCATGAGACAATCAGCTTACAATTACCCTGTTCTTGACCAGTCTAGTGTGTGTGTGTGTGTGTGTGTGTGTGTGTGTGTGTGTGTGTGTGTGTGTGGGTGGCATATGTATGCTTAACTAGGTGTCATCTAGGACTAAACAATTTGTGTAAAAGCAGACTTAGGATTTAGGCCTGCCTTTCTGATGACTCCTGGGACAGTATTGTGGATATGTAGTATGTATGAGTGGAGAAGGAATAGCTGTTGCCTTGTTTGCTGGAGATGGTAATACTTAACACTGACTTGTAAGAGACTTCAGCAAATTTCTCTTTACAGTCTCAGTGCTGTGATTCAGATGTTGCTGTGGATGTATAACTCTTACTAACAGCGGGCTGATGTTAAAGGACTGCCTGCATGTTTCTTAGATCTTTACAACAATCAAAGATTGTACTGTCAATTGATAGAAGCAGTGAACAATCTCAAACATAAGGCAGTTGCTACACAGCCTTCGAATACCTAATGCAATCACAGTGGTCACAGGTAAGGTGAAAGCAGACTGCTGAGCTAAGTTGCCAGAGGGTAAACTGTAGCTTGTATAGCACTCAGGTGTTGAAGAGAAAAGAACAGTTGTGTACACTTACCATAAATGTAGATGTTAGAGTGTATTCACTGTTGCAGTCATTACATTTGGGTAATCTGCTGGCAGGTTGCCCTCAGTCAGCCTGAATTCCAAGTTTTGGGTCCTGCGTCAGTTGCTGTCTCCTCTTCCATGACGTCAGGGGTATAAAACAAGCAGCCAATGCCATTTTCTTTAGTTTTTCTTGCCCCAGATGTCAGGTGCCCCCAAAAAGGTAGCAAAAAAAAAAATTATATATATATATATATATATATATATATATATATATATATATATAAAAATATAAATATAAACTATATATACATGCATCAATACAAACTATCTTCTACAATCTATGTGGTGTATTTGCTTGTAGAGAAGGAAAGATAAACTCCAGAATGAAAGGGGGATGGCAGGCAGGTAACCTGGACTGCAACAGTGAATACACTAACATCTACATTTATGGTAAGTGTGCACAACTGTACTATGTTCTTTGTGTTTCACTGTTGGTCATTACATTTGGGTAGAATCCCAAAGCTATGGATGGGAGGCTGGAACTAAACAGCATTAGGGGCGGCTATAAGGCCCTGCAGAACTGCAGTGGCAAAGCTTGCCCTGGACTTAGAGTAGAGAAACAAATGATAATGCTTTGTAAAGGTGTGAACAGAACTCCCAAGTAGCAGCCTCTAGAATGTATTTGGTTGGTACCCCTCTGAGAAAGGCTGCTGATGTAGCTGCAGCTCTGGTGGAATGAGACCTAATGCCCTTGGGCAGAGGTTTGCCATGGTCTAAGTAGCAGAAACAAATGCAGTGGCTTATCCACTTTGAGATGGTCTGCTTTGAAATAGCCTTTCCTTCTGATCCTGCAGCATATGTCACTAGTAATTGCTCAGTTTTTCTTGGAGCTTTAGTCCTGCTCAAGTAGAATCTTAACTGTCTGTGTATGTCCAAGGAATCCCCCCCCCCCCCGTTCTGCGGATTTGGATAAAAAGTTGGCAGATGAATAGTTTGGTTAGGAGCCACACTGGAAACCACCTTAGGCATAAATGAAGGATTGGTCCTCAGAGATACCTTGTCTGCGTAAAATATGATAAAAGGCTCCACAGCCATGAGGGCTTGTAGCTCTGAGACTGTTCTTGCCGAAGTAATTGCTAGGAGCAGAGCTGTTTTCCATGATAAGAACTTTATATCTGCAGTAGCAGTTGGTTCAAATAGAGGAAGGGTGAGGTTTTCCAACAAATAATTGAGGTCCCATGCAGGTATTGGTGATCTTCTGGGAGGCCTTACATTTTTGGCTCCTCTAAGATACTTCTTTAGTAAAGGATGAGTAAAGATTGGTGGCTCTGTATTGTAATGCGTCAAAATGGCAGAGGCATGGATTTTTATTGATGAGAAAGATAGGCCTTTGTCCAGCATCTCAGTCAAGTATTGTAATATCTGAGGAATATTTGGTTCTGCTGTATCAGTTCCTTGTGCTCTATTCCAAGCACAGAATCTCTTCCATTTATCAGCATAAGATTTTCTAGTACTAGGCCTTCTGGCTTCCAAAATTAGACATCCATCACAGCTTTACTGAGAGGTGTTGTTTGCATAACTACATGATTAGCCATGCTGCCAGGTTCAGTGTTTGGAGTGGATTGTGCAGGATCGGACTGTTTTGCTGGGACAGTAATTGAGGTCTTTGAGGTAGGGTCCACGCTGGGTATCGAGACAAGTTCCTTAGGACTGGGTACCAGTATTGGCAGGGCCAGTCCGGGGCAATTAGTATCATCTTTGGTTTCTCTTGTCTGACTTTTAGTAGGTCCTTGGGAAGAAGAGGCAGAGGAGGAAAGGCGTAAAGTGAAGGATAGGGCGTCCACTTTCCATGCTTGTCTGTGATAAGTCCTTGTGCAGAATCTTTTCAATTGATAATTTTGAGGAAAGGCAAATCTATGTCCGGGCTCCCCCATTTCTTTATCATCATGCTGAAGACTTTTGGATCTAGTTTCCACTCGTGAGGGTCCATAAGGTTTCTGCTTAAATAGTCTGCCAGAGTATTTTGTTTTCCTGGCAGGAAATGAGCTTGAAGATGTACTTGGTAAGTCAAAGCTGTGTCCCACAGTGCCATGGCTGGTCTGCAAAGGGGGTATGAGTGCATGCCCCCCTGCTTGTTTATATACCACATAACCATGGTGTTGGTCTGTCTTTATCAGTAGTTGTCCTGGATGAAGTAAGTCCTTGAAGGCTGTCAGGGCATTTTGAACAGCCAACATCTTTTTTTGGTTGATATGCAGATGCATTTGTTTTGGGGTCCATATGCCCTGAATGCATCTTCCCACCAGGTGGGCCCCCCCATGCATAATCTGATGCGTCTGTTGTTAAGGTCTGGTTGGCAGGGGGTAGAGTGAAGGCCCGTCCCATGTTTTGGTGACATGCCTTTGCCCACAATAGAAACTCCTGTTGTAGGCAGAAAATGAGAGGAATCATTGTTTCCAGACTGTGACAATGTTGACTCCATAAACTTTTTAGGTACCACTGAAGTTTCCTCATATGCAGTATGGCATATGGAATCAGTATGATGCAGGATGCCATGATCCCCAAAGCGTGCAGAGTTTGTCTTGCAGATAACTGGGTTTTTGTTGCCATCAGTTTGAAGAAAGTAGTCAGTTGCCTTTGTTTGTCTGGTGTGAGGAAAGCCATCTGGGCAGTTGTATTCAAGCTTGCACCCAGGAATGTTATCTTTCGAGAGGGTACCAGTTGTGATTTTTTTTCATTTATTGTGTACCCTAGGCATGTTAGAAGCATTTTCACAAACACCAGGTGCTGAAGAAGAATGTCCTTGTTCTAAGCTTGAATGAGACAGTCGTCCAAGTAAGGATATATTTGTATACTTCTTTGCCCGCAAAAAGCAATTACTGGTGCCAGGCACTTTGTAAAGACCCTGGACATAGTAGATAAGCCAAAGGGAAGTGCAGAGAATTGGCAATGCATTAAGCCAGCCTTGAATCGGAGGTATCTTCTGCACAATTCCCTTATTGGGACATGCAGGTATGCCTCTCTTAGGTCTAATGTCACCAGCCAAGCATTCTTGCCCAGCATGGGCAGAAGCTGCTGCAAAGTCAGCATTCTGAATTTTGGAATGTCCAGGAATGTGTTCAAAATTGATAAATCCAGTATTGGCCGCCAGGCCTTGTCCTTTCTGGGTACCAAGAACAGTCTTGAGTAAAAACCTTGTCCTTTTTCCTGTTCTGGTTCTGGCTGAATAGCCCCCATATCCATGAGGGACGTAACCTGTTTCTGTGCCTCTGCCCATTGATTTTTTGGCAGACCCGGCCAACTGTTTGCCATTGGCAGAGTATGAAAATGGAATCTGTATCCCTGTGATACTATGTTTGGCACCCACTTGTCCTGTTGTTGATACTTGAGCATATGAAACTGGTAGTTTAAGGCCCTAATTGCCAAGGTTGCAGATGTATAAACCTTCTTTCCCCATCTATCCAGTGCCTTTGAATCTCTGTCAGAGGGGATAGGATTTTTTGCTGTTGAGGCCTTAACTCCCTTTGGACCCTGTGAAATAGTTTCAGGGTCAGCAGCAGGGTTTCTAAATAAAAATTTGTGAGAGTCAGGGACCCTGTAATATCTGTCAGGCTTGCTGGGAGCCAGAGGTAAGGAGTCAGGAGTCAAGCTTGACTCCAAAAACACATTATCCACAATGTCTAAAACAGGGGGTACGGCTAAAGGCCTGTGCTGAGGGAGAAGGAAATCCCTAGCCTCTTTTTTGATTGAGAAATCTTGACTCTCCCAGTGAAAATGCTCCCTCAAAGTATGCAAGGTTTCACCAAATGAATAATCCTCAGGTGGTGATGCAGATGGGATAGATTCCTCTGCATCAGAATCCTCATAGGGAGGTATAGATAATTCCTGATCAGAAGAGGAATCAGAAGAAATAGAAACCTGATCTGAAGATTCACAATCAGTGTCTTGCCTAGGTCTCTTATCAGGAGGGGGTTGGGAACCCCTGATCATGGTAATAAGGTCTTTAGCCATTTTAATCATCTGTTTTTTAGGCATAGCGGCCTGTGCACGTGGCTCATGCGTTGTTTTTTTAGCTTTAGAAGCTGCTGTTGTCTTTGGTTTTGCAGCTGTCATCGGTTTTATATAAAAATGTTGAGACCCGAATACACCCTCAGAAGCCGGTGCCTGCTCAGCGGCTCCAGACCCATCAGAGGGAGAGACATCTCAGGGTAGTTAAATCCGTTTCCAAAATATTTTGAGGCAAAAATATACTGACGCTTAATAGTGTGTTGGTTAAATCTAGCACAAAACCGACAGCCAGGCACATTGTGATCAGGGCCTAGGCAAGGAATACAGTATAAATGGAAATCCTTATGAGGTATTTGCTTCCCACAAGTAATATAATTATTAACTTTTTCTGACATTGGTATGGAGCAAGAAAAAAAAAAAGTTTCCCCAACAGGGTACTTCGCTTTAGTGAAGACTTCGGTTCTGAAACTCGAAAATTTCAGGAGTCGGCTGACCAGCACTTGCGAACTGCTTCTGCTTTGGGCACCACATGGCAAGAAAGACTGAAGAAAATCGCGTTGGCTGCTTGTTTTATACCCCTGACGTCATGAAAGAGGAGACAGCAACCGATGCAGGACCCAAGACTTTGGGATTCAGGCCGACTGAGGGTAACCTGCCAGCAGATTACCCAAATGTAATGACTGCAACAGTGAAACACGAAGAACATCTTCTATTGTGGACCCTGAAGATTTATGGACGAAATAAACACCTTGGAATAGCTAGTCGATATCCACCACAAGAGATGATAATATCTTGGACATGGTATTAACCATCATGAGTAACCACTGCAGCATCCCTACAGTATCATCCGCCCTGGTAAGATCTAACCATAAAGCTGTCGCTTTCGAGGTCATCATCTCCCCTGACCCCCCTCTAGCTAGGGTCAAACAAAAAAACTTCTCCAAAGCTGATTACAGCCTCCTGAGGAATGGTATAAATAGCTTCACAGCCCCCTCCCCCTCTGTAGAAACTGGCACCAATATCCAAAACTACACCAAAACACTATACAAGCATTTATATAGATGTATGGAATCAGGAATACCCGACCGGACTAAATCATCTTCTGCAAGGAAGAGTAAACCTGTCTGGTGGACACCTGCAATAAGTAAACTCTAGAACAAAAGGAAAAAAAATGCTGTCCAGGACCAAGAAAGAGCAGGTGCCCAATTGGAAGCACTCTTTCCTTTGCCTGAGCAAGCACATAAGAGCACTAGTGAAATCCTTTAAAGCAAAGCAAACTTCAAAATCAAAATTGGCTGCATCTACTACAGACAATCATAAGGTCTTCTTCACATATGTCTGCAATCGCAAAGGAAGCACCCAGGTCTGCTCAGAACTGGTGGTCAAGGACACCACATATACAAACGCAGTAGATATAGAAAATGTGCTGGCTGACAGATTCAGTGAAAACTTCAACCCTCTGTCCCCTATCAGTAAATAAGGATATCCCCAGTGCCTGCCTGCTTCCTCTTATATCTAAGGAACAGGTCATCACTGCTCTCTCTCAAAGGCAAAAAATACAGTCACCATGGGATCTGATAACATTCCAGGCTGCATCCTACATGAACTCAGACAGGAACTTGCAGCACCATTAGGTGCCCTATTCAACCAAAGCCAGAGTACCAGCTTCATCCCAGCTGAGTGAAGAACAACCACTGTCATCCCTTTGAACAAAGGTGGAGTGTCCACAGATCCGCAAAATTATAGACCCATCAGCCTAGCTAGCCTGATCTGCAAGGTCATGGAACAGATTATCATGGACCTCATTAACAAGGACATTGACAACCTCCAAACACTCGATCCCACACAGTTTGACTTTGTCAAGGAGAGGTCATGTCTGTTAAATTTGTTTGACTTCTTTGAGACAGTCACCAAAGCCATGGACGAGGGGAAGACAGTGCACACAGTCTACCTTGACCTGGCCAAAGCCTTCAACACTATTCCCCACTCGGGTATAACAGATACTCTCTAAGTATCACTCCGTATGTTGCCAGATGGGTATCAAACTGGTTCACTGATAGAACCCACCTAGTCAAAATAGGGGAAGCCACCTCAAGCAGTAGACTTGTAAAAGTACAGTTGTGTACCCATCATAAATGTAGATGTTAGAGTTTATTCACTGTTGCAGTCATTACAATTGGGTTATCCTGCTGGCAGGCTACCCGCAGTCGGCCTGAATTCCTAAGTCCTGGTCCGGCGTCGGTTGCAGTCACCTCCTCCCTGACGTCAGTGCGCCAGGGGTATAATAGATGCAGCAGACACAATTTTCTTCAGTTTTTCTTGCCCCAGATGTCAGGTGCCCCCAAAACGGTAGGCTAATTTATGCCAATAAACATGCATGCAGAAAAGTAAAACTCTACCTTCATCTATCAGCAAATACACCACATAGGTTGTATAGAATAGAGAAGTACAGATAAGGCCCAGCAAAGGAAACGGGGATGGTGGGTGGGTAACCTAGACTGCAACAGTGAATACACTCGAACATCTACATTTATGGTAGGTACACAACTGTACTATGTTCATCGTGTTTCACTGTTGGGTAGAATCCCAAAGCTAAGGTTGGGCGGCTGGGGCTAAATACGATTTGGAGAGGCTATGAGGCCCTGCAGAACTGCAGTGGCAAAGCCTGCTCTAGATTTAGAGTAGAGAGGTAAGTGATGGTGCTTTGTAAAAGTATGCACTGAACTCCAAGTTGCAGCCTCTAAGATGTCTTTGGTTGGTACTCCTCTGAGGAAGGCTGCTGAAGTGGCTGCTGCTCTGGTTGAATGTGGCCTAATGCCCTTAGGCACTGATTTGCCATGCTGTGAATAGCAGAAACTAATGCAGTGGCCTATCCATTTTGAAATAGTCTGCTTTGAGATAGCCTTTCCTTGTGATCCTGCAGCAGATGCCACTAGAAGTTGCTCAGTCTGTTGGAATGTTTTGGTTCTGTCCAAGTAGAAGTGTAGCTGCCTGTGAATGCCCAAAGAATGCAGAAGTCTCTCACCCTTATTCTGTGGGTTTGGATAAAAGGTAGGCAAATTAACTGTTTGATTCAGGGCCACACTGGACACTACCTTAGGCATAAATGTCGGGTTTGTCCTCAGAGAAACCCTGTCCTGATGGAAAATGATAAAGGGTTCCACAGCCATGAGTGCCTGTAACTCTAAGACTTGTCTTGCAGAGGTTATTGCTGGTGGCAGAGCTGTTTTCCAAGATAAGAATTTTATATCAGCTGTAGAGGCTGGCTCAAAAGGAGGCAGTGTGAGTTTTTCCAAGACATAATTTAGGTCCCATGCAGGTATTGGTGCTCTCCTTGGAGGTCTTATGTTTTTGCCCCCTCTGAGGTACTGCCTTAGTAATGGATGAGAAAATATAGGTGGTTCCGTATTGTAGTGAGCTGAAATGGCAGAGGCATGAATCTTAATTGAGGAAAAGGATAGGCCATTGTCCAGCATCTCAGTTAAGTATTGTAAAATCAGAGGAATATTTGGCACAATCGTGTCAATTCCTTGTGCCCGGTTCCAAGCACAGAATCTCTTCCACTTTTCTGCATAAGATTTTCTGGTGCTAGGTCTCCTGGCCTCCAAAATAACA
The DNA here is from genome assembly GCF_019279795.1 of Protopterus annectens. Lineage (NCBI taxonomy): Eukaryota > Metazoa > Chordata > Ceratodontiformes > Protopteridae > Protopterus > Protopterus annectens. Next base: position 469,355,411 of record NC_056733.1, read on the forward strand.
TCCATCACTGCTTTAGACAGAGGCATGTTTTGAATGGTTACATTTATCCACCATGCTGCCAGGTTTAAAGTCCTGAGATGGCTGTGCAGGATCTGACCGTTTTGTTGGGTCAATGAGTGAGGAATTTGAGGCAATGTCCAGGCTGGGCATTGAGACAAGCTCTTTAGGAATGGGTACCAGTGCTAGTGGGGCCAGTCTGGGGCAATCAGTATCATTTTTGGCTTCTCTTGTCTGACCTTTAGGAGTACCTTGGGGAGGAGAGGCAGTGGGGGAAAGGCATATACTGTTATGTTTTTCCAGCTGAAAGATAGAGCATCCACTTTCCATGCTAGCTTGTGATAAATCCTTGTGCAGAATTTCCGTAGGTGGCAGTTGTGAGGCGAGGCAAATAGGTCTATGTCTGGGCATCACTAACTCCTTGTTATCATGCTGAAGACTTGTGGATCCAATTTCCACTCGTGGGGATCCATTAGGTTTCTGCTTAGTCTGCCAGAGAATTTATCCTTCCTGGCAGGTATTGTGCTTGCAGATGTGCTTGGTAAGTCAATGCTGTGTCTCACAAAGTCATGGCTAGTCTGCAGAGAGGGTAGGAATGTGTGCTTCCCTGCTTGTTTATGTACCATATGACTGTAGTATTGTCCGTCTTTATCAATAGCTGTCCTGGATGAAGTAGATCCTTGAAGGCTGTCGGGGCATTTTGAACAGCTAGCATCTCTTTTTGATTGATATGTAGATGCATTTAGCTTGTGGACCATGTGCCCTGAATACATCTTCCTGCCATATGGGCCACCCAAGCATAATCTGATGCATCTGTTGTTAATGTCTGCCTGGCTGTGGGTAAAGTGAAAGGCCATCCCTTGTTGCGGTGACAGGCCTCTGCCCACCATCAAAACTCCTGTTGCAGGCAGGTAATGAGGGTAATTGTTTCCAGGCTGTGGCAATGTTGAGCCCAAACACTTTTTAGATACCATTGTAGTTTCCTCATATGCAGTCTTGCATATGGAATTAGCAGAATGCAGGATGCCATGAAGCCCAAAGCCTGCAGAATTTTACTTGCAGATAACTGGGTCTTTGTTGCCAACGTTTTGAAATAAGTAGTCAGTTGTCTTTGTATGGCATGAGATAAGCCATCTGGGCAGTTGTATTTAAGCTTGCACCCAGGAATATTATCTCTTGTGAGGGTACTAGTTTTGATTTCTTTTCGTTTACTGTGTACCCTAGGCATGTTAGTAATCTTTTTACAAATGCCAGATGCTGTAGCAAAATGTCCTTGTTCTCTGCTTGAATAAGGCAATCGTCCAAGTAAGGATACATTTGTATTCCTCTGTCTGAAAAATGCAATTACTGGTGCCAGGCATTTTGTGAAGACCCTGGACGCAGTAGATAAGCCAAAGGGCAGTGCAGAGAATTGGTAGTGCATTGAGCCAGCTATAAATCTGAGGTATCTTCTGCATGAATGTTGGATTGGGACATGCAGGTATGCCTCTTTTAGGTCTAAAGTCACAAGCCATGCCTTCTTGCCCAGCATGGGCAGAAGCTGCTGCAGAGTCAACATTTTGAATTTCGGAATATCCAGAAATGTGTTTAGAAAAGACAGGTCTAGTATTGGTCTCCATGCATTGTCCTTTCTGGGCACCAAGAATAGTCTTGAGTAAAATCATAGTCCCTGCTCTTGCTGTGGCACTCGCTGAATGGCCCTCATGTCCATGAGGGCTGAAACTTGTTTTTGGGCCTCTGCCCATTGATTGTGTGGCAGGTCTGGCATTCCGTTTGCCCTTGGCACGGTGTGAAAATGGAACCTGTAGCCTTGAGAAACTATATTCAGGACCCATTTGTCCTGGGTGATCATGTGCCAATTTTGTGAAAAAAGTGCTAGTTTTCCCCCTAAAGGAGCTGACAGAAGATAAGTGCTTGGTGCTGGCAGGGGAAAGTCATTGAGACCGTTTCCTATATGGCTGTGATTTATCTTCTCCGCTTTTGGAGGTAGAAGCACCCCATTGTTTAGACCTGTATGAGCCCTGGGCTGGGATCTGCCTCTGGGGCGTCTTTATCTGCCTCTTTGTGGCCTGACACTGGCAAGGACCAATTTTTTGCAGGCCAGTTCCTGCTAAATCTGGGAGGTTGTACCTGTAAGAAATCCTTGACCGTTTGCATAGATTTAGCCTTGTCCTCCATTTTCTTCAACACCTCTTCTGCTTTAACACCAAACAAGGTATCATGCTGTAATGGAGCATCTAATAATTTTGCTTTAACATGATCAGGCAGATTCTGTTCCTTTAACCAAGCATGCCTCCTAATGACAGAACCCGTAACAGCGGCCGTGCAGGAGGCCTCCAGAGAATCAAAACCACACTGCAAAGTATGCTTTTCCACTTGTTCAGCTGCATGCAATAAATCCTGCATTTCTTTGTTTTCTGCACATTCAGAATTTGTTGACATTTTCTGTTTTAGTAGTGACACAAGATATTGTTGATATTTAAGCATATGAAACTGACAATTTAAGGCTCTTACAGCCAAAGTAGCAGAAGTGTAAATTCTTTTTCCCCCATCTGTCCAGGGTCCTTGAATCCCTATCAGAGGGAATAGGGTTTTTTGCAGTGGACGCCTTGACCCCTTTGGGACCCTGAGATATAGTTTCTGGGTCAGCAGCAGGGTTTTTATAGAAAGAAATTTCTGTGAATCAGGAACCCTGTAGTATCTGTCTGGCTTAACAGGAACTTGTGGTAAAGAGTCAGGAGTGAGACTGGACTCTATAAATACATCTACAATGTCTAAAACAGGAGGAATCGCAAGGGGCCTGTGCTGAAAAGTAAAAGAAAATCTCTGAGCCTTTTCTTAGATTCTGAGTAATCTTGTCTCTCCCAATGAAAATGCTCCCTCATAGCATGCAGGGTCTCCCCAAAAGAATAATCTTCAGGAGGAGAGGCTGAAGGGATAGATTATTCAGCATCAGAATCCTCAAAAGGAGGAAGAGAGTATCCTTGTTCAGAAGAGGAATCAGAGGAAATGGAAACCTGATCTGAAGATTCATATTCTGTCTCTTGCCTAGGTCTCTTATCTGGGGGGGGGGGACCCTTGATCAAAGTAATTAGGTCTTCGGCCATTTTAAGAATCTGTTTTTTAGGCATGGAGGCCTGTCCAGGGGAATGCTGTACTTGTTTCTTTGTCTTTAGTGGTGCTTTAGTCTTTGCCTTTGAAGCTGAAGTCGTTTTTACATACAACTGTGTAGGCCTGAAAACACCCTCAGAAGCAGATGCCTGCTCTGCGGCTCCGGACCCATCTGAGGGAATAGTTTCCGAGGGTCCAATACCTTGAGTTTCCAGCGTCCTAGTCAGCTCCACGTGGGAGTTGGAAGCGGCCTGTGGCTCTGAGGTAGCCGGCGTCAGGGGCTGCGAAAGCATCTCACTGAGAACCGGCGACTGGTCTAGACGAAGCTTCATCGGTTTTGGACCTCTGATGCCTGTCCTTTTCCTTTGTCTTTGCATTTTTTATAAATTCCGGTAGTCGGCTGTTCCGATGGCATTATATAATTAAATCTTCTTCCAAAATAATGAAATGCAAAACCGTACCGACGCTTAATAGTGCGTTGGTTAAATCTAGCACAAAACAGACAACTGGCAACGTCGTGGTCAGGGCCTAGGCAAGGAATACAGTAAGAATGAAAATCCTTATGAGGTATTTGCTTCCCACAAGAAATACAATTAACTTTTTCTGACATTGGTCTGGAGCAAGAAAAAAAGTTTCCCCAACGGGGTACTTAGCTTTAATGAAGACTTCGGATCTGAAATTCGAACTTGAAAATCTCAGGAGTCGGCCGACCGGCACTTGCGAACTGTTTTTGCTTTGGGCACCGCGCAGCAAAAAAGACTGAAGAAAATGGCATCGGCTGCATCTTTTATACCCCTGGCGCACTGATGTCAGGGAGGAGGCGACAGCAACCAACGCCCGACCAGGACTTTGGAATTTAGACCGACTGCGGGTAGCCTGCCAGCAGGATAACCCAATTGCAATGACTGCAACAGTGAAACAACAATGAACATCAAAGCAGCGTACCCCAGGGTTCAGTCTTGGGGCCTGTGTTATTTGGGATATACTTTTCTGAGATGCAGGCCAAAACCAGGGGGCTATTACTGACCAAATCTGAAGATGACTGCAAGCTGGGTACTGTAATCAATTCCCCTAGTGATGTGGACATCCTCCAAGAGGGTCTCAACCAAACAAGTGACTGGTGCCAGAAACATGGCCTCAAGCTAAATACAAAAAAATGCATAATCATTCCGTTTGGGGAGGGTGACGTCCCCACAAATTATCACATTAATAATGTCCCAAGCATGCAATCAGTCATGAGGGATTTGGGTACCCAGGTTGATAGTAATCTGACTTTTGACCACCATGTTGCTTTCATTGTATGGAAAGCTTTCTACATGGCCCACCTCATAAGTAAGGGCATCTCATCCACAGACAAGGTCATAATATCATCCCTGTATTCTTCCCTTATAAAGCCCCTTTCACCATGTACCTTGCAAAGTACATGCAGCCGCTGGAGAGACCACAGAGGTTACCCTCACCAGGAGAATCCAAGCCCTCAAACATTTATCATATACAGATAGGCTAAAAGCCCTATCCCTCTACTCAGTTTTATATAGACTCCTCAGAGGTGACCTATGTCTGGCATACAAGGCGATCTTGGACCCAGCCTTGATGGGACTGCTGTATATCCGCAAGTCAAGCTCCACTCGAGTAACCCACACACGAGACCTCAAGATGGTCTGTGACATCAATAGGACTTGTTGGCGAGACAGATGTGTGTCACAGAGACTCCTCCATCTGTGGAATAGACTCCCTCTCCACATTAAGCAGAGTACCTCATCACCCCTTTGTAAGTGCAACCTGGATAACTGGATGGGAAACAGAAAATACACCCCTGGGATTCCACCTGTGTCCCTGCTGGACAGGAGCATTGGGAGCTGGCTTGTCGAAATATGGGCTAAACTCTTGCCTAGGCTTACAAGGGCCTCAGGGCCAATAGCCTAGTAACTTCCTATGATCCTATGAGATACCATGAAGTTGTACACATTGAAAAGACAGAATTTGGTCTGTCAAGAATGATGAACAGTGGTAATTCAACTGCTGGTTACAACTAGTCCTGGTCTCACCACAGTTGAAATTTTGTGTCCCTTTGCTTCTTTTTTCACCACAAGTAAAACAGTAGCACTAATCCAAGATAAGAAGCATGCTGCAAGCTCTTTGGTGATCAGCAGTCTTATCCTGTATGCTGAAGGGGTCTGCAGGCTCATGTAGTCTTCTCCTGGTAGATGTCCGGGATAGCAACCAGACCAATCAGGAAGGAAACACATACACAGCCCAATCAGAGGCGGTCAGGAATCAACAACACTGCTCCTTCTCTCACCCAAAACAAAGTAGTAGCACTAATCCCAAGTTGGCTCCTAATAATCAGTTATCAGGCTTTCCAGTGATCAGCATTCTCTATGAAATAATGTCCCTTCACTCCTTCTCCCACCAGGAGCAAAACAGACATGTTAATCCCAAAATGATTACTTAAAAGTAAAACACAGGCTCTGCTGCAATTGGCAGAATTGGCACAAATGTTGCAAATTTCAAAAGAAAGGTGTAAAAATGTTGGTTAATGTTCTAAGAACTTCTCTAATCAGTTAGGAAGACACAAAAAGGTATCTCAAGCTTTATTAGTCTCAAAGAAGAGACACTAATTTTAAAAGAACCAGGTAGATTGGGGGAACTCAGTATTCTGGCTCTATGGAATACAGCGGGGGACAAATACATTTAAATAATCTGAGATGAGTAACTTCCAAAATAACTTTGTGCTTACTGACAATAGCCAATGAAAGGAGGAGGAATGAATTATGCTTTCAAATTAACATAAGGGACAGACCAGCAGGCAGATAGTGAATTAAAGAGCAAAAGAGCAGAAGGGTAGGTGGGTGGGAAAAATCTAATTTCGGAGACTTAAGACACAGCTCTGGTTTCTTTCTTGTTTTGAATATGCAATTAAAACACAGTGCAATGTATTGCTTTCTTGTATTTTGTTAGTGTATTTTCAAGAAAAACAAACTAACCTTTCCCTCACATCAGTCTATGGCCGAGTACGAGTAAGCTTAGAGTAAAGCTCTGAAATGTTGTTTCTTTATCTAAAGTCTAGACCCTAGCTCCTGCCTAAGTTCACAAATGATTACATGACCTTTCTAATTTCTGTGATTTAAGAGGCACAGCTTTGGTTTCTTTCCTACTTTAAATATGCAATGGAAGTGCAATGAAAATACACAATATACTAAATACAAGAAAATAACAAAAGGAAAAACAAGCCAACCTTTCCCTCACCGCAGTCTATGGCAGAGTCTGAGCAAGTTTTTCCAGTATAGCAAGAACAAAAGGTGCTGGAGAACAAACAAACAACTGGAAACCAAGGTGGAAAGACAAAATAATGGAATAATCCAAGGCAAAAAAAGTACAACATACTGAAGAATGTTTAAAGAGAGCATTAGTTTCATCTTTCATTTTAATACTGTAAAGATGCTCTCTTATACGAATCTTTAATTGTCGTGAGGTCATTCCCACATAATATGCTGGACATGTGGAGCAAAGTGCTATATAAATGACCCCCTGTGTGCAACAATTGACAGATCCTGGAACTTCAATAGTTCTATCAAAAGAAACAACAGAAATGTAAGGACCTATAGAAATGTAGCGACACATATTGCAAGCATAACAACAATGCATGCCCTTCCTATTAGATGACAAGTGACACGCCCTATTAATTGAAACACTGGTAGTGTCATGTTCTAAAGCTTTTTTAATGTTAAAATGATTCTTTTCAACAAAAAGCGTTTTTTTACCCAATATTTTACAAATATCTGAATTGCCCTGAATAACACGCCAGTTCTGTTCTAGCAGGCGTTGAATACGCCTGCTGTCAGAACTCATGTCCAAACTGCAAACTGGTTCTTCATAATTTTTGTTTGCACTCCTGTTGGTCAAGACATCATAGGTGCTCGATGTAGTTAAACTTAATATAGAGGGATAACTATCCTTACGTTTTTGAAAAATTTCATCAGATACTACAGTAATCAATCTTTTGTCATACCCTCTACTCAAAAATAAAGAAGAAATAAAACCAAATTCTTTTAATAAATCTGCATCTTTTGACGTCATTCGACAAGCCCTAATGAATTGACCTCTAGGGATGTTTTTAATAACATGTCTAGCATGTCCACTGCGAAAATGCAAATAAGCATTATTAAATGTTTTCTTCCTATATATGCGACTGTGAAATCTACCTTCTTCCATATCCCATTCAAGAGAAATATCTAAAAAGTTAACACCCAAACCTGCCTGTCCAATAGTGAACTTTAAATAATTAGAGAAAGAATTGATGTCTGACAAAAAACTGCTAACAGTGCAATGATCACCTTCTATAGCGAAAATCAAGTCATCCACGTAACGTGAATAAAAGGAAATATTAAATTTCCTCCTCAACACTGGCATAAATTCTAACTCCCAACAAGCCATGACTAAATTGGCATACGCTGGCGCTGCAGATGACCCCATTGCTACTCCCCTTTTTTGTCTGTAAAATTTGCCTCCAAACAAAAAATAATTGTTATGTAAAACTGTATCTAATAGCATACAAATGGTAGAAATAGTAGTGTTACTGTATTCAGGTTTATATTTGACTAAATAACTCCTTATGGCATCAATCCCATCTTCATGGGGTATGCAAGTATACAGTGAAATGACATCCACTGTTAAAAGAAAATGTCTGTTGGGATCAAACAACTTGCTTAAAGCAAAGATATTGAACTTGTGCAAAAAATGCCATGAATCACGAGTAAAAGATTCGTGCTTTTCATTGATGGAACCTAAAATGGCATCTATTACTAAAGAGATGCCTTCAGTGACAGAGTGGGGGGACGACACAATTGGCCTGAAAGGTGGATTCATAACCGATTTGTGTGTTTTGGGTATTCCAAACATTACCCCTATCCGTGGTTTTTCAACTACACAAAAATTGTACATTTCAAAACTGATGTCACCAGACATTAGAGCTTCATATAACTGGGAATGTATGAAGCCATAACTACGATGTATATCTGAAAGAACTACCTCATCATATTCATCAGTATTATTCAAAAGCTCAAACATCTTGTCTTTGTAACAATTTTGTGTCATAATTACTATGTTGCCCCCCTTGTCACTCTTCATAAACCTTAATTTATCTGTTAAAATGGTTAAGTGTTTTAAAGCTTTCCTCTCAGCTTCTGTCATGTTGTATTGACAATTTGGACTACATTTTAACATTTTACCAATGTCTTGTATGCACATTTCTTCAAACACCCTTATGGTGTGGTGCAAGGTAGGAGAATAACATGAAGGTTTATTAAAAACTTTCTGCCTATCTGCTGGCGTGTAATGCATTAAGTAATGTAAATTAAGTTTTCTTGTATATTTTTTAAGATCAACTATAGCGTTGACGTAATTAGCTCTTGAACTGGGAACAAAATTAAAACCCAGCTTTAATACATTCAATTCCTGTTCAGAAAAAACATGATCAGTTAAGTTAATGATACTGAAGTCATTGCATTCATCAACTACGTCTCGTCTCCGGAAGATTGAGAATTCAGAAAAGTCCTGCTTCTGGTCAAGACAGTTTTTAAATCCGGCTGTTTCTTCTTGCCGAAAAAAGTCGTGGAAGAGGAATTCACTGTCTGTGCATTGGACGTGCTACTACTGTTAGACCCAGTCTTGACATTAGCAGTCTTATCATTAGCAGTTATTGATGGAAAATTAGTGTCATTTAGTGCTAACGAATTACTGTCATTGTCAATCGTTACAGAAGCTTTACCATGCTGCATGGAATCAATTCTTGGTGGACTCTCCTCAATAGGGACTAATTCGTTACTTGAAACCGCATTGTTGGTACCCGCAGTTTCATTACGACCAGCACTAGCTACAGTAAATTTCGGCGGCAATTCTTTGCTAGAAACACTTTTATTATACCCTTTATGGTTAATTTCTCTACCGAGTTTGTTTGACACTGCAAAGTGATTGTATGCAGACTTGTTCTTATAGGAAGCAATGTCACGGACCAACTTCCCATGCTTTCTGTTGACATTGTCAACAGTATGCTGTTCAATGTCATGCAGTATATTTGCAATTAACTCGTCAAAGTTGGCTTCCGAAAGGGTATGTTTAAAAAAAGACTCAATGTCAATAATTTCCCTTTTGAGACACTCCATTTTATCAATGTTGTTATCAATTAATAGCTTCAAGAAGCGCAAACCTGCTTCATTGAAAAAACCAACTAAAGCATCAAACATAGGCTCACCTGCATTAACGCCGTTAGGACATTTGAAGAAACGGAGCCCTTTTGGTACGATGCCTAAATCTATGCAACGAGAAAAATAACAGTTCTCCAAATCTATCGACTTATAGCGTTTGAGCAATTTTGTTAACTGCTCACGTTTGTTGTAGAAACCCTCGTAGATGTCCGGGATAGCAACCAGACCAATCAGGAAGGAAACACATACACAGCCCAATCAGAGGCGGTCAGGAATCAACAACACTGCTCCTTCTCTCACCCAAAACAAAGTAGTAGCACTAATCCCAAGTTGGCTCCTAATAATCAGTTATCAGGCTTTCCAGTGATCAGCATTCTCTATGAAATAATGTCCCTTCACTCCTTCTCCCACCAGGAGCAAAACAGACATGTTAATCCCAAAATGATTACTTAAAAGTAAAACACAGGCTCTGCTGCAATTGGCAGAATTGGCACAAATGTTGCAAATTTCAAAAGAAAGGTGTAAAAATGTTGGTTAATGTTCTAAGAACTTCTCTAATCAGTTAGGAAGACACAAAAAGGTATCTCAAGCTTTATTAGTCTCAAAGAAGAGACACTAATTTTAAAAGAACCAGGTAGATTGGGGGAATTCAGTATTCTGGCTCTATGGAATACAGCGGGGGACAAATACATTTAAATAATCTGAGATGAGTAACTTCCAAAATAACTTTGTGCTTACTGACAATAGCCAATGAAAGGAGGAGGAATGAATTATGCTTTCAAATTAACATAAGGGACAGACCAGCAGGCAGATAGTGAATTAAAGAGCAAAAGAGCAGAAGGGTAGGTGGGTGGGAAAAATCTAATTTCGGAGACTTAAGACACAGCTCTGGTTTCTTTCTTGTTTTGAATATGCAATTAAAACACAGTGCAATGTATTGCTTTCTTGTATTTTGTTAGTGTATTTTCAAGAAAAACAAACTAACCTTTCCCTCACATCAGTCTATGGCCGAGTACGAGTAAGCTTATAGAGTAAAGCTCTGAAATGTTGTTTCTTTATCTAAAGTCTAGACCCTAGCTCCTGCCTAAGTTCACAAATGATTACATGACCTTTCTAATTTCTGTGATTTAAGAGGCACAGCTTTGGTTTCTTTCCTACTTTAAATATGCAATGGAAGTGCAATGAAAATACACAATATACTAAATACAAGAAAATAACAAAAGGAAAAACAAGCCAACCTTTCCCTCACCGCAGTCTATGGCAGAGTCTGAGCAAGTTTTTCCAGTATAGCCCTCATTTTTCTGATAATAATAAAGCCCATACAGAGAGACTTTGCCAGTGAAGCCTTTTCTATTGTTCCAAACTAAAATGCTTGAGTGATGGAATGGAAAAAAAGCAAAGGAGTTGACTTGAAGACTCAAAAGTATCTTGCACTTAACCGGAGAATGGTGTTGGGAGATGGAAAGCATAGCTCTCAACGAATCACAGGCAAACCCAGGTATAATTGCAGATCATCAGAATCACTTTTAAAGTATTAGTGCTATTAACTTGAGACACTAGAGAATAAAAGAATGTGAATTAATATCCATTTTCTGAAGTAAAAGAAGTTTATAACTCTTCAACTCTAGTGTATTTCATCACCTTTTCTCCAAAAGTCACCAGTTTAGGAGTGATTAAAATGGACAAAGCTAAAACTGGACTTGAAATCAGGGACAGCTGAGAGGTATGATGGAGAAGATCAGGAAAATGACCAGCAACATTGCAAAAATACTGAATAAATGGGAGACTACAAAACAATCCCATTAGATGCAGAAAAATTTATGTGAAATGTGGCTTTGAAAGAAGCAGCAGCTGAGAAAGACTGGATTTGTGTTGACAGTGTTAAATTGGTAGGTGAATTGTAAAGCATATACCTCACTTTATGTCATTAATGTTTAGAAGGATACCAAAGGAACTGAATAACTATAAATCTATTTTTATTCTTACTGATATTTGTAGACAAAATTAATGATGCAAATTGCAGGTTATATTGTAAAGCAGATTTGTATAGTGCGCAGTCAGGGTATTTTAAATGTGAGGTTAAAGGAGTCTCGTCAGTGACTGCTGAATATGGTAAAGATACTAAAGCAATAAAGTATTTCCTCTTGGTTGCAACTATCCATTCTTCATTTACAAATGTAAAGACAAGACGATCTGAAATCCACTATGGCGTTCCTTCACACCATCACTATTACAAGCAGTGAGCTCTTTTATCTGACGTCTATATGCAAATAGACAAAAGCTCTCACTGTGGATGTAAAAATTGTTAGTTTGAAGGCATGGGAACAGATGAAATAGCTCAATCTTTGTGGTATAAAGTGCTGATTTGATGGAAAGACAGTGGATATTTGATTTTTTCCTTGTTTTTATTTTATTTTTAAAATCCAGTTACAATGTAACAAAGTAAGAAAGGCTGGATAGAAGCAAATTAAAGTTAATATAATGCTGTAATCTTGGGATGCTGGGGTGGAAGATGTAAAAGTTTACTGATAACAATATATTTAGAATTAAAATAACTTCTCCTGTTTCTACAGAGGTCAATATCAATGTCCTTGGTGTAAGCTATAAAAATTTTGTTAACCAAATATGCTTGCAAAATAAGAGAACATGAAGAAAGGCATGGAAAAAGTAGTTTCTTGTATTTGCAGAGTCATTAGCAAATTCTTTCACTGGCAGACAGGTGTATAGATGGAAGTAATTACTTGTGCGAGGGTGAGGAGACTGTTCTAGGTGAAATTTACTAAGTATTTCAAGCATTTGCAAAGACAGTATCTGTTTTTTTTCTTTACCAACTTGGAAAGAAGTCTGCAGTACAAAGCAATTAACCACAAGAGCTCTGAACTCTGTCTGCTTGAACAACTAGAACAAGGCACACAGTGTAATGAGTATTTAAAGGTACATTTGCAATTCAGTGAAAAAATAAATGAAGTTTAAAACTCTGGGAAGTGAATTAGTTATACAAGTAGCTGTCTTCCTAGCAGCCTTTTTGCTTTTATATCTACAACTTAACTCAACTTTGCTTATTTACTTAGAGACAGAACACTTTTTCTTAGAGCTAATGGTTAATGCAAGCTGGTTTTCACATCACAAGAAAGAACAGATAACCAATTAGTGCAAGTGAAAAACCAGCTGTAAGATGTGCTGTAATACTGGTAACCTTAACTTTATATTAGGCAATAGATGCGGTCATCGATTTGAGCAGCTGCTCCAATCTAGACAGTAAACCATCAATGGTGAAAGTGTGCACAGTTTTTGGGTTTGTCTTAATGTAACGAATACATTCAGTTTTTTTTTCTTCTTCTTGAGCATCTTCATTGAAGCAAAAAGTCCTAATGTGAAATACACTCAAAATGGACAGAAGAAGCAACTGCACAACAGATCAGCCTGCCACACATTAGTGTGTGCATGTACACTAATAATTAAAAAAAAAAATTCAAAAGATCTGTCACATACAACAGTCTGGGTGTAATAACTTTATATCATGATAGCTGCTCTGTCTAAGTTATCACGGAATGCAAGTACCTCACAGGTATAGCCAAAAAGCAAAGAAAGCTGACTTCTATTAAGAAGTGTAGGCTGCAAACAGCAATGCTACACGAGACATATTTGGATAAAAATGAGAAAGTGAATTTGACAAATGAAGATTTCATAGTAGACCTTCAGATTATCAGGGACAAATGAACTGGGGGTAATAAATACAGATTGCTAGAGGGCATCTTACAGTGAAAGTAGTAGGGGGAAAAAGACAACTGTAGATTAGTGGTAGTAAGGAGTTACTGGAAGGGGAATAGGATTATGCTGTCACACAATTATATTCCACCCAAAACTGCTATTAAGCAGCTGAAGAGAATTCTGGAAGAATTAAGTTTTCAGCTGGGAATATTATTTATGACCAAGGACCAGAACCTGACTTGCAAACGTGAAGATACATCAACAGAGCATAGAAAAGAAACATACAATATATTTCTTAAGCAATACAGCAGAATGTTTGGCAAGGAAGATACAAATTCAGTAGCATTAATAAATACACATAATTAACATATTGCCAAGGGTACAATAACTGGACTATACTGAACAGAACTATACTACAGAAATACATGTATTTAACTGAAAGCACATCCAATAACTACTTCAGATCATGCACTGAAAATAAGAAAAAAAATGTTGGGTACTTAAGTAAAAATGAGACATTGCCTCTTTCCTACATACCTGTTAGAGAAAGAGGAAATTAAGGAATGGGCAGTGGAAATGATCTGGATAATGAAAATGAAGAGAGAGATAGAGTGAGACAGATGCACATTTCTTCAGAAGGGATAACTAAAGAGTGGGGAAAATGAAAATGGATTTTGAAAACAAGGCAGAAATAAGAGAGAAATGGAGTAAGAGATGGGGAAGATTAATAGGAATTAACTACAGGGACTGACAAAGGTTAAGTATTGTAGAAAAAGTGGAATCTCACAGAACAAGAGTGGCTACTACAAAGACCTAAAGGGAAAATAAGGGATTATTTGGATAATATGCACAGGTTTACAAAGGATGCGGATACTGAACTACTTTTGCTAACAATTCAAGACCACAAAAAGTTTTAGCATAATGAAGTAAATGAACTGAAAGTAGAAAGGGTGGTTGCCAAACTTAGGGACCTGTAATCAATACATGCATATATAAACACATAACCAAAGATCAGATAAAGATATTTCAAACATTTTATAAAAATGTGTATGAAATAGATGAATATGGAAACCAAGAAAATGCAGAAATGGAAATACTGGTGGAAGATTTAATTTGGCCAATGTTTGAGGCAGATAAGGCACAGCAATCAATAAACAAGGACTTCCAAGATGGCTGCATGCAATCACCAGCTTAACTTCAACTCTCCCAGTGTGAAAACAGAAACTGAAAAAGGACTGCCACTGAAATTATTTTTGGGAAAAGTTCAGTTACTGGCTAGTAAGTACACTGTCTGGATACAACCAAATTAGAAGTCTGGAGAACCTGACAGAAAATTAACCAGAAAAGGTGAAGAGAAAACACTGCCTGGGAATGTTCCTGTTCAGCAAAAAAAAAAAAAAAAAAAGTTTAACCTTCAACTCTGGTTTAAGGGACGTCTTCCAGTAATTTAGATGAAAAATACATTTCATCTTCCAGTAATTTAGATGAAAAATACATTTCAAAAACAGTAAAGTTAGATGAGAGTGAGCACACGAAAACCTGAAATTTTCTGCTGCACTAAAGAAACTGGAACTGACAGACTGTATTAATTTTAGGAAAGCACAAATAAGCAACTGGACAAGTGGTCCATAGCAGGATTTGTTAATTGAAAGTGCACATGGCCAGTATTTTCCAAATATGGCCAAGAGAAAGCAGCCAAGACCTAAAGATACAATCAAGACAGCAGAAAGAGTTGATAGTAATAAAACTGTGGTAGAAGGGCAAAGTGTTAAACATGGGAGACAGGAGAGTGTTTGTGGAAGATGATTTATTCACTGTACACCAGGCAGAAGAGAAGCTAATTTATTCCAGAAATCAAGGAATGTTGAGAGTCAGGTGAGAGATTCAAACTGCTACATCCATCTGTGTTCACAGTATTTTTTCCTGGAAGATCAAAGACATTTTTAATGCAGAAAAGGCTAAGGAAGAAATACGGTTTATACAACAAAAAGTGAACCAGCAAGCAGAAGAGGACTCTGTTTCACTGACAATGTCTCTATATGAACTTCACTGTCGGAAGAACGAGAAGCAGTTTCCAATGTTCTAAAGGAAAATCCTTGACAGAAAAAAAGCACAGGAAATGTCTATCAGAATCAGGGACTGAACTAGAGTCGAGTGCTGGGAGATGGATATGATCAGGAAGAAGACCAGCAACACTGAAATACATGAATGTGACATTATAAAGCAGTAATCACATTGATGAAATAAGGTTTTTCAAACAAAAAGTGGCTGACAAATGACTGGACTTTTGTTGGTTTTGTTGACCATGTGGGTAGAATGTAAAGCATATACCATAAATTATGTCTTAACATTTAGGAGGACAGTAAAGGGAAAAACGAATCAACTGTGAGTAAAACAATTTTTGTTCATACTAGTATTTGTATAAAACATTTTGTGACATCAACTGAATGTTATATTGTAAAACAATTTTGTATGGTGAGGTATTCTTTTCAGTGACTGTTGTAGGTCTTAAAGATATTAAAGTAAACAAGTACTTTTGAGTTGCAAAAAATACAGATTTTTACACTATATAAATAAGAGAAGACAGGCTGAATGCAAGTTTAAGTTATTATAATGCTGTGATCACTGCTGATGGGGTGGGGAATAAAAATATACTGATTATATTATATATGTAGAACTGATTATGATTTCCCTTGTTTTTATAAGGGTGGATGTCAAGTCCTTGACAGAAGCTATGAACAAGGTTTTTGTTTAATAACCAAACAGGTTTGAAAAAGACAAAACAATGGAAGCCCTGAAAAGTGCTAATCTTCTTGCATCTGCAAAGATACTAATTGTTTTTCCCATTAACAGATGTTCGTAACGGTCAGCAGCTAAAAGCTAGGGTTGCCACCTTTCATTGTGGCTAAAACCAAGGCCACACCCCTCGCATCACCAGTATCCATGCCCACCCCCGCCCTTTCTCCCGCCCACACTCCGCACATTTCATGACATCACCGACATCATCGGGCAGGAAAAGTACAGTTTTGTACCTACCATAAATGTAGATGTTCGAGGATTCCATTGCTGCAGTCCTTACTATTGGGTATAGTCCGCATCCAGTCGGCCCGAATACCAGAGTATAAGGCTGACGTCGGTCAGGGCGCATTAGACTGACGTCAGTACGTCAGGGTACTAATGCGCATGACCGGCGTCATATCCTCAGTCTTTTCTTGCCCCAGATGTCAGAAGACCCTAAAAAGACAAGGCCCAAAATACCTGCACCAAAACATGAACAATATATACAAAAATATAAGCAGGTAAACTCACCTACACAACCACCCCTAAACACAGAGGGAAGGAGGGAGGTAAATTGGACTGCAGCAATGGAATCCTCGAACATCTACATTTATGGTAGGTACAAAACTGTACTATGTTCTTCGTCTTCCATTGCTGCAGTCCTTACTATTGGGTAGAATCCCAAAGCAGAGGTAAGGGAGGCTGGCAAATCAGAAAGAAGCAGGAGCTGACAACATGCCTTGCAAAACAGCTGTGGCAAAACCAGCCCTAGACTTAGAGTAGATAGGAAGGTGATAATGCTTAGAGAAAGTATGCACTGAACTCCAAGTAGCTGCTTCCAAAATATCCTTAGTTGCCACCCCCCATAGAAATGCTGTTGAAGTGGCAGTAGCCCTAGTGGAATGAGGCCTAATCCCAGCAGGAATCTCCTTGCCATGATGGGAATAACAAAATGCAATGCAAAAGCCAATCCACCTAGAAATAGTTTGTTTTGACACAGGCTTGCCCTGCGAACTCAAAGCAAAAGAAACAAACAACTGCTGAGACTGCCTAAAATCCTTAGTCCTGCTTAAGTAATAACGCAATTGCCTGTGTACATCTAAAGTATGCAAAATCTTTTCCCCTTTATTTTGGGGGTCTGCATAAAAAGTAGGCAAATGAATAGTTTGGTTTAAAGCCACACTAGAAACCACTTTAGGCATAAAGGAAGGATTAGTACGTAATGATACCCTATCCTTATGGAAAATCAAAAAGGGCTCGACTGCCATAAGGGCCTGCAACTCAGACACCCGTCTTGCAGAAGTAATAGCCAACAAAAAAGCAGTCTTCCATGACAAATATTTCAATTCAGCAGTAGCCGCAGGCTCAAAAGGTTGTAGAGTAAGTTTTTCCAACACAAAATTGAGATCCCAAGCAGGAGTAGGAGCTCTACGTGGGGGTCTTATATTTTTTGCCCCTCTAAGAAACTGTTTGAACAAAGGATGCGAAAACAATGGTGGGTCACAATCATAGTGAGCTGAGATTGCTGCAGCATGAATCTTAATGGAAGAGAAGGACAGACCCTTGTCCAGCAACTCAGTAAGATATTGAAGAGCCATACTCAAATTAGGCTCAGAAATCTCCAAATTCTTTGCTTTACTCCAAAATAAAAATCTCTTCCATTTTGCTGCGTACACTTTCCTTGTACTAGGTCTTCTAGCTTCCATAATCACATTTAAAACTTGTTGAGGAAGTTGAGACCTGCTGTGTTTCAACACAGAACATGCCAGGCTGTCAGATGAAGAGAGTGAAGCTTGACATGGAGCAGATGACCGTCCTGCTGGGATAACAGATGTGGAATCAAAGGTAAAGGCCATGGAGGCTTCTTTACCAGACTCCGTAGTAGAGGGTACCAGTGTTGCCGAGGCCAATCTGGAGCTATCAAAATCATCCTTGGCCTGTCCTGTCTGACCTTTAACAGTACCTTTGGAAGAAGAGGCAGAGGTGGAAAGGCATACACATGAAGGTTCGTCCAACTGAAAGACAGAGCATCCACTTTCCAAGCTGTGTGATGAAACCCCTTTGTGCAAAACTGTGGCAGCTGGTGGTTTCGTGGAGAAGCGAACAGATCTATGTCTGGAGTTCCCCATGACACTGTCAATTTCTGAAATACATGAAGATCCAGTTTCCACTTGTGGGGATCCATGATTTGTCTGCTTAACACATCTGCTAAGGAGTGCTGTGCTCCTGGCAGAAACCTTGCCTGAAGAATTAGGTGCAAGCGTAGCGCAGTCTCCCATAAAATCACTGCTTGCCTGCATAGAGGATAAGAATGTGTTCCCCCTTGTTTGTTGAAGTACCACATGACAGTTGTGTTGTCTGTTAGAATCAACACCTGCCCTGGAAGAAGTAACTCCTTGAAAGCCAGTAATGCGAACTGGACTGCTAACATCTCCTTCATGTTGATATGTAGATGCTGTAGTCTGGCAGGCCACTTGTCTTGTATCCACTTTCCATTTAGATGAGCTCCCCAAGCAATGTCCGAGGCATCTGTCGGTAAAATCTGACTCGCCTCTGGCTGGGTCACAGAGAGTCCCTTGTTTAGGTGACATTCCTGAGCCCACCACAAAAATTCTCTTTGAAGGCAAGGTATTATTTGAAGGACAGTGTCTAAATCCTGGCAGTGCTGTGTCCATACATTTTTGAGATACCATTGTAACTTCCTCATATGCAGTTTGGCATTGGGAAGCACCAGAATACAAGATGCCATGAACCCTAATGCTTGAAGGACTGTCTCTGCAGTCAGCACGGACTGATGAGATAGTTGATGGAAGTAAAGTGATAGACTCTTTTGTTTGTCCGGGGTTAAAAAGGCCATCTGGGCTGCTGTATGCAGTCTCACACCCAGAAAGCACATGTCTTGAGAGGGTACTAGACTGGACTTATTTCGTTCACAGAATACCCTAGGCATCTTAGCACTGCTATAACATATTCCAGATGCTGTAGAAGGTCTTCCTTTTCTTGAGCCAGAATCAGGCAGTCGTCTAAATAAGGATAGATTTGAAGTCCTTGTAGCCTGAAGTAAGCTATCACTGGAGCCAGAACCTTTGTGAATACTCTGGGCGCAGTAGATAAGCCAAAGGGCAATGCAGAGAACTGATAATGAGAATCTCCAGCTCGAAACCGCAGATACTTCCTGTAACTTAGCCTGATAGGCACATGAAGGTAAGCTTCCTTGAGATCTAAAGTTACCATCCAGTGATCTTTGCCCAGCAGGGGTAAAAGCTGTTGTAACGTCAACATCTTGAACTTGGGAATGGCCAGATAAGTGTTGAGGAGAGATAAATCCAAAATTGGTCTCCACGTGTTCCCCTTCTGTGGTACTAGGAACATGCGAGAATAAAATCCTAGGCCCCTTTCTGATACAGGGACTGGCTGAATGGCCCCCATTTGGAGTAACTGAGAAACTTGCTTGTGAGCCTCTTTTCTTTGTGGAGGAGGAACGTCTGGCATGCCTTTGAAAGGGGGCATTGTATGGAAATAAAATCTGTAACCGTGGTGAATGATGTCCAACACCCATCTGTCTTGAGTAATTAAATCCCAATTTCCTTTGAAAAGAGACAGTCGGCCTTCCAAAGGAGCTGCCAGACGAGAATCTACTGGCAGCTGAAAAGGCAGGTCATTGGGTCTGTTTACGAAAGGACTGACCCCTGCCCTCACCAGAAGTCTGAGCAGGTGAACTCCCTGTTCTAGGCCTAAAAGAACCTTGGGCCCTGCCCCTACCACGTCTAGACCTACCCCTAGACTGGGAATCATAAGCAGGATATGTCCACCCCTTAGCAGGCCAATTTCTACTAAACTTTGGTGGCTGTACCTGCAAAAAATCTTTAACAGTTTGCATAGACTTAGCTTTGTCCTCCATCTTCTTTAAAACTGCTTCCACAGGGGAACCAAACAACACATCAGACTGTAAAGGAGCATCCAAAATCCTTGTCTTAACATGCTCAGCCAAATTTTGATCCCTCAACCAGGCATGCCTGCGAAGAACAGAACTAGTGGCAGCCACTCTCGAGGAGGCCTGCACAGCATCAAAACCACATTGCAAAGAATGCTTGCCCACTTGTTCAGACACATAAACTAAATCCAGCAATTCTTTACAATCAATACCTTCCGCCAAAGCATCCACCTTAGATCTCAATTGTGAAAGGAGATAATTTTGATATTTCAGCATGTGAAACTGACAATTCAATGCTCTCATGGCTAGAGTGGAAGAAGTATACACTTTCTTACCCCACCTATCTAACGCCCTTGCCTCTTTGTCAGTGGGAACAGGATTTTTAACCACAGAGGCTTTAACACCTTTAGGCCCCTGAGAAACAGTTTCTGGGTCCGCCCTAGGACTCTTAAACAAATACTTATGAGCTTGGGCACCCTATAGTACCTATCAGGTTTAACAGGAGCAGGAGGCAAGGAATCAGGGTTCAGGGAAGCCTCTGCAAAAACATCTTCCACCACAGTCAACACAGGAGGTATAGCTAAGGGCCTATGTTGGGGTAAAAACAAGAATTCCCTAAGCCTCTTCCTGGAATCAGAGTAATCCTGGCCTTCCCATTTAAAGTGCTCCCTCATGGAATGCAGAGTCTCTGAAAATGAAAAATCCTCAGGAGGAGAAGCCGAAGGAGTGGCATCATCTACATCAGAATCAGAATAATGAGGATACTCCTGCAAATCTTCCGCAGAAGACTCAGAAGCCCCTGAACCCTGTTCAAAACTGTCAAACTCTGGTTCCACCCTAGGCCTCTTATCAGGAGGGCCCATAGAACCTCTAATCATAGTAATCAAATCTTCTGCCATTTTAAGCATATGTTTCTTAGGTACAGAACCCGAAAGGCTAGGAGAAGCCCCTACTGAAACTGAACTTGGACGAAGCGGGCGTCGGAGCATCCGACGGCATTTTATAGTTGCAACGCTTCCCAAACACTAATCTGGCACAGTCTAACCTCCTCTTAATAGTGCGTTTGTTAAACCTAGCACAAGAGCGGCAACCAACAACGTCGTGCTCAGGCCCTAAACAAGGTATACACAATGTATGGTAATCCCTATGAGGAATTTGTTTCCCACAAGAAATACAGTTATTCACTTTTTCTGACATCCGGTTAAATACTGAGGCAAGAAAAAACCAAAATGTTCCCCAACGGGGTACTTAGCCAACTCTGATTCGGTCTGAAACTCCGGTTTCGGAAATATTTCAGAACGCCAACCTGCACTCGCAAAACTGCTTCTGCATCGGACCACGCGGCAAAAAAGACTGAGGATATGACGCCGGTCATGCGCATTAGTACCCTGACGTACTGACGTCAGTCTAATGCGCCCTGACCGACGTCAGCCTTATACTCTGGTATTCGGGCCGACTGGATGCGGACTATACCCAATAGTAAGGACTGCAGCAATGGAAGACTAAGAACATCACCCTCTTTTTCTGTTCCTAATGCCTGCCTTTGGCTGATTTACTATGCTTTTCTGTAAAAAAGCATAGTAAATCAGCCAATTTACAAACTTTTGACAGTCTGTTTCCTTTTTCAAAACAGAATACCGGAGTTTGTACAGTGTTTTTCCAGACTACCGGAGAATCAATTTGATTTCTGGATGGTCCAAAAAAAAAAAAAAAAAGAGGGGTGGCAACCCTACTAAAGAAAATTCCATACATTCTGTTTGGAATGAAACATTCTGTTTGGAATGAAAAAAGGGTAGATTTCTGAAGTAGTTTATGAAAATATTTGATATGAAGACGTGAATTCAGTAGCAGGAACTCTGAAAGAATTCACATATAATTTTCTTGGGTGGCAGAAGTCAGGGTACCGTTTGGCTAGGCTTATATAGGCCCTAGGGACAATAGCCTAGTACCTACCTATGAACCCATGAACCTATATTATTCCGAGAGGTACAATAACTGGGCTAAACTAGACTGAAATTATATTTCACAGGAACATGTGCATTTAATTGAAAGCTTCGACCTACATCCAGTAACCATTTCAGCTCATGGACCGACAAAGAGAGAGAAAAAAATGCAAGGTAATGAAGAGACCAGCTTTACACTTACCAAATAAAGAAAGAGGAATTTAAGGTACAGATACTGGAAATTATTGCAGTTATTAGGGAAGATAATTTCTTCAGAAGGAAAAACTAGTGAGTGGGATAAAATGAAAACGTGCTTTAGAAATAACAGACAATGCGATATGGTTAAGTAATACGGATTACTTAGAGGAACTGTCAAAAGTTAAAGTATTGCAGAATAAAGGGAATCTCACAGAAAAGAAGAGGAGGAACAGCTGCAGTGTGCTAAAGAGAAAATAAGGGAATATTTGGATAATATAAATGAGTTTAGAAAGACAGCTGTTAAAAAAAACTATTTTTTTGATAACTTTAGAGCACAAACTTTCAGCAAAACGACATAGGCAAGAGAAAGTAGAAAGAGTCATCACCAAACTTAAGGAGCCTAAACCAACAAAAATAATCAGAGATTCTGTACAGGTATTAGAGATATTTCAGAAATTTTATGAAAATCTGTATAAAGCACAAGAATGTGGAAATAAAGGAAAATTTTCAAATGGAAATATTTACGGAAGACTCAATTATGACAAGATTACAGGTAGAGGAGGCTCAACAATTAAAATAGTTGAGATAGAAGATAATATAAAACAGATGCATGATCAAGTGATAGAAAGTCTCCAGGAAAAATATATCAGGAAGAGTCCCCTGTAGGGGGAAAGGTTGGAATGCCTGTACGGCTAGCAGGATTGCTCTCATTTCTCTGGCATGGATGTGTTCTGATTTTAGATGATCCGGCCACAAGCCTTGCACACGCCTTAGTCCTAGAGTAGCTCCCATGCCCAGGTCCGAGGCATCTGTGTGCATGACCTGGGTGGGTTGTAGTGGGAGTCCTGGGTTTCTTTGTACCTGGTCCCAGAACCAAAGTACCTCCTTTTTTAAGCAGGGAAGAAGTGGTACAGTGTGCTCCAAGGGCTGGTTGTGTTGTTTCCAGACTGAGTGAAGGTACCAATGCAGCATCCTCATTTAAAGGTAGCATGGGTATTGTGGCTGCCATGTAACAATAGTTTCAGATACTGTCTTGCAGTTATAACTGGGTCGATTGGAGCACCTGGAGGAGGTGATCGGACAGGGAGCTCACCTTTGGGGGTGGCAGGAAAGCCTCCATTAGGTCTGTTCTTATTCTGCACCCCAGTTAGATAATGTCCCGAGTTGCCTGGAGGTGGGATTTTGGCAGATTTATCTGGAATCCCAGGGACTGCAATTAAGATCACCAGGTGGAGGTGATTTGTAGTATTTGTTGGTTGGGGGCCTGGATGAGCATGTCATCCAGGTAGAGGAATATCTGTATCCTCTTTGTCCTGGCGTAGGATACCACTGGAGACAAACATTTGGTAAAAACTCTGGGGAGTAGTGGAAAGACCAAAAGGCAAGGCAGAAAATTGCCAATGAGAGGAGCCCACTAAGAAACTTAAGTATTTCCTGTGGGAGGGTTTGATAAAGGATGCCTACCTCCACATCCCTATGTCTAGAGTAGCCATGAATCCCTATGGAGTAATCTCAAGGGAAAAAGGGTAGGCAGGATGAGCATTTTGAAGGAGGATACCTTTAGAAAGAGCTTGAGGTAGGAAAGGTCCAGGATGGGTCTCCATGTTCTTTCGTTTTTGGGGACCAAGAAGAGCCTTGAATAAAAACGGTTTCATTTTGTAGAGGGGTGAAATGACTGTTTAGTGCCCTGGTCTAGTAATGTCTGCAGTTCTGGTTGTAAGAGGGGCAGCTGTTGTGAAGGAGGAGAGCCAAGTCATGTAGTAGCCCTTTTTGTGGCTAGACAGGTCCCATTTGTCTTTGATGATCTGGATCCACAGAGGGAGACAATGAGAGAGGCGGGCAGACAGGGGCACGGTGGGGGGGGGGGGTTGAGGCAGAGGTGGCAGGTAGTCAGATGCTACCTGCCCTGTCCTGAAAGGAAGACCTCTAGCTAGATGCAGAAGGTGTTCTAGATGTAGGAGGTTATTTCCTGGTGTGTTTGCGAGGTCTGGCACTGGGGTTAGGCCAGGACCGTTTCCTGATAAATTGTGTTTTCGAAGGATAGTTCCGGTGGAACTCAGGAATTGGTGAGACCAGGAAATGTTTGAGGTCCTGCATCTCTTTGCCCTTTTGTTGCAATAATTTAAAGAGATCTGCTACTTTAGATCCAAAAAGTGCAGCATTATCCAGGGGTGCATCCATGAACTTAGCCCTAAAATTATCTGCCAGGGGTTGTAGGTGTAGCCAGGAATATCTGCGTATGGCAGATGCTGATGCTGCTGACCTAGCAGAGGACTCAGCAGCATCATAGCTGCACCTAATGGGAGTGTCTGATGACTGGAGATCCAACAGCCAGAAGGGAGGACAGGGCAGTTTTAGCAGAGGAATCTGAAATATCTGCTAAATGTTTGGTGGCAGACAGTAAGAGAGAGAGAGGTTATACTTGGCCATATGGGTCTGATAGTTAGCGGCTCTAAAGGCCAATGTAGCAGAGGTATAAATCTTTTTCCCTATTCTCTCCATGGTCTTGCTGTCCTGGTCAGCAGGGAGAATAGTAGTTGTGGGTAATAATTTGGTGGCTTTATCAGTGCCCACAGAGACAGTGGCTGGATCAGATGGGGGGTACTTTATCAGGTGCTTAGCAGTGTCAAGTACTTTGTACAGCCTATCTGGTCTGAGTCAAACAGGAGGCGGAGAGTCAGGATTAGTGGACGCAGAAGAAAAGGCATCTAGGAAGGCTGGGAGGATAGGAGGAACAGAAGATGGGCTAAGTGTTTCCATTTGAATGAGGTTGTAATACTTCTTCTGTATCTCAGCCATTTCTGAGGAATCCCATGTGAAATGTTTCTTCATCCTGCTAATGGTCTCACTAAATGTTAAATCTTCCACAGGGGAATCAGGGTCCAGGGACTCTTCCTCAGAGGATCCATATCCCAAAGGAGATGAAAGTTGTGAATTGTAGGAGAGAGATTCTTCAGGAGTCTGAAAGGACCTCCTCATCCCTAAGAGGTTGGTCTGTATGCATGGGCCTAGGGCTTAGGAGAGGAGAAGGAGGGGTGGAGGTCAGGCATGCTTTCAGAAGCCAGAGCAATATGTTTTATCTTCTCCCTTCTTTTTAAAAGGAGTGCTGGCCAGTTTCCTAGAAATCGGGGACTGTAAAGGAGCAGAGGTCTCCCGATGACTCCCCATGAATCGCTGGTTCTCCCCACAGTGTCGGCTAGCGGTGCCAGTATAGCCTCAGCGGACATGCTCTGGTCTGTGGATGGTGCGGTGTCCTTAGAGGTACCCGCAACCTCTGCAGAAGTGGATCCGGAACCTGGTCCTGAAACCAGGCCTATGTCAGCCACAGGCTGGGAGTCGGATGGATGAGGCTCAGCAGAAGTTGAAGGCCGTAAAGTTCTGCCCTTCTTAGGTGGTTCTGGGGAGACGTCAGCAGGACCTTCCATTATGAGCACAAGAAGCTTCAGGCGTTGGTTTTCAAGATACAAATTTAATGCGTGCAACCGGTTACGCAGGGTTTTCGGCATGAACGCCTGACAAATCAGGCATGCCTTTTAGTCATGAGCTTTACCTAAACAGAACAAACGCTTGTTGTGGGCATCCTTATGAGGGATCTGGCATCCACACTGACCCTTTCCCTTTCTAGATGACATTAACAAGCAATGTTACAATAAGGAAGGACTGAAAAAAAGGTTCCCCAACAGGGTACTTATCTCAAAAACGATTGCGACGTCAGCGGTATCAGGAACACCTGGCATATGAATGATGGCCGAAAAGTTCTGAGGGTTAATGCGTGCCGATGTCACTTATGGCACACGTTCCTCCTCCTTGCCTGACGTCTGATGCACCATAGAGGGACTGAAAGCTTTTGAATACTGGCCATATGTACGCAGAATACTGCAACATGGGAACAGAAGGACATCAATGATGATCCAGGGAGAAGCATAATGTAAGAAAATACCACTGTTGTTGGTGGGTCACTATTCATTCCTTAAATTCTTCTCTTTTTAGACAAACAGGCTAAGTGGGGAAATGCCAGCGTCTCATCTTTACTTCGTTACCCTGCATTTTATTGGTGCACGATCTGAAATAGTTATTAGACCTGTAGCAAAGTTCTTAATTAAAAGGACATGTTCCTGTGAAATGCAATTTCTGTGAAGTCTAGTCCAGTTATTACACCTTGGGGAATAAAATGCAAATTCTCGAGTTCCTACTATTGAATATTCACTTCTTTCTTACCAAATATTTTCATAAATTTCTTCAGAAATCTACCGTTTTGTTATGTTTTGTCTTCTAGGCCCCCAATTACATACTCATTGTTGCAAATAAAATTCCAGTCCCCACCTATATGCAATATTCCCTGTTGAAAGCTAATTATTTCTCCCAAATTTTAGAAGAAATATAAATACTTACCAGTGTAATCCTCATCCCTTGCCAGTAGCCCATTACTTTTGCAAATCCTCCATTATCACCTTTTTTAGTGTTGTGTAGCATTTTGAGACAGTTTATTTTTTCTGGGAAATAAAATTAAAGATAAAAAAGTGCTATAGCCAGAAATTATGTACCCATGTATGAACTGGTTCAGCAATGCCCATATTTATGGGGACACAATAAAATTAAGTATTTTGCTGTCTGGATTAAGAAGGCTTTTTTATGGCAGCTAAGGATATGCAAGGAGACACAAAGGAAAATACAAAAACAGAGAAACTGGAAGCTCTTGTTTATGGATATGGATGGCAAGATACTAGTAGTGAAAATGTTAATAGTTATTTCAATAGAACAAGGTGGTTTAGGATTATCAGATTTGAATATATACTTTAGAGGCTCATGTACATAACACTAGCAAAATGTTATAATTAAGAAGTGGAAAGGGATAAGGATTATGATGAAGTAAGGAGGGAGTTCCAGAAATAAGGTGTGTGTGGAATTTTGGATGCAGAGGGAAAAAAAAACACTAGAAAGACCATCATGTATATAAAATAGCAGAAAGTATTTAAAAACTAAGCCAACAGAGAAGTAATTGAGAAACAACATTTTGCCAGTCAGTGCGACTACGTAGGAGTGCAGAAAATATACAAGAGGGGACTTGAATTTAGTGGAGAAAGCTAGCAAAGTAACCAAATAACTTAGAAAGACACAGGTAAGTGGGATAAGGCCAAGAAAACATTTGAACTGCAGACTAGAGACCAGATTTCCTACCAGGGACTGACAAGAGTATAGGCAAACAGAAAGGTATAGGGGAATCCTAAGTGAAAGACCTTCTCTGGTACAGTTTTTAGCTGAATCTAGAACAGAAACTGTTGTTAAAAAGGGATGATTAGTAGGTCATTTAAAATATTGCACAATAACTATAAGAACTGATCCGAATAAATTAGAAAAGATTGAGAGACTGGAAAAGCAATTTACAAGGGAACAACGGGAGTACATATAACCACGTATGCAAAAAAGTAGATGATTTAACGATTTTTGCTTTGAAGTGTTTGCATGTGTTTTTATACCCTAAGCAGATTTCAAAGAATTTTTCCTTGGGTAAATAGTAAATGTTGGAGATATGATGGGGAGGAAAAAGGTACCTGAGAACACATTTTGTGAGTGTAATGAGCTGACAATTCCCCACAGAGCACTACGTCAGAAATACTGAGTGAGCAAATTGCAGCAACTAAAGAAATGATTCTTTTGAGTTGAGACAGTGTCTGAATTTCCTATATACAAGTAAAGCCTTGTTAAGTTTAATTCTACTGTGCGCCAAAATAAGCAATTACTAGAGAATGGAAATCAAACTCTAAATCAACTGTATTTGGATTATTGAATATCAGAGAGAAAACAATTGGAAGAAGGATGTTTAAAAAAAACGGTGGAAGCAAATGACAGAAATAAATGGAAATTGTGGGAACAATACATACAGAATAATGTTCAGGATGACGAGGAGTGAGGTTCAAGGGAAGGTAGAAATTGAGCAATTAAGGAATGTTGAGCAGATGATAGTTATAAGAAAGAAAATATATATGTGATGTATGGTGTATGAAAAAATATTAATGTGGTTTCTTTTTAAGCCTAGCCATGCATACAAAATCTCTGACAAGTTCTGATACCCTTGATAAGTGTAAGGATGGGCCTGGGAGATGAACCATTTACAGGTTACCTGTATCCATTAGACACAGGTGCCAAACCAGGGATGAATTTCTGGTTTCCCATCCAATTGTTCAAGTTGCACTTGAATTGGGTTAGGGAGGAACTCTGCTTCACAATGATGGGGAGCCTGTTCCATAGACGGGTAGCCTCTGGGATACATAACCATCTCTCCAGCAGGTCCTATTTACATCACAGGCATGGCTTTAGTCTAGAATGGGTAATTCTGGTGCTGTTTGTTTTGTGGATATGCAGTAGGTCCATCCGAGTGGGGTCTGACAATATCCTGTATGCCAGGCATAGATCTCCCCTCAAAAGCCTGTAGGAGACAAGAGTATAGGGATAGGATCTTGAGGCGGTCTGCACAGGACATTTTACTTACACCCTGCATTCTTTTAGTGAGGAACCTCTACGGACGTTCCAATTGTTGGATATGCCTAGTTAAGTACATATCAAATGGCCGCATACTTCTCAGCTGTACAGATTTTCACAGAATGTCCAGATTTTTGCCTCAAATATTTGGTCTATTTTTCATAAAACTGTGGTATTTTTGGCAAATTAGTGGCAAGTCACTAAAGCCTGAAGTGAGAAAATAATGACAGACATTTGAGTTTCAGACTTTATACCCTTCAGAAAATCCATGCTAATGCAAAACCTGTTGTTCTATCAAATTTCTAAGTTTGTAAAAGCAATATTTAAAAATTCCCTATTTTTGGGCCTTTGTCCCACTTTTATTTATGGCTATGTCAAGATTTCTTGCTCCAAGAGGCTGAGAGGTATGCAAGAGGGGGCATTGTACTCAATGATAGGTCTGACGAATGCCGAATACAGTGGAACAATGACTTCCTTGGACTTGAATGCCATACCTTTGTTTACAAGTTGAGCAACATAGAATGATTTCCTCACCAATGTAGACAAGTGATGGTCAAAGGCTAGATTACTATCCATGTGTCCCTAAATCCCTGACTACTGGGTTAACTCTAAGGGGTGTATTGTCAATGTGACAGTTACCAGGGATAAATGGCTTCCCAAAGGATACTATTATGCATTTCTTGGTATTTAGTTTTAGTCCATGTTGTTTGTCTGTGTCAGCCCCTCCTGGAGAACATTTGCGTCAGTGCGAGATTCAAAGACAGCTCCTAATTTACAAATATCTGCAAATTTAGTCAACCAGAGACTACTACTGATGTTGGCCTTGACTTCTGAGAAGTGAATGCCAAAAAGGAGCAGTCCAAGGACTGATCTCTGAGGAACTCCACTTGTGATTGGCCTCTTTATAAAGGTGGACTCCCCAATTCTAACTTTCTAGATCCCATCTGTGAGCCAGTTGGCTATCCACTGGGTGATGTACAGGTTTGTACCAAACCTCTCGAGTTTGTCAACAATGCCCAGGTTGGGTATTGTGTCCAATGCCTTGACCAGGTCAAGGTAGGCAGTGTGAATGATTCTGCCCTCATCAATTGCTTTGGTGAACTTCTCAAAGAACTCCACCAGGTTGAGTAGGCATGATTTGCCCTTGATGAAACCAAACTGGGTTGGGTTCAGTGACTGGAGGTTTATTATATGTCTATTGATAACCTCTGTGAAATGTCTTTGCATGGCTTTACATACAAGGCTAGTGAGATTTACAAGTCTGTAGCTTCCAGGGCCTGTAGATGGCCCACCTTTATGCAGAGGGATGACAGCTGCCTTTCGCCATTCATGAGGCACAAAGCCTGTTTGGAGGCTACAGTTAAACAGTAATTCCCAAAGACCTGACAGGTCATGTTTCATGCTATTTAGAAGGCATCCTGGGATACTGTCTGGGTCCATTGATGCTGTGTTCTTGATCTTAGAGAGAGCATTAAGGACCAGTACCCTAGTGATAGTAGGGGGAGTTATATGTGATACTTCCTGAAGGAAGGTTGAGGGAGAGAGACGGTAAAGTTGGAGCTGAATTCATCAGCTAGGAGGTTTGCTATATCTTCTGGCTCAGTATAGGTGGCTCCATTTACAAGGAGGTCAGCACACAATTGTGTATTGCCTTAGAGATTGTGGACATAGCTAAAGAATGCTTTGTGGTTGTCCATGGCCTGGGAGGCTTTGGCAGACTATTTATCCTCAGAGTTGTTTGTTTAGTTTAAGGAGAGAGTTTTTATCTTGCTGGATTGCTGCATCTCCTAATTTTTGCCATGATTTTCTTCCTCCTGTTATACAGCCTACTGATTTTGTAATTCTACCAGGGTGGCTTGTTTTCTGAGTTAGTTCTACACTTCTTCCTGGTGGGTACAGCTGCCTCTATACAACTATTAACAGGCTTGTACAGGGTTCCTGTGAACAGTTCTGCAAAGGCAGCAGTGGTCTCAGGATTTATGGGGGCTTGAAATTTTGCCAAGTTCTCACTTAAGAGCAGAAGGTTAGTCTTAAATTGTGCCTCAATATTCCAGGTTTAGCTGGGGATCCAGGCTTTATTTTTACTTCAAAGGAGACCATTTTGTGGTCTGACTTTACCAGGGAAGGCATTACAGTAGGGGGTATGCAGCAGTCTCCCATACTAGTGGGGACCAGATCCAGTATGGTTGCACCCCCTGGCTGCTGTATTGAATATCTGGTCCAGGGAGTGTGTGTTTACAAAATCCAAGAATCTCTGTGCATATACGTTTGGTGTCATATAGGATTCCCAGTTAATAGTGGGGTAATTAAAGTCACCCATGAGTATGGTATTGGGTTGGATGGTTAGTGTTTCTAAAGTTAGAACACATGATGCCCCCCCCCCCCACGTCATACAGAGGGACCTATAGTTTGCAAAGCAGTGGCATTGGATTTTGCCTATGCTGATTTGAACATGGAGCTCAGGTGCATTAACCTGTTTGACCAGCCTTGAAGTACATTTATTTTTAATGTAAATAGAGACACCTCCACATTTAGTCCTTGCCTGTGAAGTAGTTGGCCTAAATGTGTGGAAGGCATTATAACTTTGCACTGTTCATGTGCTCCCCGCAGCTTTAAACCATGTCTTAGTGACTACACAGATATCAGCATTCTCTAGGGTAAGGAGAGCTTCTAGGGAGTGGAGTTTTTTGTTTAGACTCCTATGCCTTAAGTGATAGGCATTTAAACAAATATTGTAGATAATATAGCAGTTAAAGGAGGTAGAGAGAGAAACTAGAATGGATAGGGTTTGGAGATGGGATGGAGGGAGATGAAATGCAAGCACAAGGACATGTCCAAGTAGAAGTTAGGTAGGTTTTTAAATTGTACAAGAACGTTTTATATTTAACAAAAATGCAAAGAGTGAGACCATAATTTAGTTAATAACAGTTGCATATCATTATGTTAGAAAGGAGTGTTTATTGTGAGGAAAAGCCAAAGGCTAGCGGATACGAAACTTAACTAAATTATTTTATACTTCACACTGCCTGATTAGTTTGGCCACTATACTACACGTTTTAATGCTGGAACATGATTGGCTACAAACCTATACTAAGTAAAGCCTGAATGGCTGTATTTTGGCTAGGAACTTTGCAACGTGATTGGTTATATTGTTTACCTCTTGTACTTATGACTGGTAGAAAATTCATTGTAAAGAAACGATACAATTGGCTATAATACTACACTAAGAACATAGTAATACAGCCACTCAGATTCTACTAAGCCACTGAATGGTTAACAAATGTGTTGTGAGATTGGTTACAATGTAAGTCACCTATCACTGGTGGTACTGTTTTACTTTAAGTTTTCTCGGATTGGTCTTATGGTTACATCTAGTAAAATCTGAACAGCCTTCAGATGTAAATGTGTAACATGATTCGTTATAGTGCTTTGTTAAGCCTCTTACGATTGGTGACACTGTCTTATTTAAATGTTTCATTAAAGTGCAATATTAAATCGGTCTGATGAAGTAATTGTTTATGTTGTGAAAGTGCTCACCAACTTTAATTATTTTTTTTATATATTCTATTTTATTAAATATTTTTAGCCCTGGAACGTGAGCTGGTCTCGATCTTTGCATTTTTGTTACTTTTAAATTAAGTGAACTATTTACCTTTGAAGTAGTTTTTGTTCTGGTTTTCTAATGTTTTTACTCACGTCTGATATTAACATGTATATTCAAAAAATATTATGTAAGCTACTTCAACCTGTAGCTTGTAATATGCAAAAAAAAAATCAGTCCTACCTGAAAAATCATAAAAATTCCCAGATATGTAAAATACAGTTCTTTGTAAACTTCTAAAGAGCTTTAGCAAAAGTGAAGATCATGTTAGAAATGCACACAAATAGATTATCCCTCTCCATCCACAAACAATAGGTTATCCCTCTCCATCCACTTCAGGTGTAGGATTCTTACACCTCGTGACAGATCTGGTCGAGCAAACTTCTCACCTCAGATGCTTCTCCAGCTCTCAGAATACTATGCAGTCCCACTCCTCTCGTTTGCAATCTTGGCATGAGATGTAGCTCAGATGTAGCTCTCCACTGCTCCTTTCATCTGGCAGAGAAGTTTACATTTTTTTTTTAATATACATTTCTTCTGCTTTATTTGACATTTTGTACTTTTATTTACCTTTATAAATCTCTTTTTGCCGGTCCTTGTGTGCGTGTTTGAATACGCAATACTTTTTATAGTTTTTCCTTTCAGGATGTCCTTCTCCAAGATGTTCTCCATTCACACAGACAATACATTAACAAGCAAGGAAGAACTAGCTCTTATCCACTGTTCCAAGAGGCCATGGCAATGGGTGACATCTTCACAGAACTTTCCAATTGCAATACACATTCCAGTTTTGATCAGTTTTCTAGGGGACAGGTTTGGTTGCTGCATCCTCATACCTCACAAGTGATACCCCACTCGTACAGTGGAAATTCAGCTGCTGCGGCCAGCCTTGCTGTGATCTTTTTGTCCTTGTCTCACAATGTGAAATGCAGTTACTGTCATCCAGGGATGCTCTGGTCCATCCTTGGCCATATGTTTCCCCTACTTCAATTACCAAGAGAATTCTTAGTGAAATCATCCTTTGTTAGACACAGTAATATGCCCCCCCCCCTCCATGGCCCAGAAAGATATGGTTCCCTATGCTTTGGTCTCATTTGACATGACTTCAGTGATCACTGAATCCTCAACCAGAACTACCCTCTCATCTGTCCTGCAAGCCTCATCTGGACATTAACTCCATCAAACTGTACTGTACAGTTTCTCCAATTCCAGTGATGGCCAGTAACACTGCTCATCTTTGAGGCTGGTCCAGATTTTAACTTTTATTTGCTCTTATTAAATTTGCTAGTAGACTGTTTTTTGAGATTTTCAGTATGGGCTCTTGATAAAGGCTTGGAACCCTTCTCGTCTCTAACTTCTTCTATTCTACAGTTCTTGACAGAGATTTTTGACTCTGATGTCAGTTACTCCACAATTAGAAGTCCAGCTAGCTGAAATTTCAAACTTCCATCTAGGTCTAGAGTTTAGTTGTATAGCCTTCTAATATTTGCAAGACCTTTTTTAAAGGACATTTTTTTACAAGGCCAACTATTTAAGACCCTACTCCATGATGACACCTTATATTACATTAGTATGTCAACATCTAATGGAGCCTTCATTTGAATCTGCTTTTTTCTCCTCCAATCACCTCTCTTGGAAGACTTTGGCTGAGATTATTTCAGCAAGAAAGACTTTTGAGCTGCATGCCTTATATTGCAAACATCGGTAGTTGATTTCCATATATACAGCTTCACACAGACCTATTCCATTTTCTCCCAAAAGTAGTCTTGCAGACATCATTGAGCCAATCTATTAATTTGCCTGTTTTGCTCTCCCTTCATGCTAACAAAGGGGAGTACCATTTCCACACACTGGATGTCTGTTGTCAATTAAGAGTTTGTCTCAAAGAAAAAAATCCATAAGTCAAAATGACCAACTGTTTATATCCTTTTCAAAAGTCAGTCTAGGTGCCAAGGTTTCAAAACTCACCATATCTAGATTGCGTTCAAATTGTTTCTCTTATTTAGCTCATTTTCTAAGATCCATTTCAACTCCTATAGCTTATTTCAAACATTATGACATATGTGCTGCAGCAACTTTTTTTTTTTTTTTTTGCAGCAGCAGTAACTTGGTCAACAATGCACACCTTTAATCAAGCATTACACATTTGACCTTCTGTCAAGGTTCAGCACTACCTTTTGTTCCAGTATTCTCAGGTGTCTCTTGCCATGATGTCACCTAGAAGTAGCCGGGGATTTTGTCCAAACCACTGAGATGGACAGAGGGGAAATATAGGACCCAAAAGTTGTGATTCCTGAACTATAGATACTTGTTGTCCCTCTCAATCCATCTTGATGTCCCACTCACCATCTTCCTATCAAATTAACTCTTTCCTAAGTCGAGGTACTTAGACATAAATGTGAAACCTTCTTTCTCAACACATTTTATCCAGTTACATTAGTAATCTATACAGGGCAACAGTGGTGTGTCTTATGTACGTTGGGCCCTGGGCATTTTTCAAACCACCCCCCTACACATACACAGATAGTTTTAACCATAATTCACCAATGTCTATACCCATCAATTAGACACCAAAATGTAGACACTGCAAATGTTTGATTGCGATAAAAAATGTCTGTAGTACAGTATTCCAAGTTGCTTTTCCCAAGTCCACACTAGTCCTGCAAAGACAGACTAATGACCATTTTACTTGCTCTCCTCCTCAGCCACCGCAATTACAGCCTCATTGTTGACTTTGTCCACCTCAGATTTCAGTGTTAAAACTAACACATTACTGTATAAATCATTAGCTGTTTCAAGTTTGCTTCACTCAAACTCGAAGTAGTCATGCTTACTTCACACAAATGTACACAAGTCATGCAAAGCCACATTGTTTAAACTAAGCATATGACAAGTGTGTGCAAGTCACTTTCATACACAGATGGCACCCAGCCCCCCTCCCCCCAGTTGTTACAGTCACTCTGCTGTGTACACCTCATATGAGTAAGATAAAAGAATATTTTATCCATTTTATGGCTACATTTGGTCTTTTCTGGCAAATGGGCAGCTTAGATATGTAGGCTGCACACAGCACAAGGGAAGTGACACCTGCCTTCACAACAGATATTGCAAGAGCAGACTACTAACGATTATTCCACTGTGTTATAAACCTCTAATGCTTATTTACTGATGCCCACAACCACAATGCACTGTGACAGAGTTCATGCTACAGCCTTACATTACATATTTTCCAAGACTGCCTCAGCAGTAATGTGGCCCCACTACCCTCTACAGCATACTACCTATATCAGTTACTTCTGCACATATACAGAGATGGTGCCCGATGCATCCTCGATGGCTTGAACTTATGCCACCGCTACCTGCCACACCTAGTGATATGGTTGTACTGCAGTGTGTGGGTCTAAATGTACAAAAACTAGATTTACATAGTGTATCTATGCAGTGCTGACTCAATGACTTCCACATTCTCTGCATAAGAAACTTTGCCAGGAATAATCCAAGAATGGACTAGTATAATCATTCTATCCCAGGAATAATCTAAGAATGGATTAGTATAATCATTCTATCCCTATTCCACATTGCTCCACAAAAGCACAATTAGTTTATTAGAACAGTGATACAAGTTTGAGTTTACAGACAAAATATAAAGTATAACATTGTCTAGCAGTATTCATAATATGTTTATAAATCCTAAATCTGGTCAGTACCAGACCATGAACAAACATGAAATACTCTGTGAAGGCTGCCAGCCTAGCCAGATGGAATTTTATAGATAATTCTATCATTTGTAAATATTAATGTAAGGCACAGGCTTGTTGTCTTAAATGGAAATAAAACTGCTGTTAGATGTGGAACTGGAAAAAAAATGCAACAACAGTGCACTCTGCTGGCAGAAAGCTGAACAAGTAAAGCATGTTGTGACCCTTTGATCTAAAGTCGGCTCCAGCCCGTCTAGGTGAAGATACTCTTTCTATTATTTTAACCAAGAGTTAAATTGCTAGATTTGAACACGCAAATGTATTTTTATTGCTAGGCTTCCTGATCAGCTGCAAGATAACAAAAGGAGATGTTAAGAATGTAAATGAAGTTTCTGTTAGCCTGGGAACCCAGGAAAGTGTGAAGAATGATGTAATGGGAACCAGGAATGTGATTTTAAAAACAGAGAGAATCAGAGAGTATTAAGCATTTATGTCTTGACCATCCAACTCATTAGCACTCTGCCTGTGTTCTATATGCAAGTTATTTTAGAATTGTTTTTATTTAAATTTATTTATTTTACATTTGTTGACCAGGATAGTCCGACTGGATACATGTCCATTTTCAGCGGAGGCCCAGGGAGAAAAGTTCCAAGATAATAATACATATTGAATATTTAGTAAATGCTAGTTTCAAGCAGATTACAGTCATAAGCAATACCAGCATTTAGCACATACAGTACTTCTTATAAAACATTTACAAAACATAACCTTATTTTCAAAGTTAAACATACATAATATTACATTCAGGTTTAAGACACACTGAGCAGCAGTTATACAATTGACCCTTCCTGAAATGGAGTGGTAGAAAAACGTTAGAAGTAGTTGAAGGTAAGGCACCTAAGAAATAGAGAGGTCACTAGTCGGGGTTAGTGCAAGGACATAACCAATGAGTTTTGAAGTATTTCTTGAGTTTGTTTTTGAATTGCGTTAGTGAGGGTTCTAGGGTCAAGTCAGCTGGGAGTCTGTTCCATATTTTTCCAACAGAGTTGGCAAACAGACAGTCTCAAGCTGAGCAGTTGGATTTGTATGTTTGAACTAGGAGTCTAGTGGATGATCGCAGTGGCCGGGTGCTGGTGTACGGGCTGATAATATTTTTTAGTGCAGGTGTATTTTCTGGTTGGTAAAGGACTTTATGCGCTACTATTAGCTGGTTGAACTGCAGTAGGCTTGGCAGTTCAAGACATCCTAGGCGATTTAGGTTGTGACAGTGGTGTGTCCGGTAGGCTGTACCAGTAGCAAATTTGGCAATGTGGTTATAGCAGGATGATAGTTTATTAAGATCTGTTTTAAGTTTGAGAATAGACGTGAGGCATAGGGAAGAGTTGATAGCATATGGGAATGGGCAATTGCAGTTCTACCAAGTGGGGTATGTACAGAAAGCCAGGTTTTTATTAATGGTTTTGATAGTTTGATTGATATGCACATCAAACTTCAGGTTATCAACTGACACCCAGTAGTTTAGTTTGGGTTTCTGGAGAGATGATAGTGCCATTGTTATTTTCTCTTACAAATAGCTAGAAACTAGAAAGATTAGACAAAGTCCCTTTCTGTGATGTCAGAACTGTACTACTGAATTTTTTAAAGTATTTCTCTGATCTCTGAGCTCTTGACTAGCACTGTGTAGTAAAAAGTACTGTATTGTTGTTTTGACTATTTGTTATTAAATATTTTTAAACCCTTTCAACTGTGGCTGTTTTTGTAGAGATAATTTAAGCTCTTTAGAGTACCTGCATGCTTTTGGTAAAATTGTACAAAGCCTCTCCAATAGCTTTAGCCATGGGCTATACTACCAATTGGATAATATAGCACAGCAATAATTGGACACCCTTTTAAAGGCCTTTGAGTAGATGATAAATATTAGCTGGGTGGTGGCAGTGATTTCTACTGTATAGTCTGGGTAAAAGGGGCACAGCTGGAGAACCTGTGCCAGCCTTCCCTAGGAGTGTCTGTGTGGTTGTATAAACTCTTATCTTAAAGTGTGTGTGTGTGTGTGTGTGTGTGTGTGTGTGTGTGTGTGTGTGTGTGTGTGTGTGTGTGTGTGTGTCAGCTACTTGGGCAGGGACACAAAGCACTGGTTGGACAAAGAGGGGTGCTGGAGGTTTTAACTTGCCCAGCTGGCTGAGATCTGGACCCTATAGCTGTGCCGGTGGGAAGTCTTATTGGGGACCTAGAGAGCAAGGGAGCAACCAGCCCTGGACTGACTGTGATCCCTGTGTGTTCCTAATGGAAATTGCACTTTACTGTGTGTATTTGTTACCCTTTCCTCCTATTTGAGATGCCTCTCACTGATATTAGTGGTGAGGATTGAGGTTCCTCGATTGGTGGGCCAGGGCACAGGCATCACATATTAACTGTTTGGCTGTGGTGGGATATCCACACCACATATTAATAAGTTGGCAAATACTAACTGGCTTGTAGTGGTGTAGGTAGAGTGAATTCATGTAGCTTGTGTACAGTGAGCTTTCAATGTGTTTTGTACTCTAAATCAGCCACAGAGAGAATACTCAGAGTTCATATCACAATTGTTTTATTTCTTTTGTTAGCTTAGTTAGACAGGGTGAGCAGGCAGCATGTCAGCAGAGGAGTATGGAAAGCTGACAAGGAGCCAGCTGGTGGAGATGTGCCAGGCTAGGGGACTGGTGCATGGAAACCTGACTATGGCAGACCTGATCGCAACCTTGGTTACAGCTGCATCAGAAAACAGCAGCCAGGAGGACAATCGGACTGGCAGTGGAGATATAATACCCTCGGAGAATGGAAAAAGTACAGTTTTGTACCTACCATAAATGTAGATGTCCGACAGGTATGCATCTGCAGTCCTAACATATGGGTTGTCCTGCCTCAGGCAGCCCTTCGGTCGGCCGGATTCCAAAGTCTGGGTCTGGCCTCGGCTGATGTCGCACTTCACCCGACGTCATAGCTGCTGTTTATTGGGTATAAAGGCATCAGCCGACGCCATTTTCCTCAGTGTTTCTTGCCCCAGATGCCAGGTGCCCTCTAGTAAGGCTAAATTTGGATAAATGCAAATAATTCCAAACAATAGAGAGCAAACAATATAAATATATATATATATATATATATATATATATATATATATATATATACACATATATATATACAAACAAATACACCATAATAGATTCCCCCAGCTAGCTAAAAGAGGGGTAATTACCCTAGGAATACCACAGAGGGGAAGGAGGGTGGGTAATCCTGACTGCAGATGCATACCTATCGGACATCTACATTTATGGTAGGTACAAAACTGTACTATGTCCTTCAAGGATGCATCTGCAGTCCTAACATATGGGTAGAATACCATAGCCAAACTGGGGGAGGAGGCACTAAGATAAAGATGGTGTAGTTAAGATCCCTTGCAAAACAGCAGTTGCAAAACCTGCTCGGGATCTAGAGTATAAAGGAAGATTGTAATGCTTGGCAAATGTATGCACGGAGCTCCAAGTAGCAGCTTCTAAAATGTCTTTGGCAGCCACTCCTCGTAGGAAAGCTGTAGTGGTGGCTGTAGCTCTTGTGGAAGGAGGTCTGATATTATCAGGAGTTGTCTTTCCATGAAAAGAGTAGCAAAATCGAATGCAATTTCCTATCCATTTTGAGATTGTTTTGAAATTGCTTTTCCTTGCATTCCTGTTGCATATGCTACCAGAAGCTGGTCAGTTTTTCTGCTGGTCTTAGTTCTGTCCAGATAGTAGCGTAATTGTCTGTGCACATCCAAGGTATGTAGCAGTCTTTCCCCCCTGTTCTGTGGGTTGGGGAAGAATGTAGGTAAATGAATCGCTTGGTTCAATGATACTCTGGAGACCACTTTTGGCATAAAGGTAGGGTTAGTTCTCAGAGAGACTCTGTCCTGATGGAAGATAAGGAAGGGTTGTACTGCCATTAATGCCTGTAACTCAGATACCCTTCTTGCTGAAGTAATTGCTAGCAGGAAAGCAGTTTTCCAAGACAAGAATTGTAATTCTGCTGTTGCTGCTGGTTCAAAAGGGGGAAGTGTTAACTTTTCCAGCACAAAGTTGAGATCCCATGTAGGTAAAGGTGGTTTCCTTGGAGGCTTTACATTTTTGATTCCTCTCAAGAACTGCCTAAGTAGAGGATGAGAGAAGACAGGAGGATCCATGTTGTATTCTGCTGAAATTGCTGATGCATGAATCTTAATGGAGGAGTAAGACAGGCCATTGTGGAACAGCTCTGCTAAATATTCCAGGATGTGTGCTATGTTTGCCAATGAGACATTTTCTCCCTTTGCTGCACTCCAAATGAGGTATCTTTTCCACTTGGCTGAATAAGTCTTCCTTGTGGAGGGTCTGCGTGCCTCCAGGATAATGTCCTTAACCCTCCGAGATAAACCTGGGTTATTTTGTTTTATGCAATATTCCAAGCAGCTAGCTGCAGTGTTTTCAAGTTTGGATGTAGGATCTTGTAGTTGTCCTGTGTTAGTAGTAAGGGACATAGAGGTAGATGCCATGCGTGTGTCCGAGACATGCTTCTCAGTAGCAGGTACCAATGTTGCCTCGGCCAGTCTGCAGCTATCAGAATTACCCTTGGCTGATCCTCTCTGATCTTCAGTAGAACTTTGTACATCAAGGGAAGAGGTGGAAATGCATATGCTGTCAGGTTTTTCCAGCTGAAGGAAAGGGAGTCCACCCTCCAAGCAAGTGGGTGGTATGCTCTTGTGCAGAATTTCTTCAACTGGTGATTGTGTGGGGAGGCAAACAGGTCTATCTGTGGTAGTCCCCATTTCTTTGTTATGGCTTTGAAGATATCTGGATGCAGCATCCATTCGTGAGCATCCGTGGTAGTTCTGCTTAAGGTGTCTGCTAGAGAATTTTCTTTTCCTGGTACAAATCTGGCCTGAAGTTGAATGTTGAGGTTCAGGGCCACATTCCACAGGTCCACTGCCATCCGGCATAGATGATATGAATGTGTACCTCCCTGTTTGTTGATGTACCACATGACTGTGGTATTGTCCGTCCTTATCAGCAGATGACCCTGTTGAAGGAGTGGTCTGAATGCCTGGATCGCATGTTTCACTGCCAGCATCTCCTTTAGATTTATGTGTAGATTCAGCTGGTCTTGGGTCCATAGGCCTTGTATACACTTGTCCACCATGTGTGCCCCCCATCCTAGGTCTGAGGCGTCCGTGGTGATGTTTTGGCGTGGATGTGGTTTGTGGAAAGGCAAACCTCTGTTCAACTGACAGGCCTGAGCCCACCACAGGAATTCTTGCTTCAGGCATGGAATTATTGGAATCTGGGCTTCTAGACTGTGCTTGTGTTGAGACCATACATTCCTTAGATACCATTGTAGCTTTCTCATATGCAGCCTGGCGTGCGGAACCAATATTATGCAGGATGCCATGTAGCCCAGGGCTTGCAGGACTTTCCTTGCAGTAAGCTGAGTTTGTGTTGTTAATGTCATGAAGTAGACTGGTAGTTGCTTTTGTTTTTCTTCTGTGAGAAAAGCCATCTGAGTTGATGTGTCTAATTCTGCACCCAAGAATGTTATCCTTTGGGATGGTACTAGTCTTGACTTTTGCATGTTAACTGTGTATCCCAAGGCTTGCAACAGTTGTATGACATTTTCCAAATCTTTGTTAACTTTGCCTTGTTGTCCGCTTGTATTAGGCAGTCGTCCAGGTATGGGTAAATCTGAATTCC
Organism: Protopterus annectens; assembly: GCF_019279795.1. NCBI lineage: Eukaryota > Metazoa > Chordata > Ceratodontiformes > Protopteridae > Protopterus > Protopterus annectens. Next base: position 469,396,800 of record NC_056733.1, read on the forward strand.
CTGAAGTCTGCAATGAGCAATTACTGATGCCAGGCATTTCGTGAATACTCTGGGCGCAGTAGATAAGCCAAAAGGCAATGCTGAGAATTGATAATGCTCTGATCCTGCAAGAAATCTGAGGTGTCTTCTGCAATCTGGTCGTATAGGGACGTGCAGGTATGCCTCCTTGAGATCTAGAGTCACCAGCCAAGACTCCTTGCCCAGCATGGGAAGAAGTTGCTGGAGGGTCAGCATTTTGAATTTTGGAACAATGAGGTATGTGTTCAGTGCGGACAAATCTAGAATAGGTCTCCATAGATTTTCTTTTCTTGGTACAAGGAAAAGCCTGGAGTAAAATCCTTGGCCTTGTTCCATAGGTGGCACCTCTTCTATAGCTCTCATCCTTAGTAAGTTGTTGATTTGTCTTAGAGCATCTGTTTTTTGGCTTGGTGGTAGGTTTGGCATTCCTCTCTTTTTTGTTAGAGTATGGAAGTGAAACCTGTAGCCCCTGTCTACTGTTTGTAAAGTCCATTTGTCTCCTGTAATGTAATGCCAGTTGTCGGAGAATAAGGCTAGTTTTCCGCCCAAGGGTGCTTCCAGTTGTTCCCTGGTAGGCGGAACTAGAGCCAAGTCATTGTGTCTGCCCTGTGGAAGTGGTTGTAGTTGATTCTGTGGCAGTACTTCTCTGGTTGGTAGGTTGCCACGGACGTCCCCTGTATGCACCCCTAGATTGACCTCTGCCTCTTGGGCGTCTATTTCTGCCTCTCTGCGCTCTGGAGTTGTCTGGAAAGGACCAATTCTTCGAAGGCCAATTTCTGCTAAACCTCGGAGGTTGGACCTGTAAGAAATCCTTGACTGTTTGGACAAATTTTGCTTTTTCTTCCACCTTTTTTAGAACCTCCTGTGCAGGGGAGCCAAACAAACTTTGTTTCTCCATGGGAGCATCTAGGAGTTTTGACTTAACATGGTCTGGTAAGGATTGTTCTTTTAAACAGGCATGCCTTCGAATCACTGTTCCAGTCACAGCTGATCTAAAGGAAGCCTCCAGTGCATCATAGCCACATTTTAAGAAATGGTTACTGACCTGCTGAGAGGTATGTACCAAATCCTGAAGGGACTTGCGGTCTAAAGGTTCAGGAGAAGATAGTTTTTTATTTAGCTGGTCTAACAAAAATTCCTGGTACTGAATCATGTGAAATTGACAGTTCAAGGCCCTGGCCGAAAGAGTAGCAGAAGTATAAACCTTTTTACCCCATCTCTCTAATGCTCTAGATTCCCTTTCAGAGGGAAGAGGGTTTTTGGCAGAGGCAGCTGCCACACCTTTAGGGCCCTGTGAAATGGTTTCAGGGTCTGCAACAGGAGCCTTATACAAATGGTAATGTGTGTCCAGGACCCTGTAATATCTGTTTGGCTTGGCAGGGGCCGGAGGAAGAGAATCAGGAGCAGTACAGGCATCATTATATGCATCATCAACAACTGTTAGTACTGGCGGAATGGCTAAAGGCCTATGCTGTGGTAAGTGTAAAAAAGTCCTTAGCCTTTTCCTAGAATCTGAAAAATCCTGGCCCTGCCATTGGAAGTGTTCCCTCATAGCATGCAAGGTTTCCCCAAAGGAAAATTCTTCAGGAGGAGAAGCAGAAGGAATGGATTCTTCTGCATCAGAATCCTCATAAGGAGAATATGGGCCTTCGTGAGGGTCTGAAAGGTCTGAGTCATCTGAGGAATAATCTGTAGAGGTTGGGATCCTCTGATCAAAGAAATGAGATCCTCAGCCAGGCTGAGTATTTGGGAACTAGAGGTAGGCCTATGTGAAGGAGTTTTGGCAGGCAAGGCCTTAGAAGATTTAGCTGCCTTAGCCCTGGCAAAAGCCTTGATAGACATGGAAGCAGGGGGTCTAGCAACCCCACATGCAGGGGTAGTTATGTCTAAAGGAATAGTGTCTGATAAATCCTGGGTGCCTGCTTCTGTAGCAGTAAATTCAGTAGCAGATTCAGCCATGCTCTGTGAGGCCTCGGCTATGAGAAGCATGCTTTCGGCCGAAGGAAGAACTGGGGGCTCGGTTTCAGCCGAAACCGAGACATTCGCAGTTGGCCTAACCGTGGTTTCAGCCGAAACCGCGGGCCGCGAATGTCGGTCCTTTTCCTTGCGCTTTTTAGCTAATTGAGTAGTCGGAGTCTCCGACGGCATTTTGTATGCAAAAGTGGGACCAAAAAACTCCTCTGCAAACTCCGACCGACGTCTAAGTGTCCGTCGGTTGAAGGAAGCACAGGCTAGACAAGCTGATACGTCGTGGTCTGGGCCTAAGCAAGGAAGGCAGTAAGAGTGGAAATCCTTATGAGGTATTTGTTTCCCACAAGTTAAACAATTATTTACTTTGGACATCGGCTGAGGCAAGAAAGAGTCCCCAACGGGTACTTAGCTTTTAGAAGTCTTCGGTAGTAGAAATCTCTGGATCTGACCGACCGGCACTTGCGAACAGCTTCTGCTTCGGGCACCGCGCGGCAAGAAAGACTGAGGAAAATGGCGTCGGCTGATGCCTTTATACCCAATAAACAGCAGCTATGACGTCGGGTGAAGTGCGACATCAGCCGAGGCCAGACCCAGACTTTGGAATACGGCTGACCGAAGGGCTGCCTGAGGCAGGACAACCCATATGTTAGGACTGCAGATGCATCCTTGAAGGACATCTAAACCTTTCTGCAGAGGACTTAAAAATCCATCTGGAGCTAAAGAAACTTGAGTTGGAAGCCAGGCGTTTGAAGATAGAAGCCGAGGAAAAGAAGCCACAGAGGAAGCACGAGAGGGAAATGCTGACTCTTTCACCAGAGTCATGGAGGTAATGGGGAAGGGAGTAACTGGACCCCAAAAGCACAAAAGGTCAGTAATTTTTTTCTGCAATTTAAAGAGGGGGATAATTTTGATAGTTTCATTCATATGATTGAGAGGGTATGTAAACTGTATAGTGTTGACCAAAGGCTCTGGGTACGGTTCCTGACCCCATTACTCCATGGTAAAGCTGTAACTGTTTTTGACAAAAATGTCTGACGTTGCATGCTTTGATTATACTGCTGTTAAATCACTTGTTAGAACTGTTTAAGCTAACACCTGAAACATATAGGAAATAGCTTCGTGAGCACAGGCACAAGGCAGATGAAAGTGTGTGTAAATATGTTGCTGAACAGAGCACTTATTTCCATAGGTGGGTGAGTGAATGTCAGGTCACCCCTTTTGAAGGGCTGGCAGACCTGGTGAGGGAACAAGCCCTTAGCACTTTGCCTGAGGACATAAAGATCTAGTTAGCTGATAGACAATGTGCTATTTCAGAGGGGTTGGGGAAGAAGGGAGACCTATACCTGGGAAGCAGGGCAGCCCTGCACAGGAAAGGGACCCCCGGTACTACTCATGGGTCTAAAGGAACCCATGGTGGGCAGCACAAACTGCCCCAACAGAATCTGCCAGTAGCAGGGGAAAGCCACTAGTCCAGGTACACGTCCAGGAGCTAGGTTTAAATGTTTTGAATGCAACCAGTGAGGCCATGTGGCATACCATGTGTCCAAGGAGGCAAGGTGGGGAACAAAAGATGAGGGAGCCAGTAAGTGGGAAAGACAAAATGCCAATAGTAGGTTGTCTTGAGAAAACAGGGTTACCGAACTACCATCCTGCAGATGTCCTGATAGGGAAGGATTTGGATGAGGCAGTACCATGTGCTTATGCAGTTACACGCAGTCAGGCTAGGACACAAGCATGTGGGTCTGGTGGCCTGGGGGAGACCCAGACAGACTACGTACTTGCAGCCAGAACTGGTGAGGCGGTTAACTTCAGGAAGGGAGCTACTCTGTAGCAGTGAGACTGAATGTGAGCCACAGCTGCTTGTGGATACTGATGGTCCCTTGGACAGAATGACTGCAAAGGTAGAGGTGACTAGTAGTACCCAAGCTGACAGTGAGACATCACTGTCAGAGGATGCCAGACTTCCTGTGGAAGGGGAGCTGGGAAGGGTTACAAGGAGAGAGTTGAGACAGGTTCAGCTCTCAGACCTTACATTGCAAGGCCTGAGGTAGGTAACTAGGGAGGCACCAGATTCTCATGAAAAGGGGGAATCTGTATACTGGGACAAAGGATTACTATACAGAGAGTGGACCCCTGAGGGAGGGATAGAAGGTGGGAGAGTAGAGCAGTTGGTAGTGCCTAGAGCCTACAGTCTTACGCTTCTGCCCATAGCCCATGATATTCCCTTTGCAGGTCATATGGGTATAAAACGTATAAAGAGGCATATTATGCAGAACTTCTACTGGCCTGGAATTTACAGGGAAGTAACAGGGTACTGCAGGACCTGTGAGCAGTGACAAAAGGTAGGCAAGGCAGGAAACAAGGCGAGAGCTCCTTTGATGCCTTTGCCTGTGATTGAGGAGCCATTTCAGGGGGTAGCTATGGATATTGTGGGTCCTCTAAGTACCCAAAGTACCACAGGGAAAAAGTATATCCTAGTGGTAGTGGATTATGCTACATGATACCCTGATGCAGTGGATTTGTCCTCCATTGAGGCAAAGAAGGTGGCAAATGCTTTGTTAGAGATTTTCAGCAAGGTAGATTTCCCAAAATAAATACTGACCGACAGAGGGCCAATTTCATGTCAGACCTGCTGGCTTGTCTGTAGAAGTCCTGTGGGGTGAAGCACATGAAGACCACCCATACCGTCCCCAGAGTAATGGTCTTGTTGACAGATTAAACTCTACAATCAAGTCCCTGCTACGGGCATTTGCAGATCAGTTTAAAAGGCAGTGGGACAAATATTTGCCCCATATGTTTGCTTACAGAGAGGTTCCCCAGGAATCCACAGGTTTTTCACCCTTTGAGTTACTGTATGGGCATAGGGTAAGGGGACCTCTAGATTTAATTAGAGACGAGTGGGAAGGTGAGTGCAAGTCTCACAAGGAGGCTGTTGTGGCATATGTCCTAAACCTCAGGACAAGGCTCAGGGAACACATGGGCTTGGGTCCAGGAGAACCAGGCAGAAGCCCAACAACAGAAAAAGGTGTGGTATGACAGGAATGCTCGAGCTAGAGAGTATGCTGTGAGGCAGCAGGTAATGGTTCTCTTTCTGTCAGACACAACAAGTTGCAAGCAGCATGGGAGGGACTCTACAAGGTGGTAAGAAAGGTAAGTGATGTTAACTACATGGTGGAACTGCTAGGCAGAAGGCAGGGGCACAAACTGTACCATGTTAACATGATGAAACCATACCATGATAGGGAGGCCCTTGTGCCGAGTATTTGCAGTGGATTACAGGAGTCGTCTGAGGGAGATCTGGGGACTGATCTCCTCAGTGAGGCTCGGGCTTACACCTCCGTGGAAGGGGTAGCAATGTCCCAGCAGCTATCTCCTACCAAAGGAGAAGAAATCCGTGCAGTGTTGCAGGAATCTGGGGACATGTTCACAGGGAAACCAGGGTGCACCCACCTGGGGCAGCACCAGGTGGATACAGGACCCCAAAGGCCTATTAGGCAGGCCCCTTATAGAGTGCCTGAGAGAGTCAAACAGACACTGAGGGAGGAGGTACAGGAGATGTTGGAAACAGGGGTGATTCAAGAGTCCAACAGTCCCTGGGGCACCCCAGTGGTACTGGTGCCAAAGAAGGATGACAGCACCAGGTTGTGTGTGGACTACAGGAAATTAGTCAGACAGAGTCAGATGCTTACCCCATGTCTAGGACAGATGAAACCGTAGAGCAGCTGGGTGAGACTAAGTATCGTACAACCACTGATCTTACCAAGGGTTACTGACGGGTGCCTTCGACCCCCAGTGCTAGAGAGAAGTCAGCCTTTGAGACTCATTTTGGCTTGTATGATTTCACAAAGATGCCCTTTGGGATGAAGAATGTCCCAGCAACTTTCCAGAGGCTGGTAGATCATATCCAAGCAGGGGCAGAAGGGTTTGCCCTTGCTTACCTAGATGATATTGCCATCTACAGCCATTCCTGACCAGAGCACCTTCAGCATGTCAGGGAGGTGCTGGGCAGACTACAGAGAGCAGGACCGACTATTATGCTGAGCAAATGTCAGGTGGGTATGGCAGGTCTCCTACCTAGGACAGAGTGGGGATTGGTAAGAAAAGGCCAGAACCTGCCAAAGTGGAAGCCATTCAGGCATGGCCTGCACCTGTTACTAAAAAGCAGGTGAGAGCATTTTTAGGGACAGCAGGGTATTACAGAAAGTTCGTCCCCAGTTATAGTACCATAGCTGCTCCCCTCAGACCTGACAAGGAAGAGCAGGCTAGACGTGGACCCCAGCATGTGAGCAGGCATTCCAGAAGCTTAAAGAAGCTTTGGGAGGACCCCCTGTACCAGTCCAGATTAAGGCAAAGAATTTGTTGTGCAGGTGGATGCTTCGAACAATGAGGTGGGGGCTGTACTTAGACAGATTTCTTCAGAGAAAGAAGAGCACTCAGTGGTCTATCTCAGTCGTAGGCTCCAACCCAGGGAGGAATGCTATACAGCTGTAGAAAAGGAATGTCTAGCCATAGTGTGGACACTGCAGAAACTTCAGCCTCTTCTGTATGGAAGGAAATTCACTGTTACGACAGATCACAACCCCCTAACATGGTTAAACAGAGCCAGCCTGCAAAAATTATTTTAGAATTGTATTTTCTCTTAGAAATAGCTAGAAACTAGAAAGATTAGACCAAGTTTTTATGTGATATCAGAACTGTACCACTGAATTATTTTAAGCATTTCTCTGATCTCTGAACTCTTGACTAGCACTGTGTAGTAAAAAGTATTGTCTTGTGTTTGTTATTAAATATTTTTAAACCCTTTCAACTGTGGCTGTTTTTGTAGAGATAATTTAAGCTCTTTAAAGTACCTGCATGCCTTTGGTAAAATTGTACAAAGCCACTCCAATAGCTTTAGCCATGGGCTATACTACCAATTGAAAAATAATATTACACAATAATAATTGGACACCCTTTTAAGGGCCTTGAGTAGATGATAAATATTAGATGGGTGGTGGCAATGATTTGCACCGTATAGTCTGGGTAAAAGGGGCATAGCTGGAGAACCTGTGCCAGCCTTCCCCAGGAGTGTCTGTGTGGTTGCATAAACTCTTATCTCAAAGTGTGTGCGTGTCATCTACATGGGCAGGGACAGGAAGTACTGGTTGGACAGAGAGGGTGCTGGAGGTTTTAGCTTGCCCAGCTGGCTGGACCCTATAGCTGTGCCAGTAGGGAGTATTGAGGATCTGGAGAGCAAGGGATCGACCAGCCCCAGACTGACTGTGATCTTTGCGTGTTCTTAAGGGGAAATTGCACTTTACTGTATGCATTTGTTATCCTTTCCTCCTAAACAAGACTCACCTCACTGGTGTTAGTAGTGAGGATTGAGGCTCCTTGATTGCTGGGCCAAGGTATGGGCGTCACATACTACAGTGCATAGACCATACACTGCAAAAGAGTAACACAGCCAGTCAACTTTAAAAGAAACCAATGTACTGCCTTACACTCACGCACACAGGGTACAGGTGAAAATGTACATAGACAGTATAGATCCTCCTTCTCACCGTTGCATTTTCCTTCACCTAAGGGATCTTCTGCCAATGTCCGGCCAGCATACGAAAGCCTTTAGTTCTTATGGGCGCCATATGTCACACGTATGTTCCCCTCAAAGGACATAGGGCATAAAGGTGATGTATGGACGCAAACAGAACTTAAAAAAAAAAAAAAAAAGGAGAAAATGAACAACATCAGGGACAAAGGACAGCATGTGAATTTAGAAGGAAAAAGGAAGGAGGAACAAAGAGGGACCCCTCAAACAGGATGGCAACAAAACACAGGCAAGAGCTAGAACAGAGGGAGAAGGAGGGAGGGACCAAATACTGCAACACTGAAGAGAAGGACATTTACTGTTATGTTAAGATTGTTCACAACTGTACTATATCCTTCTATATTAATGATGCAGTATTTCTCACCTAAGAGACGGTACAAGAGCTTAAGAAGCTGCCTGGCAGGAGGAAGGCACAGAGGAGCCCTCAACATACTCATGCAGAATAACCCCGACAAAGCCTATCCTGACCCTGGAAATGACCTCCAACTTGTAACGTTCAGTGAAAGTATGAAAGGGGACCAAGTAACAGCCTCAAGGATGGAATATCCAAACCCTTGAAAGAAAGCACCACAGGATGCAACCACCCTAACAGAATGTGCCTTTACAGACAAGGGAAGACATTTGTCATGAAAAGAATAACAGAATGATATAGACTTAAAAATCCAGGAGTAGATGAAACAGCCAAATCCAAAGTCCTGGGATGAAAAGAAGCAAAAAACTGCTCAGATTTGAGAACGACTTTAGTTTTATCTAAATAACATCTTAGCTGTTAATTCAACAAGGTGTGAAGAACCTTCACAGTGGCAGACTGTGGAGAAGGAAAAAAAAAGGAATGAAGATGAATAGACAGATTAAGAGGCAACTCATTGACCACCTTGGGCATAAAGAAGGATTACTATGAAGAGACACCTTGTCGCTATGAAAAACTAAAAAATGGTGAAATAGCCATGAGAGACTGATGTTCAGACACTCTCTTGGCAGAAGTAAAAGCCAAAAGAACAGTCTTCCAAGTACAATGTTGTAAGGAAGCTGAAGAAGTAGGCTCAAAAGGAGCCTAGGTCAATTTTTAAGTACAAAATTGAGGTCCCAAGAAAGTAGAATAGGCATCCAGAGAGACCCGATATGAAGGATGCCTTTAAGAAATTGCTTGACCTCAAACCAAGAGGCCAGATTCAAGCACAGACCAGCAGAATTTGATGCTAGGTGATCTTTAATTGAAGAATATGTGGCATTCTATTAGAGAAGTACCTCGCACTTAGTTCTGCGCAGGTATCGGTGTGTCGGTAGTGAATGACAGAGAAAATGGGTGTGGAAATTCCCAATGACTGGCAGCCATGCTAATTCGCATGTCACGTCAAAAATGCCAAATATTCACCCACGCATCCGTTAGTTGCACAGTTAAAGAAAAAATATTACTTTTACACGGTTTTGCAGGGGGCAAGCCCCCTACACCCCCCCCTGCATCTTTACAGATGTGGATGCCTTAAGGACAGGTGACCAGTTAAGCATAGGCTGTGCAACAGTGCTGCTACCATCTTCGTAAAACATTTTCAGCCGGTAAAATGTTTTCACATTTAAGTCAGGCAGAGGTCACTCCACAGAACAGCTTCTGTAAAGTATACCTACTGTTACATTTTACTGGCTGAAAATGTTTTAAGAAGATGGTGGTAGCACTGTTGCACAACATTTGTAAAGTAGGGGAGGGTTAATATTACAGAAAGTAACCACCAGAGTTGGTAGAACAAATTGAATGGTACCCTGATCCAAAAGGGATTGCAGAACCTCTAGAAAATGAGGAAGCTGTTCTCAAGGAGGTTGAGGAATACCTTAAAAGGGAAGGGACTTCTATATTACGAAATATCCCTGATGGATAAACAGACAGCACCCATAAATCTGAGGTGACCCAATGACAACTTAGAAGAGATAAAGAAAAGTGGGGAAACAAGGGGACCTGGCCAAACATCAAATAGAACCAGGCTTACCCTGAACGGAAGGTTTCTGAGAAGACGTCGCCCAAGCAGACTTGGGAGGAAGAACATGCCTAGAACTTTTTTTTACCTTTTAGGAGTGGCATGAGTCTCTGCGAACAAAGGCAGACATAGGATTGGAATTTGGGAATGGGGAGACAAAAATGTTTAAAGTTCCTGCAAGGCCTTACAATTACCCTGGAGGGACATAAGTCAGCAACAGTCCCAAAAATACTTTTGTTATCCAAATGTGCATCAAAAAGCTTGGCCTCATCATCTGGTAAAGCCTGAAGACGTAGCTAAGAACACCTCATCACTGAGCCAAAAGCAGCAGCCCTGAAGAGGCATCAACTGCATCATAGCTGCATTTTTTTTTTAATGATGGGCAATTTGAGAGATGCCAGCAGTGAAAGGTCAGAAAGCTTCCCCATCAGCATCAGGAAGGTCAGATACCACCTTTGATACCTGGAAAAGGATGGCAAAAACATACCTGGTCATATGATTCTGGTAATTAATGGCCCTTAAAAAAAAAAAAAAACCCCTGAGTGAAATCCTGCCACTCACACTATGGATCTTTAGCAACAAGACATGTATGCTTAATTTTCTGCAAGCCATCACCTGAAAAACCCTCAGAGCGTCAAACCCTTGACTAGACTCCGTAACAATGGTAGGCATTTCCTCCCATACTATAGTCTAAGCAATCCCCTTCAGGCCCTCAGATATTATCAGCTAAGAGGTCCCCCCTCAACATCAGGAGCAGACCCTGGAAAAGCTTCAGAAGATGTGTGAGAATTCAGGTCCATGCTGGCCTCCAACAGGGTCATGTCACAGGAATCTTAAGCTAGCACTGGACAAGTCTTCTGGCCTTTCACTAGCCTCGAGAGAGATGTCTAGGGGAGGCTGGACCACATCAGACCTATATAAAAAAAAAAAACAGAAAAAGGAGAGAAGAAACTCCAATGGGACACTTCTATGAAAATGCCTTGGTAACCAGCACAGCAGAAAAATGTTCAGACCAACAGTAGATAATGGCTTTCAGACTGGTGGCAAAGATGTTCTGAATGCTTGCGTCCATATGTCACCTTTATGCCCTACGACTTGTGTGGGGAACATACTTGTGACATATGGCACCTATAAGAACTAAAGTCTTTGGTGTACTGGCATTGGGCTATCCTTGGCAGAAGCTCCCTTGGGTGAAGAATACTGCAACAGTGACATGAAAAGACATATATTAAAATGTTGGCACTGGTAGTCATTCTTTTCAATCCACGGTTTTGTTTGCTATTTTTCGACTTTTAAGTGCACGGTTTACTGTGTTTACTTAGCAAAAAACACAAGATATCCAAAGTTTGAAACTTAAGTTTCCTGATGCGGCTTATAGTTTTTAACCACTTAACCATGAAATATGAATGGTCTAAAAGTGATGCATTTCAGTTCAATTAGGCTATGTCTCTCTACTGTTGCATAACCAACAAATCTGTGGTTTGCAAATCTCAGAAGCCATAGATTCTTTCTAGTCCAAGTAACAAACTTTGTCATTTCTCAAAACTCAATGTGCCAAGAACAATTTCTCGCTTCTGTATCAGTGTGTAATGAGAAAACAGAGGGAAAGGATTCTAACTCTAGCAATAAGCCGTTACTTTACATGCTGGGATTATTTTAGCAGTTTTTCCTCAGTCTATATTCCAAAGAAAGAGTTCCTTTAGTACAATAGTAGAGAGGAGCAATAATCTATTACTGGAGTAATATCAGAAATAAACAAACTCACTAAAACATCGTGTGATTTGGAACTCGTGCATTTATACAAGAGATCCAACCCTACCTCAGACATCTGCATTACTGCTGAAAAGCACGTTACCAATGATGATACCAAGGTTTCTACATAATCAATTACTTGTATCTATTTAGTGTCTAGAACTGTAGGCCTGGCAATACATGCTGCATTAAAATGCAGAATCTTGACCAGCATTTTGTAAGAACACACTGGTGGCTGTATTACCCAGAGTAAAGACCCATCAGATCTAGCTTTATATACACCCATTTCAATTTTCAACTCTGTTTATAAAGTATTGATATATATACTAGTTAAATGAATGCCAAGGTGTTGCCAAAATTGACACATCTGGGTCAGTGCGGTTTTGTGGAGAGAAGGCAAACATTTCACAATACTAACAAAATGATAATCAGGAGTGGAAAAGAATGTAAGAAAATAACATTTTTGGTCGATCTTGATGCAGAGAAGACATTCAAACAGAGAAAGCTGGGATTCTAGGAATTTGTCAATGGAAGCATTTTTCGTTCCCTAATACAGTAATAAGGTTAGTTAGGATACACAAAGAATCAGAGCCAAGAATGAAAGTTGTACTTGACCAGAATATGATTATTTGTAAAGTGCATAATATGCTTGTTATCCCATGGTAGACATAGCCAGTTTTGGGCACCCGCTGAACCTGCAGCCACTGGGAGCCCCTGAATATCTCCCCAAGAACGAGGGCCCCCATGCAGCAGCCACAGGTTTCTCAGTCTCCTCCATTCTTTGCTCGGCATCTTGTGGACGTCCACATGGCTGTGTGAGGTCACCACTGTACTGCAAACTTTTTTCCTTTTTTTTTTTCCCCTCAAAACTTTCCTATAAGCTGCACTCAATCAGTGATGTAATGGACCCGACTAGCTGCAGCAGCCAGAGAAGTAAGTTGCCATTTTTTTTTTAAACACGGAAGTGATGAAGCAAGGACCTGATTGGTCCTTTCAAAGCACTTCCTGTGTCAACTACCTTTAAAAAGCCAAGTATGTGCAGCAAACATTACTTCTCTTCTTGTTTTTCAAGAAAGGAGTTTGCTTTGCATTTTATTCAGCAGCAACAGCAGATTAGCGCTCCGGTTTACCAATGTGAGGACAAAGGACAGACAGGAGATTCAAACTTTCCAGGAGAGATTGTGAGACCAGCAAAAGTATTTTCAACTGCTGCTGTAAGGGCAATTTCTAAAACATCTGAAAAGCACTGGTCTGGTCTGTGTGGAGGGGAAGCAAGCAGCAGATCAGTCTACAGTCGTGAAGAGGGAGCAGAGGATTAGTAGCAGCCTTCTATGAACTGCATACAAGGTAAGTTTTGGGGGTGAGAACCTAGGGAGATAATTGTATTACTTTTTTTGTACAGAGTTCTTATGTTAAGAGGATGGGGGAGAGGGGAATTGTTGTGGTTGTAATAGTTTTATTTTACTTCTGTCCAGAATTCTTCTGCTAAGAGACTGAGGAATGGAGGGTTATCTGTAATAATTAATGTCCAGATTAAATGTAGTCAGTCTTGCACAAAAATGTTCATTAATTTATTTTTGTTTGTCTACAATTGTGCTGAAAAATTAGTATGGGGGATAGTGGCTGTGAGCATGCTGCACAATGTACAAATATGTTTTAATGTATACCAATGCAAACCCTGTTGTGCTAGCATTGTTTACTTTGTCCAGAAATAATGTGCTGAGAGGTTGGGGGGAGGGGTTAGTGGCTGTGAGTGTTGCAGAATGTGTAGATGTTTTAATGTATGCTAATATAAACCCTTTTGTGCTAGTATTGTGTATACCAGCAATGCTTACAACTATCCCTGATGCTACAACTTTATTCTATGATACTTTTTGCTTCGTCCATAGTTATTGTGGTTAGGGGCTGTGAGAATGTTGAACTGTGTTCAAATGTTTGCCTATTTTTTTGTTTGTTTAGTTTTAAAAAATGTGGGATCAAGCAATGAATAAACACTTGTTACGCCTTTGTCTTGTTTTTATTTAATCCAAAATTACTGCACTAAGGCATGGGGGGGGCTGTGAAAATTCTGTAGAATGTACTGGTGTCTTAATGCATGCTACTGCAAACAGTTCTGCTATCCAAGTTTGTCTTGTTTTTATTTAATCCAAAATTACTGCACTAAGGCATGGGGGGGCTGTGAAAATTCTGTAGAATGTACTGGTGTCTTAATGCATGCTACTGCAAACAGTTCTGCTTATCATAGCAATATTTTAAACTATCCCTGATGTTACACCTTTCTGCAGTTACTTTTGGCTTTGTCTGGAATTTTTAAGCTGAGAGAATAGTAGAGGGGTAGGAGCTTTCAGAATGTTGCACAATTAGATATTTGCCTGGTATGTTTGGTCTGTTCCTCATCAAAAACGCAGATTCACGCAGTGTGTGCTACTGCAAAATGTGTCTACCATCTTTATTAGTTCATTAAGTATATTGTTTAAAATCCCTAATGTTATTCCCTTGTCTTGTGTTTTAATTGCGCTAAGACATTGTGTGGAGGTAGCAGCTTCAAGAATTCTGCAGAATGTACTAACATTTTAATGACTGCCAATGGAAACCCTGTTCTAATCCCCAAGTTTATCATAGCAATATTTTCAACTATCCCTGATGATGCACCTTTGTTCTATTATTTTTGGCTTTTTCTTGAATTGTTAAGCTGCTGGGTTAGGGGAGTGATATGGCTGCTAGAAAACTGCACAAATGTTTAGATGTTTGCCTGGTAATTTTAGTCTGTTCCTCCTCAAAAAAATGTGGATTCATGCAAAGCATGCTCCTGCAAAATATGATCTAGCATCTTTTAGTTCATAAATGCATTGTTTTAAATCCCTGATGTTACACCTTTGTCTAATTTTTTAGCTTGTTTACTTTGTCAAAAATTATTTTGCTGAGACATGGGGGGGAGGTTGTGAGAATTTTGCAGAATGTACTGTTTTAATGCATCCTAATGCATTGTCTGGTTTGTGATTAAAGTGGAAATAGTGTTTGGAAAGGTCTTGTTTTTTGCTCCAAAACTTTTTTCTTGCCTCATAATTTGGCGTGTTTCCCTTAAAACTTGTGACTTTCTACCTAACCATTTGTTCTTTCAGACTTTAGTCGCCTGCTCAAGACAGCTTGTAACAGCAATACTGTAAGTTTTTTTAGACCTCTTCACATGTTTGGGGGGAGATGAAAGTGACAGATTTTTGTAGAAAAAGCGGAGGTTCACCTCCAGTGTTTTGTATTTAACTTAAAACTGTAATTTGGGCCTTTCTGATTACGTTTTTTGCCTACGGGTCCAATCATTCTTCAGTCTTTCTGCCTGCGGTACAATAGTAACTGAATAGTAACTGAGGTCAATGGAAGTCATTATGCAATATGTATTTTGTAATATACTTCATTTGTGCCTATCGCCTGCATTACAGTTCTTTTTGCCTACTGGTCACTAATACTCAGTGTTTTTTCAGCCTGTGGTACAACAGTAATAGATGTCAATAGAAATTCTGCAATACATTTCAGGTATGCTTATTGTACAGCTTGCCCTTATGAACAGCGTTCAGTACTGGTTGCTCATTCTTTTGTGCCTGCATTCATACGAACATGATTTTTTGGAATCTAATCCATTTTCCGGGTTTACTTGCCTACACTGCTGTTCTTTTGCCTATTGATCCTCGTTTCTCTTCAGTTCTAGCTACAATGCAAGGCAGAATAAACTCATCCCTTCTTGTTGGTGTGTATTGCACCATGGATTGTGTAGCAGCTTCAGGTTTTTCTGCTTAACAAGAATGCTGCCTTTTTTTTTTTTTTTTGCAGTGGTCAGGCCTTCACACTGTGTGCCATAGGGATATAAAAGTCAGTTGACATGAGAAATTACATTTTGTAAAACACATCTTTCATATCAAGATGTGGTTTATAATAAGGTAGCACTACATGTCTGAGGTTATTTCCTTTTATTATGACTTTTTGTAGGAGTAGTAGTGCAATACGACAGAGGATGCTTGGAGAGCAATACATAAGTGACTTATAGTTAGGGATTGTATTTTGTAAGCAGAGGAGGCAAGTGTTACAGGCATTGTGTTAAGGGAAAGGTTGGTTTGTAGCTTGTGCTTAAAGTTAAGACACTTGCTGATTAAACTGGTTGGCTAGCTTGGTGTTTGCACTTCGCATACTGTAGCCAAGGGTAACTCAAAGTTGAAGTTTTGCCTCAGTGGGTCCATTTAAGTATATCTGATAGGTAATATTCCACTATTATCATGGGAGTTG
The DNA here is from genome assembly GCF_019279795.1 of Protopterus annectens. Lineage (NCBI taxonomy): Eukaryota > Metazoa > Chordata > Ceratodontiformes > Protopteridae > Protopterus > Protopterus annectens. Next base: position 469,412,373 of record NC_056733.1, read on the forward strand.
TTTCTGTGTAATCTGGAAAATACCATCCTCAGAATGTGTTCAGAAGGATTCCCCTCAGAAACTCGAAGTTTCAAAAGGCCGAGACCAGAAAATCAAAGTTTTGACACTCCGAACGTTCTGGAGATCGCAGTACAACACAGAATGGTATATATACCGTTTTCCTTACTGTAGTGCAATCTCGGAGTTGGTATATTTAGCAGGGGGTGAGGGGGGGGCAGGGGGGACACGCCCCTCTGCAAAAAAAAAATTTATTTTGTTTCAAAGTTTCAAAACTTCGATCTTCTGTGTCAGCCTTTTGAAGTTCAAAGTTTTGAAACTTCGAGCTTTAGAAGTAGAGCCGTTCAAAATGCTAACCTTTGTCAAACTTTCAGTTGACATTATGCAGTCCCAGGTAGGTCAAAGAAAGTGGAGTAAAATGCATCTGAAGAGTAGTGCTTTTTACTAACATTATGACAAAAGAACCCAATGTCTGCATGTGCAGTAATTCTGCTTTACTTCCATTCCCAGTTAGAAATGAAGGTACATATTTGTCAGGAGCAGCAAAAAGAAAGCTGCCACAGGATGCAAACAGAGTTCCATTAAGAAATTTTTCTGTGGGTCATCAGAAAAGGGAGATTCACCAAAAATTCTGATTTCAGGACAACAGAGTGGTTCTGCATTACAGCCAACCACACTGGGCCCAGCATCCTCACCACAGAAAGTGTTCACTCTGTTGCGGCTGCACCACAGACTACCTCCTGTGAGCCTACAGCCATTAACATGGGATAAATTATATCAACCAATATGGATTCAACTAAGTGCTGCCTGGATCCCATCTGTCTGTAGTGACAACATATATGGCCAATGACTTGAAGGAAGTATCAGGTGCATCATCTGAGGATCTAGGAACTTGACAAGGGATGAGTTTATAGTAGCTGCCATTCAGCATGGACCTGTGGCAAGTGGTGTTGCCACAGCTGCCAGTCAATGAACAGAAAAGGTTTACATAGAAAAACTAATTTCCACATGCTGCCTAATGGGGAGAGAGCAAAATGCACTTTGACATATTCACAGTCTCAAAAGATACACTTCTTTGCAGGCAAATTGTTTGGACATTCTAACCATCTTCTCAGGTCAGGTGGTTGCACAGCATGGTCAGATGTCCAAAGCTTTACAGAGCCATGAGCGAGCACCAGAGCATACAGCATGCATACATGCTGAAATAGAAAACTGGACAACTGAATAGAGAGTATGCAGATAGTGGATGATAGGAAACAAGCAGCGGTTGAAGAGAGAACTCACTGGCATAGTGTGTTAGAATACATTATAGCTGTTGTCCAATATCTAGCAGAACAGAACATGGCATTCTATGGTACTAGTTATGCCCTGTACACCTATGGCAATAGCAATTTCTTAGGTCAAGTGCAACTTTTGTCACAGTTTGATTCCATTAGGGCTGAATATTTGTGCCATATTAGACATAAAGTAGTAATGATCATTACCTTGGGGACAGAGAATTTCAACATACCATGGGGAAAGCCTCCACGATAGCAGAGCAACAACTGGATGCTGGCACCACATTCCCAGAAAAGAGGCAGAGGAAAGTAAAGTGCTTTTTTGACTATGAAGGAGAGGATGACACTGTACAGGATCCAATGGTAAAACTACATGTAGAGTTCTTCAATGTGCTGCTAGACACAATACAGTCATTTACTGACCAGTTTATGCAGCTTTCATAGTTGGATAAGGCCTTTAGATTTTTATCAAATATTAAAGCCTTGAATGAATTTGCAGAAGACACATCGATCCAACAGTGCGAGGTTCTGAAAGGACAACTGACTGACAGGATAAGTGGCCACAGTGACACTGACTGATGCTGGACACAAACTGAAAAGCCTTTTCTGAATGACTGATAATGAGTCAATGACAGTGTTGAATTTCCTCATTCACAACCACTTGCAAGACATATAAATATTTTATATTTCATTGCGCATTTATTTGACTGCACCTGTTATAGTGGCTACTGCAGACTGCAGCTTTTCTATACTGAAACTCAGCCATACCTGCATTCATCAATAAGTCAGGGGAGAGACTTTCAGGCTTAGCTGTGCCCTCGAATGAGCACTAAGTGGGACAAGGCTTATCATACAGCAGCCTCACTGAACACTTTGCCAGGAAGAAAATTTGTAAGATCCCAGTAAAACTATAGGTGTATTCATATTTCCTTTCCAGTAATCTGTTATAGTGCTACATGGTGGTAACTTTCAGGTAGTACCCAAGCCTGTCTTGTATAGTATTGCTGAGTATTCACGGATTTTTTTGCTTACTCCAGCAGGTAGGACCAAGTAGTACAAGGAGGATGAAACTAACAGGATTTGAGGCAGAAGCCGTTGTGAGGCCAGGACAGTGGGGGAGCAGCAGGACTCCTCATGAGGTCAGGAGACCGAAGCACAGGAAGAACAAATTGCTCATGGCACTAAAAGTGGTAGCAATCAGAAAAGCTGAGGAGCTAACTGCACAATGAAGATAAATGAGGCACTGGTGATCTTCACTTCACCTGTTTCTCTTTGGGTTTGAGTCTGTCTGCCTCAGTCTCCGTAATCCCCATAGATATCTCCTGTATGGCTTGTGTGTTTCTTTGGGTTCGAGTCAGTCTACTTCAGACTTTGTAATCCCCATGGCTTTCTCATGTGTTTATTTGGATTTGAGTGCCTACCTCTGCTTCAGTATCTCCATTAATTCCTCCTGTATGCATTGCGTTTCTTTGGGTTTGAGCCTGGCTGCCTCATGCACTGTAATCCCCATGGCTTTCCCTTGTATGTCTTTTGTTTCTGCAATATTTTTTATGTCAGTCCAATGGCTGTCTTGTCTGCCTATGCAGGGTGACTATTCTGCATGTCAGTAACGGTCTGTCTTTTGTGATGGGGTCAATTTATCTAATGCTGCTTGTGTGTTTCAGTCTTGCCATAGTGCTGTCATCATCGTGTGTTTGGGAGTGTGTGTGTGGTATCTCAGCTCTGCCCTGCAGTAGTGCTGCCTTTGTCTTGGGTGGGTCTCTGTTCAGTCCTGCAGTAGTTTTGTCCTGGTCTTGTGTCTCTGTCCTGTGTATGGAAGGCTGTGTGCGTGTTAATTCTTGCTGTAGTGCTGTCTTTATCATCTGTGGGTGCCTGTCTTGTGTGAGGGAGTCTGTGTGGGTCTCTGTTCAGCCTTGCTGTGCTGTCTTTGCATTGTGTGCATCTGTTGTGTGTGTGTGGGAGTCAGTATGGGTGTCTTTATGTACTTCTTTGGGATTAGCTACCTTGATGTGATACAGAGGCTTCCTGTAATGTAACAGCATTGCTACTAAATGCCAGTCAGTCATAGCTCTCAACCTCTTGGCACAAAAAATATGGACAAAGATAATGGGGGGTGGGGGGGGCAAAGCTCCAAAAAATGGGAAACCTTTTAAATATTACTCTTATAAAACTTAAAACTTGCTAGAATAAAAGGTCTTCTGTTGCCATGCATTTTCTGATGGATATGAAGTCTGAAACTCAAATGCCTGTCATTTACTGAATTGAATCCTCACTGATTTGCCATAAAATCTAGAAAACTACAAATTTTGAGGAACAGACCAAAAATGAATAAAATCTGGGCAGTTGAGTATGAAATCAGTGTGTGCATGCATCTGTGTGAGTGGCTATCTTGCTGTGATACAAGTGCTCGTCATAATGTAACATTGGTACTAAATGCCATTCAGTGTGTACCCTGGCAATTCAATTCTTAATGGTCTGAATGTAGTAACATTATGATTGTTAAATGGTGCTGGATGAGCTCGACAAGGAAGGGGGCATAACAATGTGGTCACACTTTATATCCTCCTGGTTAGGCCCCCCAACTTGACACTTGCTGGGGGCCCCCAAAGTGCTAGCACCAGCCCTGATGGTAAACTATTGGTGTTATTTCTAGGTTGCTACACTGTATTTCAATCATTATACACTTTACAAGAAATCTTATTCTGCTCTAATTTTCTTTTACTCTAACTGCATTTATTTGTTGATTTATTCTGTGACTGATGCAGCGTGCTGCATTTGCATGTTGAAATCTGCTACAGACTACAAAAATCACCTACTCTCTACAGACTGTCAAACTGTAATTGCATCATTAGAATCCTAGGTCACAAGATATTGAATCAGGAAATAAATGGAGCGCTGCTCAAATGCAAACACAAGTTTACAATACTTAAGCATAATTTTTACTTTATACAGTAGCTTCACTGAAGTGCCTAAATCAGAAAGCACTGTTTACATAATGAGAGCACAACTTCTGCAAAAAAAAAAAAATAATAAAAAAAATCATTGTACATGATCTGGAAGTGCTAACTGAATAAAGGTGTTTAAATACAATACTGCATTTTTTAATGTTCAGTTTTAGACCCTTTTCTCTAAACTTAACTATTTAACAGTATTCCTCAAAACCGTGAACTGCTCTAGTTTTAATATCATGTTTACTTTACAGTTCAGTGCTTAAGTGAGATGGGAAAAGTAGAAAATGTACTCGACAAAAACAGGGCCAAGCAAAGAACCCTGTGGAAAGTAGAATCGTTCAAGTCCTACTTAACCACAACAGTACATGTTCAAATTTCAACTGCTGCAGTAGCCTTGGGGTAGTGTCCTGCCAAGGATACAGTACCAAACCATCTTGCCAAAGCTATAACCTCCCTCCCCCACACTCACTCTAGCTGCTGGTTTACTTTCCTCCAAAAAGGGTGCAGCCTATCCGCAACCAGAGTGAGGTAAATCTTCAGGATTTTTCTGCCCCACAAAAAGATGATTCATCCTAAGCAAACAAAAAATAATTCTCATAAAAATCATCAAAAATAACCATGACCATACCAAAGGAGATTGTGCCCTACTTCAACTCTATACAAAGGTGATGGTGGGTGGATGCAGCCACTGCAACAACGAAGAAAGCAGAGCATTTACTGTTATGGATAACCAAGACTTGCACAACTGTACTAGGTTTTTCATTCTTACTAGTGCAGTAGCCTATGGGTAGATTCCCAAAGCCTTATCCTTCCTGGGAAGAAGAAATAAAAAGGTCCAGGAGCCCCTGCAGAATGGTCATAGCAAAGCCTGTCCTATACCCAGAGAAGGAATCCAGTTTGTAGTGAAGGTATGAACAGAGGACCAAGCTGCTGCCTGTAGAATACTTCTGCAATCCACCAGGTTCCAGTATACCATCAAAGAGGACAAGGCCCTGGTAGAATTTGCCTTAACTTTGCCCGGAATTGTTTACACTATGGAGGGAAGAGCCAGAGAACAACCATCTGGATATAGTCTGTTTAAACAAGGGTTGGCCTTTCTTAATCCTAGCATAGGAAACAGCTGTTTAGCCTTTCTAAAGAACTTCCTAAACCCCCAAAGACCTCCCAAAGTACACATAACAAATACCCTCAGCAGCCCCAAATGCACTCATTCAAAACAACGTCCACATGAACACATACTGCCTCATCTCATGGAGCCTCTTCTTCTAAGCCCATAAAGCAAGCCATCACACAATCCAACATTTTAGTCATTGGAGACATACTGATGTCCTTCTCACCAGGCTGAATAAAGATAAAATCACAGTCAGTTGCTTATCAGGGGCCAGGATCCACCACATTACATGCACACTCAGGTCATTGGACCACAAGTACCAGTATGACACAGTTGGTCCATGTGGGTGTAAATGACCAGAGACTTACCTCCCCAGACTATATATAGAGAGACACATCATGGAGCTCTTGGAATGTGTGTTCCAGGCTGGTATGATTCTAGCATTGAGCAGCATTCTACCTTCTCCAAGGATGATGCCACAATATGAACAAAAGACAATGGACTTCAACAATTGTCTTGGTTTCTGGTGTCATTGTAAAGGGATGCAGCATGGAAAGAGATGGTCAACAGACCACACTGTTTTGCCAGGGATGGTCTGCATCTTTCCCCTCTAGGCTTTTGAATATTAGCTAAAACCTAGTCCTCCCCCATAGTGCCTTTTTCAAGCAATGCCAAACTGAAAGTACCTCAAACGTAGCAAATCAAAACCAAGAAAATCTAAAGGTGTTACTGCTCAATGCGAAGAGTCTAAACAAAAATCACTACTCCATAAAAGCTCTCTTTACCTTGGAGAATGCTGGTTGATGTCTGTGCGGTCACCAAGACATAGTTTAAAGCCAAGGAGAGCACACAGGTAGAGCATGGTTATAATGCCTTCCACACACTTAGAACAGCTACTACACAGACAGGAACTAAAAGGAGAGGTATCTCAATTTACATTAAAATAAATTTACCTCAAGGCACTTGAGCTTTTCCACATTTAAATCACCACAGGCAAAATCTCATACCACTTCCTTACAAGCTATAGGTCCCTCTCTATAACCCAGGAAACCCATATCATGTGTATTTAAATTTACTGGAAACATTCACCATGCAACCCAATACCATATTCATGGGCGACTTTAATTACCACACTATATAACTGGGAATTATATAGGACACCAAACATGCAGGCACAGAGATTCCTGGATTTTGTAAACACACTCCTGGACCATCTTGTCAATACACCAACCAGATGTGCAACCATACTGGATCGGATCCTTGCTAATATGGGAGAGTGTTGCACACTGCACACCCCCTAGTGTAATATCTTCTCTAGTAAAGTCAGACTACAAAATGGTCTGCTTTGAAGTAAAAAATAAAACTTGGAACCCCAGCTAACCCTGGAATATTCAAGAACTACTCTAAGGATAACTTCATACTATTAAGTGATAGCCTGGCAACACTTCAAGCTCCCTTAAACCCGGAGAACACTGCTGTCTACACAACTGTTCAAAGAAACCCTATACAAGCATGTTAACAGCTGCACAGATGCAGCTGTACCCACCAGGAAGATGTACAGAACTTACTAACCATTATTGCATCCAATCTAGCCTGTAGCAGAGACATTCACCCTAACAGTGGCCCCCCTGGCCCATCACCCATCCACATCAATACATATTCAAACAACAACCACCTCTCACTCAACTCCCTTTCACCCTAGACATAAGAATGATATCCTTCTCCTAAATATTAATATTCGGAGTATCAAAAACAAAATACAGGAACTACATGCTAACCTCGTTCTATACTCCACAGACATAGTCCTTATCACCGAAACTTGGTTAAAACCAGAAATCTTTGACAATTAATTATGCCCACCAGGATATAACATTATTCGTAAGGACAGGCTAGGTAAAAGAAGAAGGGGGAATAGCCATCTTCTCCAAGAGCCAACTATCCTTAGAAATATTGGACATTAAAACTCTGACATTTGACAATTCAGAGTTAATACTTACAAAACTGATCATTAATCCCAAAAAACATATAAACATAATTGGCATGTATATCCCACCAGGAGATAATACACAGACAGCTGAACACATACTAAAACTGGGTATCAGAAACGCTTCCTCAGGAAACAATTATGAGCGACTTTAACATAGACTGGGCAGACTGTATTTCCCAAACCCCTAAAAATTACATGAACCTACACTGCTTTACCCAGTTCATACAACTCACTAGATATAATAAAATATGCAACAGACAATCAATACTTGACTGGATACTGACCAATACATTAACCCTCTCATCTCACTGCGGTTGTCTACCAGACAGCCTCATTGACCAACACCCAACCTACTTTCTCAAACAAAATATCAGTAGAACCAAACAAATTTACCAGCAAATTAGGAACAAAAGGCACATCAACAACCTCATATATAACCTTAAATTAAACACTATAACTGGACACTACTCACCCATCTCCCCCTAGATGAAGCTGTTCACTATTTTAATACCACCTTCCTGTCTCCACCAGAACCAAGAGTTAAATCTAACCTTGCCCCATGGTTAACTAAGGACAAGAGATAAAACCTGGAAACACTGGCACAGAACCAAATCACACTTAGCACTTCAAACCTATTGTGAACTCAGAAATCAATCAAAAACACACATTAAAATTACTCCAAATCCCAAATCATGCACTGTAATAACCCACAGAAATTCTGGACAGCCATAAAACAAGATTCTCCAACCAAAGTAAAAAATAAAACTATACCAAATGCCTCTAAGTAGTGTAACAAATGCAATGTAAAATGAAACACTACACGAGAAAACAAACAAAGAGGTAAACATCACCAAATATCTTTAAAAGTTTAATGTTCAAATACAAAGATTAAGTGCTTTTGGCCATAACACACAGGTCTTCTTCAGAATAAAGAAATCTCATTCCCTACACTTTTAAATACTCCTACCAATAAAAAAATAACAATCACATACTTTCAATTAACTTAATGAGCAATGATAGTGATATACTTTAAAAAACAGTATAAAAATGAAAAATATAAAAAAATCTTATTTACACTTGTCATAATAAATTTTCCTATGTAAAACTGCTTTATAATTCACTCCACTGTTCAACCCAGGAGTATTGTATACATTAAATAAAATTAGCCATTTCATTTCTCTATAATCCAATTCCCCCTCCCTATCACCATTGAAATTATTAGGTACACAGTCAATCACATTACAATAACATTTCTTGTAGTTTTGGCATACCAAGGTGTGCTAAATAACGCATTGTCCATATTTTTGTTTAATGGCATACATAGGTGTTCATACACTTTCCTTCACAACTGCCCGTTTGCTTTACCATCATTGCTTGTTAAGTTAATTGAATGTCTGTGATTAGTTATCTTAATCTTTGTATTTGAGCATTAAACTTTTAAAGATATTTGGTGGTGTCTACCTTTTTTTTTTTTTTTTGTTTTCTCATGTAGTGTTTCGTTCTTCAAGATTCTCCAACCAGGTAAAGTTACCACACCCCCTCCTACTACAACCAATACTAGTGACAATATTGCCACCCAATTCAATACATACTTCAATATATACTAGCATTGTCTAAAGAACAAAACACTTCTACCTCAACCAATTCTCTACCAGGCAAAAATAGAACCATATTCTCACTGCAACCAGTATCAATGAACATCAACAAAAAACTAAAGCCAACCACTCTAGCAGTAGACAACTTACCGGCAGACTTCCAAAATTAACTGCTGACACCACTGCCTATCCAGTATCCATCCTTATTAACAGATCCTTAACTGAAAACCAAGTCCCCCACATCTGGAAAGTCTCACATATAATACCTTTTCATAAAGGAGGCCCTTCTACTGACCTCTCAAACTATCGATGTATAGCAATCCTAATCTCCACTCTAAAATTCTTGAAAGAATTGTCCATAAAAAAAAATCACAGACCACCTGCACAATAAAACCAATACCCAGCATGGCTTCCAACAGTTTCATAGTACAACTACCGCATTAATGTCATTTACAAACATGATCAACTTCCATAGAAATAATGGCGACTATGTATCCTCTATATTCTTAGACTTATCAAAAGCCTTTGATACGGTCTTGCACAGCAAACTCCCAAATGTCCTCTATGGCCTTAATATGTCCCAGTCTACCCATGCCTGGTTCCACAGCTACCTATCTGGGCGTCTGCAAGCTGTACACTAGCAACAGACAATATCATCCCTTCTTCCCATAACACTAGGCATTTCACAAGGCTCAATTTTAGGGCCATTATTCTTCTGTCCTCACAAATAACCTGCACACCTCAATCGCACAAGCATCACTCATTCAGTACGCAGACAACTCTACAGTCATCTCTGCTGCTTCTACCATAGAAGAGCTTTGAGACTTAACACAACTATCCTCCCTAGCAACTGAAACCTGGCTAATTCTCAGTTAATTCTTAACCCCCCAAAAACAAACTTATTTCAGCCCACTAAAGCGTATGCATCCCCATGTAGTTTTAACATAAATTCATTAGATAATACAACCATTTCCCCCTCACCCCATACTAAGCTGTTAGGTGTAGAAATGGACTGCAGTATGAGATTTGATACCCACACATCTCAAACTGTAAAAAAAAGTTCATAAAAAACTTGAAACTTTATACAATAACAAACAATACTTTACAAATGCCGCTAAAGCCAAATTGCCCAATCACATTGAAATCCACACTATTTTAAGCATCTCCCATACTCACTAACCTCAGAAAAACAGAATTAGCCAAGCCTGAAGCCTGCTACAATAAAATTGCTAGATATGGCACCAATTCCCCATCAAGAACTCACCACTGTACCCCCCTTAAACTCAAATGGCTAGAATGCCCAAATATTCTACTCTAACTATAACCAACTAACCATAGGTCATAAGATATTCTACCAAAGGGAAAAAACACCCACACTCCAAAATATTCTGCTACCGTACACCAGCTCCAGAACTTTACATTCAACCAACAAACCACTTATTAAAATGGAGTCCGACAGGAATTCAGCCGGGGAATCATTATTCTCAAACTATGTAAGCAAAGTCTGGAATTCACTACCACATGAAATAGCATCTACTCAACCCTTTCTCTCAAATTAAAACATTGCTAAAAACCCACTTAATAAACAAGTGGCTATGTCCCTGCAATACCCCTGACTGGACTAAAACCAGCTCTCTCTCAAAGATACTACTGCCCATAACCTTACTCTTACCTACTAGGCTTTAGATCTGTCAACTTACCACAGTTAACCATCTATTACATTCTACAACTACTACTACCTAATTATACCTAATCCCCCCTCTATTGTAAATAAGCTACTGTATGAATACTAATTAGAGCCAACTCCTCTACTATACTGTATACTCTGCTGTGTGTTTTCTTTAATGTTTATGGTGTGAAATGACATTCCTTACATTTATTCATGTAAGTAATCACAGTTTTCTTGTACAAATGTATTATCCTGTATTAATATCTATGCTGTATAAATGTTACATATATTACTGTTTGGTAAGTGTTGAAGCATTTCTCTCCGGGCCTCTGAAAATGGACATGTGTCCAATCGGATTTTCCTGGTAAACAAATGTAAAACAAATAAAACAAATAAAACAAACTCAAAACACATGACCCTGTTGGAATCACAGGCTGTGTAACAGAAGGAAGAAAATCATGGCAAAATTAGGGACACAGCATCCATCAGGACAAAAACACTCTCAAACTAAACAAAACTCAGAAGATAAAGTCTACTAAAGCCAAATTTGACAAAGTTGGCCTCCCAGGCCATGGACAACCACAAGGCATTCTTTAACTATGTCCGCATCCTCAAAGGTAATTCACAATTGTGTGCAGAGCTCATTGTTAATGAAGCCACCTGTACTGAGCCAGAAGATATAGCAAATCTACTGGCTGACAAATTCAGCTCCAACTTTACCTCTCTCCCTCCTCTCAACCTTCCTTCAGGAAATACCATCAAATATAACTTCCCTGCTAGCACCAGGGAACAGGTCCTTAATGCCCTCTCTAAGGGCAAGAGTACTATACCAATGGGTCCAGAAAATATTCCAGGATTCCTTTTAAATAGCATGAAACATCACCTATCATACCCTCTGGAACTGCTATTAAACTGTAGCCTCCAAACAGGTTTCTTGCTTCATGAATGGAGAACAGCAACAGTCATCCCTCTGCACAAAGATGGACCATCTACAGACCCTGGAATCTACAGCTCCATAAGTCTCACTAGTCTCATGCAAAACCATGGAAAGAATTATCATTGAAATGATCAATAACATACGAAACCTCCAGACAATGGACCAAACCCAATTTGGCTTTGTCAAGGGAAGATCATGCCTACTCAACTTGGTGAACTTCTTTGAGAAGGTCACCAAAGCAATGGATGAGGACAAAAGGGTTCAAATCTTGACCTGGCCAAGGCATATGACACAATACCCACTTGGGCATTTTTGTCAAATTCAAGAAGTTAGGCACAAACTCTTACGTCACCCAGTGGACAGTTAACTGGCTCACAGGCAAGACGCAGGAAGTTAGAAATGGGGAGTCCTCCTCTACAAAGAGGCCAGTCACAAGTGGAGTCCCACAAGGATCAGTGTTGGGACCACTCCTTTTTGGCATTTATTTCTCTGAAGTCCAAGGCAATGTCAATGGCCTCTTGCTGACTATATTTGCAGAGGACTGCAAATTAGGAGTGGTCATGGAATCCCCACCAACACAAATGTTCTCCAGAAAAGGCTGACACAGACAAATGACTGGTGTCAGAACCATGGACTGAAACTAAATGCCAAGAAATGCTTAATAGTATCCTTTTGGGAAGTTATCCACCCAAGGTAACTATCATATTGACAATACACCCCTAAGGGCCGATCCAGTAGTCAGGGACTTAGGGACACAATGACAGCAATCTAACCTTTGATCACGTGTCTACAGTAATGAGGAAATCATTTTATGCTGTGCAATGCTGTGTTACTTATAAAAAAAAAATATGGCATCTAGGTTCTAGGAAGTTATTGTTCCACTATAACTGACATTCATCAGACCTATCACTGAGTGCAATGCTCCCTTTGGTATGTACCTAACCAGGCAAATCCAGCAACTGGATTCCATGTATTGTCTCCTACAGGCTGTTGAGGCGAGATCTATGCCTGGCATACAGGGCATTGTCAGACCCCACTTTGATGGGCCTCCTGCATATCTGTAAAACAAACAGCAAAAGAATTACCTATTCTAAAGACTTAAACCTTGCCTGATTTATAAGTCAGACCTGCTGGAGGGACAGGCATGTATCCCAGAGGCTATCCCTTCTCTGGAACAGGCTACCCATCCATGTGTAGCAGAATTCAAGTTTAACTTGGACAATCGAATACAGAATAAGAAATTAATTCCTGGTTTTGCACCTATGTCTCTAATGGACACAGGCAGCCTGTAAATGCATAATTTCCCAGGCTTGCAAGTGTTTTATCTCCCAAGCCCCTGCTTATACTTATCAATGGTACAAGAATTTGTCAGAGATTTGGGATACATGGCTAGGCTTAACAAGGCACTTGTGGCCGTTAGATTAGTTAACACCTACAAATCTATGAATCTGGTCCAGTTAAGGTAGACATGAGCTGCCTGTACATACCCAATGTGTGTAGAATCTGTTCTTCCTCATTTTTTGGCTCTGGGAAGAAAACTGGGAGATTGATGGCTTGATTCAAAGTAAACTGAGAAACAACTTTAGGCATGAATGCCAGATTAGTGCATAATGTATCCCAATCCCTGTCCCAAGGAGGAGGAATTTGGTTACGGGGGGGGAGGGGGGGGGTCATGTGCAATACTCCTTTCAGAAACTGTCTGACCACAAAAATAGAAGAGCGATCCATAGGCAGGTAAGTAGAGGTGGCTGCAAGATGCACCTTGATGGATGCATACTACAAGTCATCTTTAAAAAGCTAACACAAATATTTGAGAACAAGAGCTGCTACTTCCCTTTTGGGACCACTGTTATTTGCAAGGCACCAACTAGAAATTCTCTTCCATTTGCCAACATAAGACTTTCTAGTAGCAGGTTTTCTTGCCTCATTTAATACCTGCTGTATGTCATTGTGGAAAAGGTGCCTAAAAAGGTATTACAATCGAATCATCCAGGCCATCAGCTGTAGATTGATGAGGTGTATCAAACTCCCTTTGTGCTGTGAAAGTAGATTCAGTCTGTAAGGAAGCTTGTGTAACTGCCCTTGGCCAATTCCATAACAAAGGAGAACCAATTTTGCCTGGACCAAAATGGAGTCACCACAACGACATATGGCAATTATTTCTGAATCTTTAGAAGTACATTGGAAATCATCTTTGCCTGGACAGATTGAGCTGGGATTGAAGAGAGACGGAGTCCTGGACTGGGAAAAATTTGATCCCTTCAGCACTACAATTCTCGCCTTACAAACCCCAACATGGGAATTGAAGTCCAAGGGATATAGGTGCTGGGTCTTAATTTTATTTTTATTAAATGTACCACTAGGTTTTTCTCATGTGTAACCTAACAAATGTTATGGGAATCATAGATGTCAGGAGGCCTCAAATCCAGAGAAATTCTCTTGAAGATGCATGAAGCTGTGGAGAAAAAAAAAAAGATCTGTAGGTAAGTTATTACCTTTTCTTTTGGAAGGAAGTTCTTTTGCTCGAGTGCATCTTTCAGATCTCCCCCCCCCCCCAACCAAAAAAAAAAAAAACACAATTTCATGAGGGCACGAGACAAGACTTTTTTGTAGTCTCAAGTGAAATTCCAGATGCGACATGAGATTGGACATCTTTATTAAGGCCTCCAAACATCTCAGAGAAGATTCTGTGGAAATAAGCAAGTCATTTAACTAAGGAAAATGTGGATGTCCTGCAATGCGCAGTCAGACACTACTGGGGCTAGACACGGAGTGCTAGAGGTACAGAAGAGAGCCCAAAGGGAAAGGCAGAGTATTGAAGATGTGATCCAGATTCAGGACATTTCACAGACTTGCTGCAACTTTGAAGTAAGTATAGCTCTAAAGAAAATGAAGCCAGGGAAAGCAGCAGGCTCAGATGAGGTCACAGCAGACATGATAAAGATACTGGGTGAGATAGGGTAGAAAGGACTCCTGAGGGTACTCGTAGTAGTGTGGAGAGAAATGCGTATCCCAGATGACTGGAGATTGTTCTTGTGCACTGGCACAAGTATGCTCAAAAGGGACATAACACAACTGGGCAGTACAGAGGTGTCAAACCAGTCACATTGCATGAAAGTTCTGGAAAGGAACTGATAAACAAATACGGAGAGTAGTAGAAAGCAAGACTGGAGATGAGCAGTTCAGGATGCAGCACAACTGACCTGATGTTTGCAGTAAGACAGATAGTTGAGAAGAAGCTAGAGATGAGGAGAGAGTCCAATTGGGCATTCCTAGATTTGGAGACAGCATAAGACAAGGTCCCAAGAAAGCTGATTTGGGCAGTACTGCAGTGGTCTGAAGTCCCAGAAACAATGGTAGAATTAGTGCAGGCTACATACAAGGACCCAATAACTCCAGTACGAACAGTATTCAATCTCAGAGGGTCCCAGTGGGAGTAGCTGTACATCAGGGTTCAGCTTTGAGCCCAGTGCTGTTCATACTGGTGATAGACTACATTAACAACAAACCGGTCGAAGGGGACAGATCAACAATGTTGCTGTATGCAGACTGAGCAAAGGACAGGAGAACTGAATGCAAAACTAAAGGCACATGGGATGAAACTAAGTACAGATAAGACAGTGGTAATGGCAGGAAATTGGGGAAATCAAAAGAAGCTGAGAATAGAGATAAAAGAGAAGACAGTGGAACTGGTTAACAGCTTCAAGTATCTGTGAGGGGTGGTTGAGAAGAAGGGAAGTCTGAATTAAGATATCAAAGCTAGAATCAGAGGGGCTGCAGCCAAATGGCATAAGAAGAATGCTAAAGAAACTGAAATGTAAGGTGTACAAAACAGACAGATGAAGAAATGAGGACATAACAGCAGAAGACAAAAAGTAGCTCCAATTGCAGAAGAGATCAAAGAGAACAAATTCCGGTGGTTTGGGAACGTGTAGAAAAGCAGAAGACAATCTGGTGAAGAAAGGACATAAGGGCATACAGCAAAGAAGTGGATGGATTGTGTTAGAGAAGATCTGTAAAACTCAGGCACGAGTGTCAAAGGCAGGAGTAAAGCATTGAAATCGAGAAAGATGGCAACAGTTAACATGACACTCCGCCATGTAGAAAAATGGGGAAAAAGGGGGTTAATGGCGATGATGATTGCTTCTCTGAGGTCCAGTGTTACCGTACGACAATAGTCTGGAAGCAGTAAAGCACCAACTGAAAGGTCAACAACTTGAATTTTGGAACTTTCACAATAAAAAGTTGAGAAAAGGCAGCTATAATGCAGGTCTCCACACATGCTCCCTTCTTTGATACCAAAAGTATCCTAGAATAAAAAACTCTGCCCATATAACTTGCAGGTACTGGTTCTCTATCCCCTGCAACTAACATAGGTTCATAGGTTCACAGATAGGTACTAGGCTATCGGCCCAAGGGCCCAAGCCAGCCTAGCCAACAAGGTTCCCTGTCTTTCACCACCCAAGAAGGATATTTTCCTGTGCCCCTGTCTAGCAGAGCCACAGAAGTGATCCCCAGGGTGAATTTTTTATTTCCCATCCACTCAAGATTTTTCTTAGATTGCTCATGAGGAACTCTGACATAGATGGCTAGTTTGTTCCAGATTCTGGGAAGTCTCTGGGACAGGAATCTATCCCTCCAGCATGTTATGTTTATTGTGGTGACAAGGTTTTAGATCCCTGGAGTGGGTAGCTTGGACTGATTGGGATTTCTTTAGGTGTAGCATGTCCAACAGCTCAGGGATTGACATAGCTTTGTGTGTTAGGCAGAGATCACCTCGGAGTAGGCGATATGCTACGGAGTAAAGCTGGAGTTTTTTGAGACTCAGCGTAGGGCATATGTTTGTGGCTGGTAATCCTCTACTTCTGCGGCCTTTCCAGCTGTTGCAGATGTCTTGTGAGGTACATTCCAAAAGGGGCATTGTACTCTATTAACGGGTCTGAGTGACTAGTAGAGGGGAGCAATAACCTCTTTTTTTTCTGGATGAGAATCCTTTCGTGATGAGGTGTGCCACGTAGAAGGATTTCCTGACTACTGTGGTGATGTGATTATCAAAGGAGAGACTATTATCCGCCTGGTTCCCAAGGTCTCTTATCACACATTCGGCATTAAGAAGACTGCCACCTATGTGTTCATGGGTACAGTGTGTTTACCAAAGGGGATGACAATGCAATTTTTCACACTGCGGTTGAGGCCATGGCTTTGACACCAGGCATCTGTCTCAGTGAGGCCCTTCTGTAGGACATCCAGATAGTTTAGGAACTCTAACATGGATCCTAGTTTGTAGTCATCTGCGAACTTCAGTAACCAGAGACCTTCTGTGTTTGGTATCTACTTCACTGAAGTATAGGCTAACAGGAGAGGACCCAGGACTGAACCCTGTGGTACTCCACTTGTCACTGGTTTGAAGTCAGACTTGGAGTCAGCAACTTTTACAGTGTGGGTTCCGTCAGTGAGCCAGTTGGCAACCCATCTTGACATAGGGATTTATACCTAATCTAGTGAGTCTATAATTCCAGAATGGAGGATGGTGTCGAAAGCCTTGGCAAGGTGAAGATAGGCTGTGTGAACCACCTTACCCTCGTTTGACTTCTTTGAAGCAGTCACCAAAGCTGTAATCAAGTTCAGGAGGCATGATCTGCCTTTCACAAACCTGAACTGGGTGGGGTCCAGAGTTTGGAGGTTACCAATGTCCTTGTTTAGAAGTTCCATGATGATATGTTCCATGGCCTTACAGACCAGGTTTGTCAGGCTAATAGGGCGATAGTTCCCATGGTCCGTGGTGGCTCCCCCCTTTGTGGAGTGAGAACTGATGCTGTGCGCCATTCAGTGGGTGACAGGGGAGTAAAGTTAGCGCTGTGCGCCATTCAGTGGGTGACGGGGGTAAAGTTAGCACTGAACCTATCTTCCAGTATGTTGGCAATATCAGTTGGTTGTGTGATTTTCATGACATTGTGCTGCAACTCAGAGCAGATCTGGGTGTTGCCATCGAGATTCTTGACATAGCTATAGAAAGCTTCATGGTTGTCCTTAAAATCAGTGGCAATTTTCTTTTCATAGCTAGCTTTGGAGGATTTTGAGGGATCTCAGCTCATTACTGAGGCTGACCAGGGAGTTTCTCCACTCATGGGATTTTACTCTTTTGCAACAGTTTCTTCCTTCTGTTGTAGAGTTTGTTTATGGCAGAGGACCACCAGATTGGCTTCCTTTTTTTTTTGGAGGATAGCATCTTGGTTCTGTTAGAAATTGCATGATCCATGCACTCATAAGTACTTACAGAGTGCATTTGTGCAGGATTCAGCAGTTGCAACGGTATTGTCCTTCTGCCTGGGTGTCATGAAGTTTGTCACTTCTGTCTTAAGAAGCATGAAGTTGGCTTTGGAGAAATGTTTTTACACTGGTTTCCTTAATGGGGGGTGGGGGCAGGATGTGGATATCTAGAGTGATTAGCTTATGGTTGGATCTGACCAACGAGGAGTTGTCTCCAGGTGTGGAGCACCAGTCACTCATGTTGGTAATGACTAGGCCTAGGATACTGTTGCCCCTTGTGGGGGTGTGGGCAAGTTGATCCAGGGCACTGGAATTTATGAATTCCAGAAAGCGTTGAGCACAGGAGTTTGTACAGGATTAGTTTTCCCAGTTAATGGTGGGGTAGTTGAAATCGCCCATTATTAGGGTGTTTGGTTGAAACCTAACATTGTCCAGTATGTCAAAAGAGAGGAGTGGGAATCCTGGGGCATGGTGGGGGATCTGTAGCAAGCTACAATTTGGATTGCAGTTTTGCCCAAAGTTAGTTGCACTTGGACAATCTCCGCTGTATTATGCTGTGCAACTAGCCTGGAGGTGTAGATATCCTTAATGAATATGGACACACCTCCTCCTTTAGTGTTCCAGTCCACGTTGGATGGCCGAAAGGTGTGGCAAGAGTTGGTTATAGCCTGGTAATGCAGAGGTGCTCTCTGCAACCTTGAACCAGGTCTCTGTCACTGCACAGATATCTATGTTCTCCACTTCAAGGAGTGCCTCGAGTGAATGCATTTTGAGGTTTAGACTTCTAGCACTGAGTAGCATTACCATCGGTTTTTGCTTGCCTGTACCTGTTAGTGGTGAACTTGTCATTTGAACCTTGCCTAAAAATGCACTAGAGGGGTGGCAAGAGCCTTAGCCAGTATCCAGAATCCCAGGGGCGACAGGTGCAGGCCATCTCTGGCAAAGCATTGTGGTCCGTCAACCATGTTGTCCCAGGCAGACAGATACTGGATCCCCTTAGAATGATACCAGGAGCGTAGCCAATTGCTGAAGTCAATCATTTTGTCCGTGTACTGTGGTATCATTCTGGGCGATGGCAGGATGCTACTCAGGGCTAGGGTCATACCTGCCTGGGCTGCAGGATCGCAGAACTCTTCCATATCTCTTCATGTAGTCCAGGGAGGTATGTCATGGACAATGACAAAGTATGTGGGTTATGTGGCAGATCCTGGCACCCGACAAGACAGCTGACAGTAACTCTTTCCTTGTTTAGCCTGGCGAGTGGGACATCAGTGTGCCTGTCTATAGAGTCACCTATGACTAGTGTGTTGGGTATGTTGTTTTGCCTTATGGGCTGTGGTTGAGTTGCACACTGACTCTGTGGGCTATGTGTCACTCGGGTTGTGTTAGGAGTGGAGGTTGCTTGCGTTACTGCTTTGGAGATCTCTGTTGCTTGGGCAGACTATTATTGAGAACTCCACAAATGTTTTTGTCTCTCTATGTATGGTTTTTGGTGGTGTAGGTTTAGTGGGACTATGTGATGAGTGTGGTGTGGTGCAAGTGTTTACCTTCTCCTCTTGACCATCAAGTACAGTCTTGGTTGGAGACAGCTTTGCCTCCAGTTTTGCTAGATAAGTGCATCTCTCGCAGGTTGTAGTGTTGGGTGGCAGGAGGAGAGTGCTGTGTACATGAGGCAATTGCTACATTGCCCCAAGATGCCCAGATTCATCAGGTAGACAGGAGAGAGCACCGGGAGCTGACCCTTGGACATGCCTGAATAAAAAAATATTTACCTCTTAAGTATTATTTACCTCTAGACAAGTGTGGAAAGTGAGTACAGGAGCTGTTTTTCTGCTAGGCAAGTGAGGAATTAAGTACTAAAACTGTTTTCCTCTAGGTAATGATGAAGGTTGAGTGCTGCAGTAATTTGTAGCTTACTTAGTGCTTACAAGTTCTGAACAAGTGCTGAGCACAAGGAAGCAAGTTCAAGTACTAAAACTAAAACTGGCTAGTTCTAAGGGGAAAAACTGAAGAGCAGACTTTATGGCGCCAGGAATAATTTAACCCTAGCTAAGCGGCGCTGTGCAATGCCCAAACTCGAAACCCACACAAACACAGGTTTTTAATTCGGGAAGTTGAAAGATATAGAAATCCAGCCCAAAACTGCCAATAAGGTTAGATTTCAGAGCTGGAAACCACTCCTCTTATGGCAGATAGGCTGCTCAATGCTTACCACTCTCACTGATAAGCAGAAAGACTTCCCACTACAACAACAAGGTTTGGGACGACTACCACAACAAGGTCTGAACAACTCAGAAATGCTCAATGCTTACCACTCTCACTGATAAGCAGAAAGACTTCCCACTACCACAACAAGGTCTGAACAACTCAGAAACACAAACTAAAGTCCTGAAACCAGTAAATCTGGGATCCGGACTATTCTAGTATAGGAAAAGGCAAGAAATTAGCAAAACAGATAGTATTTTTTGAGAAATTAAGCAGGAAAAAGCAATTCAACAGTAATTTATGCACAGAAGACTGTCACATGACAGTGACGCCTACAGTAGTCAATGAAGTTTAAATTATTAACTTCAAGCTGAAAAATCAAAGTGCATACACAGTAAAACAATTTAACAGTAAAATGCAGCAGACATATCAACAGAACCACAGTATAAATGGCTTTTAAAGTGCGATAAGCAAAAACAGTCGAGAAAGCCAAAATAATACTTCGAATCTGCAAAAAGTCTCTCCTTGTTTCTGGTGCTCTAGTAGTCTGCAGAATGCCCAAACAGGATCCGCCGAGCTAAAACAAGCGCAAACACTGGTTTTTAACTCAAAGTTGAATGGGATAGAAATCAGCCCAAAACTGCCAATAAGGTTCAGTTTCAGAGCTGGAAACCACTCCTCTTGCAACAGATAGGTTGCACAATGCTTACCACTCTCAATGATATGCAGAAAGACTTCTCACTACCACAACAAGGTCTGGACAACTCAAACACCAGCAAATCTGGGATCCAGACTATTCTAGTATAAGAAAAGGTGGGAAACGAGCAAAACAGTATTTTTTTTTAGAACTCAATTTCTACCACTCATAAAAAAATTTTCAAGACTGGAAGCCGTTCTAGAGAGTCTTACTAATTGTCCTTTTACAAATGCATTCTTCTGATGAATGGGATGACAACTATCAAAGTGGAATAAATTGTTTGAGTACATAGGTTTCCTGTACAAATTTGAAAAGAAAGACTTATTTGTATGGTCTACTGAAATCACCGTGTCCAAATAAGGCATACTCATTAATAGTGAATTTTAAAAATTCTGAATTACCTTTTATTATCCTTAATTAAAAGTTTGTGTGCTAAAATATGTTTCATGGCTAAACCTTTAAAGTTTTCCCATGAAGTTTGGAATGGAGTCAACCAATTAAGGATAATAAAAGGAATATTAATAACCCGAAGATGTGGGAACAAATTTTCAACATTATATTAGCTTAATGTACCAAATTCAGTTCAACCCCAGGACATTCATACTTAGTTTGAAAGTTCAATTCATTTTAATGATAGTAGATCTTTTGACTTTTGTTATCACATGCTCCTTTCTTTTCTTCATTGATGTTGTTTAACGTATGGAAGCATTTATGTAAATAGTGTACATAGTTTGTAGTATGGGTGTTACTAGTTTAATTTGGGTATTATTTGTATCTCTTTCTTTGCTATATAAAACAATTTGATAAAATAATAAAGATTTATTATTGAAAAAAAAATTCTGAATTACCTATTTATATACTGAAAAAAAAAATCTAATATGGCCTCTGTATCATTCCAAAAAATGATTAAATCATCTTAAAAATCGCCCATGAAAGATGCATGAATTAAACAATTCTGATTTAAAAATTAAGTTTTTCTCAGAAGGCTAGAACAATATTAGCAAACATGGGGGTGCATGCTGCACCCAATTTCACCCTAATTTTTTGTTGGAAGATATTTGCTGTAATTATTGTCCAGTACTAATTTCATTAATGGTCTAAGGACATTAAATGTATTGTTATATAACCTTTTCTTAGAAATAAGATATTCAGTAAACCAATTAAACCACACGTAAATCTGTTAGTTGTCAATATTAGGTCCTCCCTGTACATTATCAGACCTAAGCAAGCTAGACGCTGGCTATAAGATAGCTAAATTTGCCACTAGCTGTCCTCCTAGAACCCATCATTATAAGGCCCTAAAACAACTATCTTGGTTATAACTACCCCACCAATTCATTCTCATGCAACTCTCTACAGTCCACCAAATATACTATAAACCCAATAAAACACCAGCTCTACAAGGCCTCCTAAATCCCCATACAAGTACCCGTCCACTAAGATCCACTAATAAAGCTCTAAAGTAACCAGGACTAAAAATAGCTCAGGTGACTCTCTATACTCCTACTACACTGCTAAACTGTGGAATGCCTTGCCATTTGAAATTAGAACTATAACTAGCTTAAACTTCAAGCATTATATTAAAGCCCACCTCACCAACTCCTGCACTTGTACATGTACTGGTCATGGGTAGCCCAAACCACAGAACTAGCTGATTTTAAAATTTTAATTGCATATGTAATGAGCACTGAATTTAAGCCATATGACTACCTTATGATGTTTTTTTTTTCTTTCTCACTGTTAATATCCATCAGATTTTAAGTCTTTAATTGCTATAATACCTGTATACAAGACTAAGTATCATAATTGCACTCACTGTATACAATGTCACTACCTGCTACTACTGTAAGAACTGTCTTCTAGAAGCATTGTTATACAAGATTATTGGTCTTGTCTCCCACTTGACCAATTTATTCTGTTCTAGTCTTTTTACCGTTATGAATGTCTGTTACTATTTTCTTTACAGTATTATACAATTTTCTTTCTACTAACAAAATAGTTTCACTAACAATGGAGCTTTTCTCCCCGGGCCTCCACTGAAACAGGGTTTTATGCCCAGTTGGACTCTCCCAGTAAACAAATATAAAATAAATAAAAATTATATCTTGAATCTTAGTGAGATAGTCCCAGGAGTCCTTCAAAATACATCTTTCATCACAAAGTACATTCTTTAGATTAAGATCTATAAATTTTGCCAAACCATGTGTTTTTGAACCATTTGCATTTGTTATAGGTTGCAAAGGGGGATGGGGGTCACTTAGATGTTTGTGAATTTTTGGTATGCCAAACATCCCTGGAATACGAGGAAATTCCACTTTTAAATATGAATACTCAGTAGCAGTAATTTGCCCTTGCATCAATAGATCATAAAGAATAGTATCTATTTTTGTATTTGCTATGTTCAGTTTGTTTATAGAAATTTCCTCACATTTCCCTGCAAATAACAAGCTCTCTCCATCCTGGAGTTGTAGCCCATAATATCCATCACTACAAGACCTCTTCCTTTGTTGGGTTTCATTATTCTTAATTCCTTATTACCACATAAATAGTTCAATAACTTAAGAATAACTTGGGCACAGGTGAAGTTATCATTATTTCTGTTAGTATAGGTATTACTCAGAATCATCCTAATGTCACTTTCGCACATCTTTTCAAATAAAGTTATGCTGGGGTGTAAAGGTGGACTGTATACATTTGGCTTTTAAAATAAATTAACTGGTGGACTTCCATTGTTAATTTCTCCTAATAAGACTTCTAGATTCAATTTTCTCGTAAAAAAATTTAATCTAATAAGGTGTCAACAAGCTTCCCCTTCCTTGCTGGTACCCAAGTCCCTTTTCAAAAAGGGAAGCACAATTTCCAGGTAAACTGATTGAACTATAGTTAGAAATCTTAAAATCATCCTTTTCATTGGTTATTAAGGTTAGCGGTTCCTTGTGTTGCATTTCTTCTTCGC
Source organism: Protopterus annectens (assembly GCF_019279795.1). Classification (NCBI taxonomy): domain Eukaryota; kingdom Metazoa; phylum Chordata; order Ceratodontiformes; family Protopteridae; genus Protopterus; species Protopterus annectens. Next base: position 469,436,025 of record NC_056733.1, read on the forward strand.
GTTCTTCTTTTTGGGATGACCAAAAGAAGGGGAGAAAGGTGGTGGTGGCTCTTGTCCCAAGGAACCATTACTGCTTTGTTCTAGTCTTTCTGGGTTACCTAAATAGACTTTAGTCTCCACAGTCTTGGGGGAGGTAGTTTCCGTGGAACTCTTCTGTCTCATGCAGTCATAAATTCTCTCATTACTTTGATCTTTCCAATATATACTCTTACTCCCATTGTCTGGTGGTTTTTGGGTATGCTTTTCGATTCCTATATTCACTCCCGTCACAAAAAAGTTTTTCGATTTTTAGCTTTAACTTCACCTAAACATTTCTCAACATTCAAAAAAAAAACTTTTTCATGTAAATATATTTAGTTTTTATGCTGGATTTTTTTATGTGCAAATAGAATATATAATAGGCGAGCATTATATTACACATATATATTTGCATTTGCTGTTTTTAAGAAGTTTCTCGAGTTCTCACTAAACAATGGTGTTATTACAAATGCGTGGGAAAATGGTTATGTAGTCCTATCTCACCTTGATTCTTGCTGGATGGGTTTGGAGCAGATTCTCGGCTCCGACTCGGCTGATATTAAAGCTCGAGAGCTTTTAATGGCTCGAGGCCAACCCCCATCCCATGGTGCCTCACGGCAATTCCCCAGATCTCGTTTGCCGCGAAAACTTCAAGGTTGTTTCCTTACTGGCTCGTTGGCGAAGTAGAAGATTTTTTGATAAAGCTTTGATATTTTTGTCTAATTTTCTTCATTATTCTATTTAAATAATTGTTACCTCTTACCTGTGTGATTGCGAGTGGTTGATCACCTGTCCCACTTTCTTAGGATTGTATGGCCTGTTTTAGAGGGCTGTAGTTGCCCGTTTAAATTAGAGGGCCATTCCTCTCAGAGTACTAGTCCTTCTTTCTTAAAATCTATCTTCTCTTCATAGCGTTGCCTTGTTGTTGTTTATATTGTTAGTTTTGTTTTTCTCAGCAATATGTACAAAGACAGAGAACATAAGGAACACTGCCCTTCTGGGTTCAAGAAATGTGATGTGTTCTCAAAAAATGTCATTGGCTGACAGTCACACCAGCTGTGTGTACTGTCTTGCAGAGGCTCATTTACAAGAACCCTGTACTTTCTGTTATGCCTTTAGTACTAGGGTTCTTAATGAAAGAAAACGAAAATTGATGGACAGGGATCTTATGACTAGTTCCTTCCAGGAACAGCTGGAACTTGGTCAAACAGTTCCCAAAACTTTGAAGAGAAAATATCCATTGGTTCCAGCTCCGGAGCTATCAAAAAAAAAGTCTAAAGCAAAGGAGCCGAGGAGTTCTGGCTACGATTCTGCTTTTTCCATCTTGGTGCCATCTGTTTCTTTGGTGCCAAGGCAACCTTCGGTATAGAGACACTCACCTGTTTTGAACCCTCTCTCTCCAACTTTGAGGTCTCCTATTTTAGAAAGGAGGAGATCCATCTCCACCCATTCCTCCAGGACACTTTCGGATGAGAATATCGAGCGGGTGGTGAAGATGCTGCTCTGTGACCCGGCTCTGGCTAAAAAGTTAGCTATTCCAGACCCAAAGGCTTTGCAGCAGTCACATCTTCAGACTACTGCTCCTCCATTGACTGCTTTGCTCTTGGAGTCGAACACTTAAGAGTCCTTCTGTGCTGGATCCTTCGGTTCAGAGAATTCTTCCTGCTTCCTCGGAAGAGAACTCTATCCTCATCGGCTCAGTCTGGAGCCAAGGGGTCTGGGAGCCGATGCTCGAGTAGACTCAGAGGGATAGCCGCCCCGTTTTTTCTTCGGAACAGATCCTCCCTCTCGCTGCTTCAGCTCTACTGAGCTTGGTTCCCACATCTGCTTCGAAACCCGTCCCTCCTGCTCTGAGCAGACCATCAGTTTCCTCAGAGTAGAGGTCTTCTTCAAAGCAGGGTGGAAAGGCCTTTGAAGCAATAGAGAAAGCTTTGTCCACTGCCAAAACCCTGCCTTTGGACCCAGATGTCCCACCAGCAGCCAGTAGCAAACTCCTCTCCCCTGCCTCCTCAGCGTAGGGAACCTAAGACTCAAGGAGCCCCAATTAAAGGTGTCCCCTCTTCTGAGACCTCCCCAGATTATCCCACTGGAGAGATCCCTCAGAGACTTTGTAAGAGGAAGCACATCGATTCACCCGAGTCCGTCATGTCAGACACTGATCTGGATGAGTCAGAAGGGTCCCCAAGTTCCCCCTCTGAGAATGTTTTTTTTTTTTTTTGCAGACATTCTTGAAATCCTTAGACAGAGGGGTGATTGGAAGACCTCTAACCCTACTGAGGATGAATCAGTGTACCTTGAGGCCTTTGGTTCCTGACCTTCCACCTCCTGGGTGACACCACCATATGACCAACTCTTGGGGTCATTATCCCGGAAAGCTTGGACCTCCCCGGACACAGTGGAGCCTGTCCCGAGGAGGCCAAACAAATTTATCACCGCTCCGGAAGACAAATCTTTTCTTTCCAAGGGAGTTCCTGTGGATGCTATGGTGGTAGCAGCGGCCACAATAAAGACGTCATCTGCGACATCTTCAAACATCCATCCTCCTAATAGAGAGTCCAGGACAATGGATAGGTATGGAAAGCGTACCTCCTCTTCAGCGGCATTTACCTTACGATCGCTGAATTACCAGTCCCATTTTACTAGACTTCAAAGGGATCTCCTGAAGGAGTTGGGAGATGCCCTTCAGGGTTCAGTAGGTTCGCGATCCACAGACAAAGTATCTGCGCAGCTCTCCACCCTTACAGCTATAGCTAACTCCTCCATGAGGCTGATTTCCTATGCAGCTGATGAAGCGAGCAAGGCAGTCGCAGCAGGAATTTCTCTTAGGAGACATTCCTGGATGAGTCTATGCAACTTTATGGAATCTTTAAGTCTTCCTTTGCCAATGTCCCCTTTGATGGTTCACCTCTTTTTGGACCACAGGTAAGAGACTGACCAGATGTGAGGAAGAAGGGAAAACCTTATCTGCTGCCAGAGTCAATTTCTCCCTTCCTTCTAGACCCTATCCCAAGGGTCAAACAGGAGGGAAAATGTGGTTCCGTAAATCCCAAAAAGGTTTCCCTCAGGCACAACGTCAACCCTCCCCTAGAGGCAGAAGGGGAGGATATAATGAAAGACGCTGTGTTCGCGGCAGAGGAGGTCCGCAAAATCAGGGAGATAGGGACGATCAGAGAAAGCATCTCTGAGGGGTTGCCTGACTAGCCATCTCTGGAGGCAGTCGAGGGTAGTCTTTCATCACTGTACCCAAGCACCTGGCTACATATTTCCCAAGATCATGGAGTACAAACCATAATTTCCAGAGGTTACCTTATTCCCTTTGTTTCCAATCCCATGGTAAACCAGTCTCTACCAGATGTGCCACCCATTCAGTTAGACCATGCAACATCAGAGATCATCTCATTGCTTCAAAGAGTCATCCAAGAATTCCCCACAGAGCAAATAGGATCCAGAACTTGCTCACGATTCTTTTTAGTTCCAAAAGACAGGGGACTGGAGATCAGTTCTAGATCTCAGCAAACTCAACAAATCTGTAAAGAAATCGAAGTTCAATATGATCACTCTGCAGTCAATATTTCCCTTCATCGGGAAAGACAATTGGATGCGCTCCATAGATCTTCAGGATGCGTACTACTATATCAAAGTGGACAGGCGCTCCAGAAGACATCTACACTTTCGGCTGGGAGCAAGTAATTTTCAATTTCGAACACTGCCCTTTGGCCTCACTACAGCCCCCAGTGTGTTCACCAAATGCGTGGCAGTGGTAACGGCTCACCCTAGACGTCAAGGATTCCAGGTGTTTCCATACCTAGATGACTGGCTCCTCACTGCTACCACCAAGCACCAACTAATCAACCAGGAACGAGACTATCCTTGTGAGCCAGATTAGGCATTACAATAAATCTAAAACAATCAGCCTTATCTCCATCGCAGTGCATTGTCTTCTTAGGCTTAGACATCGACTCAACCACCATGACAGCAAAACTGACACTAGAAAGGATAGAATCGTTGCACAACCAAGTCAGAGTCTTGCTGAAGAAAGACAAAGTACAGGCTAGCATAGTCCTTCAGGTTCTAGGCACCATGGCTTCCACCATTCACTTAGTTCCCCTAGCCCGTCTGCACATGAATACTTCAGTGGCTACTATTTGCCCAGTGGTCAATGCAGGATCTCCCCTTGTCTCACCAAATACTCATCACAAACTCCTGCAAGAAGGATCTAACACGGAGGTTACGTACGGATCAACTTCATCTAGGTCACCCACTTGCTCCCCCTCAACAATATGCAGTATTGACCACGGATGCTTCCCAGATTGGGGGGGGGGACATGGTATCTGGCAGAATCATGAGAACCACTTGCACATAAATGTTCTGGAGATGACAGCGGTGCTATATAAGCACTTCACAGTTCTCTTCCCACCGGGACAATTGTGATTCAATCAGACATGTCTGTAGTGTGGTACATAAACAAGCAAGGGGGAACCAAATCTTACCCACTTTGTCGAGAGGCTCTGAGTATGGAAATGGGCGATGGACACTCTGGTAGCAACGCACATTCCGGGGAAGTCCAATGTGATAGCAGACAAACTGAGTCTAGCAATTCTGATGCCTCGCGAGTGGTCCCTGAATACAGAAGTTATGAAAGAGATTTTCCTCAAATGGAGCCAGCCTTACTGAGACTTATTCGCCACGTACATGAACACCAAATGCAGCAACTACTTTGCCCTCATTTCCCATCTGGGGATGTCACCCAGGGATGCTCTGGTCCACAATCGGCCTCTGGGACTTCTTTATGCTTTTCCATGCTTTTCCACACTTTCCTCTCATACCAAAAGTGATTCAGAAAGCAAAACTGTTGAAGAGTACCCTGATCCTCATTGCTCCTTACTGGCCTCGGCAAGTCTGGTTCCCTTTCCTGTGGCCCTATCTCTTGAAGGAACCATGGATTCTGGAACCATCTCCAGACCTCTTGATTCATCAATCAGGACAGTTCCATCCTACCATCCAAACCCTGAAATTGACAGTATGGCTGCTCCAGTTCCTAGAATAGCCATATGCATTTCCCTTTTCCCCTACAGTCAAACACATCCAGATTTCTTCACACAAACCTTCCACCCAAAAATAATATTCCAGTAAATGGAAAAGGTTCTCCATTTTGGCAGCAAACCAAGGCACAGATCCCTACTCAACTCCCATAGAGTCTATCCTGTCCTTCCTTACATCCATTTTTCAAGAAGGAACTGCAACTGCTACCATTAGAGTTCAGTTAGCTGCCATCTCTAATCATTTTGGCTACAAGGGAAATCCAATCATGTCCCACTCTTTATGCAAAACCTTTTTTGAAAGGAGTCTTCCCTCTCAGACCTCCAATCAGGCAACCGCTGGAACCCTGGGACCTTTACCTAGTTCTCACATCTTTAATTTCTCTACCCTTTGAAAAGTCTTCTTAATCTGATTTGAAATTGTTGTCTTGGAAGACATTGTTCTTAGTTGCTATAACATCTGCTAGGAGAATTTCAGAATTGCAAGCCCTCCCCATTCTACCTCCTTATATTGTTTTCCACAAGGATAGAGTCTCCCTCAGAATTAATCCTTCCTTTCTTCCTAAGGTATGGTTCAGAACATAATCTCAACACAACTATCGAATTACCAGTTTTCTTCCCAAATCATAGTAACAAATCAGAATACAGACTACACCAATTAGATGTCCACAGAATTCTCAGGTTTTACCTGCACAGGAGTAAGATTTTTGAAATTCGGACCAACTGTTTCCTTCTCAGACAAAAACAAAGGCTTGCCTGTCTTTAAGGTCACTTTGTCTAACTGTCTTTCAAACTGCATTTCATTTGCTTACAAAACCGCTGGCAAACAATTACCTGCTAAAGTTAAAGGCCATTCATCTAGGAGCAGTATCAACTTCATATGCCTTTAGATCAAAACTCCCAATTGATACCATTTGTGTAGCAGCTACTTGGGCAAGATCTCGTACCTTTGTCACTCACTGCAAATTGGATTTGGCCTCCCGGGACAGGTCATCCTTTGGGTCCACTGTGTTGAAGAGTCTCTTTGCTTGAGCCACCTGGGATAAGGGTGCTAGGGACGCTGTCCCATCCAGGAAAAATTACGGTGAGATCGGAATACATATCATAAAGAAGTTATGTACTTACCATAACGTTCCATGTTTGTAGTCCATCTCAACTACATTCTTGCGTCCCACCCTCCTTCCCCCTTCCTGTATCCTGGAGGAACTGGTGGACTATCCATTATGTTATCTGACCTTGTTGTAGTTGTCCGTCCACTTGGCATGGATAGTAATACAAAGTATTCTGTTTGTATGTGCATAGTTATTGATAGTTTACTTACTATTATGTACCTAGTTACTTTCTTGCAAACAAGATCTGGGGAATTGCCATGAAGCAGTATGGGATAGGGGTTCGCCTTGAGCCAGTAAAAGCTTTAGTATCAGCTGAGTCGGAGCAGAGAATCCGCTCTAAACCCATCCAGCAAGAATGTAGGCGAGATGGACTATAAACGTGGAATGATATGGTAAGTACATAACTTTTTTTTTTATTGGTTAATTGATTCAAGGATCATTAGGTGGGAGGTACTTTAGGTAGGATATATAATTAACAAAATGTAAATTAGTTTTGAACTTTGAAATGTCCTGTTATTGAAAAAAGATGAAAGTTTGTTCTTTGCAATTGTCATGCTTCTTCAGAAGCATATTTTTCATTAAAGGAAGTTTTTTTTTTTTAATTGGGTCTGTCCCCCCATTTTGATTGGAATATTTACAGTGCCTAGCAGAGTGGTATCTAGAGACTGTGGATTTCTCTCTTTACAAGTTTTTCCACTTTTTCATTTGTTTGTGGTTTTACAAAGAAGGAATCATCTGCAAGGACTCTCAGGCTTTCAAGCTAATTGACAAAGTACGATAATTCCACAGAAAAGACCACCAACCAATGAAATATCCTGAAAACTGTCTAATAGACGTGACAACAATAAAAACGAACAGCAATCCAAGTCAAAACGAGTGCTTTCGCCTGGTTAATACCAGGCTTTATCAAGATGCGTATTGGAAGAACCCAATACTATATATAATCATTTGCTGGTCACCTGACCTGCAGATCCAGCAATAGTGAGTGTTTCTAAAGTTTCTTCTCTTATCCGCTAACAACTGCCGTATCACATGTAAGAATCCGTCTTTCCTCAATTAAGTCTGCACAAAGTGACCCCCCCCAAGTCTTCCATAATATTATCTAAAGCTGAGGGAATCAGGCAGGTTCCTGTGCTGTGGGGCATAGGGTATTCCGCACCCCCTCTCTAAGCAGAACTGTAATATCAGAAGTCTGGCCGTATGCATGCACTTAGTGAAGATCTGACTTCTGTGGACCAAATTGGTGGACACCAGCTTTGTACTTCTACTGTGTCTTTTAGTACTAAGCGCGTATCACATCACAGAAAAGGATCTGACTGACTGCCTCTTTTCCACCACCTTTTTGTATTAAACGTTTCTTATTCGTCTTTATATAAAACTCCTATTTAAATAAATACACTCAGTAAAGACAGGTGTCTTTAATTCGTTCTAACCCTCCTCACAACTCACGATTTCTGGTACTTCGGTTTTCCTTTAGAAAGATGTTATGCTAGTCCTGTACGAATATTCAGAGCTCTGAAGTCAGATCTTCACTAAGTGCATGCATACGGCCAGACTTCTGATATTACAGTTCTGCTTAGATGGGGGGTGCGGAATACCCTATGCCCTGCACAGCACAGGAGCCTGTCTGATTCCCTCAGCTTTAGATAATATTATGGAAGACTTGGGGGGGTCACTTTGTGCAGACTTAATTGAGGAAAGACGGATTCTTACATGTGATACGGCAGTTGTTAGCGGATAAGAGAATGAACTTTAGAAACACTCACTATTGCTGGATCTGCAGGTCAAGTGACCAGCAAATGATTATATATAGTATTGGGTTCTTCCAATACGCATCTTGATAAAGCCTGGTATTAACCAGGCGAAAGCGCTCGTTTTGAATTGGATTGCTGTTCGTTTTTATTGTTGTCACGACAGTTTTCAGGATATTTCGTTGGTTGGTGGTCTTTTCTGTGGAATTATCGTACTTCTTGGTTTTGTGACTTACTGCACCTAATTGACAAAGTGGTTTCTGTCCGAGAGGAAAACCTAACATGGTGGCCTCCAGATGAGTAACACCAGAGGCCTTGGCCAAAACCAAGGGCAGAGACTGCAAAAACACTTCTGTAGGCACGCTACTGTTCAACCTAGAGAAACCTTGGACTGTCTCTAAGGCTGTCTCTGCTTGTTTCATCTCTTTCAAGTATTTATCAGTGTACCTGAACTTCAGGGAAGGCTCTTGGGAGGCCTTGGTTGACACCATGGCATCACAGGAAAAGAGAACACTTTTTTTTTTTTTAGTGATTTAATCTTACATGGCTATGATAGACTGTCCTTGGGGTAAGCCTTGCTCAATGTGGACAACCATCCATGTCATGTAGTAGGCCTCAAGAGAAAAGGCAATGGGTGTGAAAATCCTTGTGTGGGATGTTTGCGCCATAGCACAATTATTTTTTTTTCTGAAAATCATGAGAATCATGCTTATCAGACATTTACATAATTAAAAATAAGCCCCAGCAAAAAGGAAAGTTTCCCACACGGGTTACTTATCAAAAATATCTGAAAGCATGCTTATAAGTTGAACTGACAATGTTCTGTAAAGTACAAGAAGAATGCACACAGACTGAGGAAAGAAAGATCTGAAGACTGCCTTGACCAGCACTTCTCTTACACTACTGAAATCCTAACACCTGAGTGAGAAGGAGCTGGGTGAAGGTAAACCTTAGGAAGAAGGGACTGCTAGTCAGGCTCCTGCAGGTAGGAATCCCAAAAGTAAAGACTGCAACAGTGAATATTACAAAGAACATATGTAGAAAAGACAGGAGTCCAAGTAATATACAGCTTCCCATGGAGCACAGAAAAGCCAGTCAAGAGCACTGGCTTCATAAAGGAAAGTACAGTGTTTGATAAAAACGACTTGAGTGTAATTACCACCATTTCATAACAGAATACACTGGGTCTTGAAATATCATGGGTAACACAGGCTCATCTTATTCCAGTATGCTTTGTTCTATGGGTAGGAGTTGGTGATGCATAAAAATATGTATAACAAACAGTGGTTCTGGGCAGCTTTGTCAGCTGTGGTGTGCTAATCAAAGTGACACTGCATGAGTTTACAGGGATCACTGCACCCTTTCAGTCAAGGTACTTAAGTGTGTAGCAGTATCAATGTGCATTTGAGAACTGTATGAAAACATTATTTTGGATAGCTGGCTCAGATTTTTTAAAGAAATTAACACCAATCTGTAATGAACAGTAAATCAGCCACATAAATGCAGAAAGAGTGATCTCTGCTAGAAATGTATACTTTTTTTTTTAAAGACTACAGGGGAATATGATGTTCACATGTCAGTGTAGTGAGTAGTGATAGCAGAACACTAAGGTGGCAATAGCAACATTAGCTTTGCACTTCATTGTACATGGCACAACTGCATAGGCATTTTACAAGTACTAAACAAAGCAACAGTATTGAAGGGCAAAACATACCTGCAGACTGACAAATTGAATGTAGCTATAAAAAATGCCAGGAAAATATCAGAACTGCAAACTGTACTACTTAACTGTAAGGAAGTGATTAGGAAGTAGAATGAAAGAGAAACAACCTAGATGAAAGTGCCTTGTTAGCATGGTCATGTAAGGCTGCAAAATCAACCAATGTGAGTGTAGTGACTTAAAAAGACATGGCAAAAAAGAACAAAGAAACATGCAGTGAAAATATATGCAAACAACGAATTCAGTAAAGATGCAAAATCTCCAGGAAACCCAATGTCCCAATAGCTACCTAAACAAATACAGGACAGAAGTTGTTTAATGACAAATGGACATGGATCTGGGTTGATGGTTAAGTAATAAAAATAACAGTTTCTGGTTGCAGGCACCTGGCAAAGAAGGAAATGCAAATTGGGATATGTAGTTCACAGCACCTAAATGTGAGGTAGCATACCTTTAATTCACAAATGGCCATAAACATAAATAATGTGGCTTCAGTGTTGAAGTACTAATAACAGTGGCTTAGTCTTACAAATGTATTAATATGCAAACTGTAGAGCAAAACTAAGCAGATGTCTTAACCGATAGGATTGCTCTATTACTAAGATGAAGTGATACACTGCACTGTGAAATAAATGCAAAATCTATCATACTCAAGATATTCTAGGTGAGGTAATGCAATAAAAAAATGAGCTACAGCATAAGAAACAATACAAGTGGAAAGATGCGACACAAAGAAATAGTCTCTAGGTGGAAAAAAATGATAAATTTCAGAACTGCAGATTTCTTGTTTTGCACAAATCCTACACTAGTGCAGCACTGGGAGGGTAGAGAGGGATAAATGGAGTCCTACAAGGAAAATATATTTCTGAGAAAATACAGTACATTTCCATGTCTACAAAATTCAGGATTGTAGACACACACACTTTTACTCTGAATACTAGGGAACAAATGTACCTTGCATGGGCCTTACAAGTTATAAAATGTTACAGATGACTGACAGCAAGGATCCTAAAGAAAACTGACAAAATTGACACCTAAAGAGTATGGGAGAGAGTCTGTTCATCAGCTGAAGGACTACAAGTACTACAAACTGATGGTCTTAGAAAATCCTGTAATCTGCTGAAGATTTAAAATTAACCGCAAAAAGGTTAGCAGAACAAATCAATGTTATGTCAGCTGGAAAAACACAAACACAGTTAGGTTCCAGAGACTGTAAAATGTCTTTGACTTAAAATACTGCCAATTTATGAGGGCCCAAAGGATTCTGGGAGACAAACTACAACATGGCTACTTAAGTATGGTACACTCCATTATGGCTATTTTGTGGAAAATCATTAAAATATAGTAAGAAGTACTTTGAGTGATTTTGTTTGAAAGACATGCGTGTGTAAATGGGCGTGCCTTCGATGAAGGTTGAGCGTCAAGCTGGCACCTCAGCGTTTCGTAAAAATCTACTGCCAATCATTAGCGGACGAGTTCAAAAGTCGAAAGACAAACAATACATCACTATGATTCTGACACATGAATAAAGCAAAGAATACAAAGATAAAATGAAAAAATAAATTTTTAAAGTTTCAATGTGGAGTTTTCCTTTAACTCATGATATTTGGCTTCTACCAATTAGAGGTAGCCTAGAATCTAATGTTTTAGTTTTACAGTTTTTTATTGTCTAAATAACTGAAAGCAGTATGTTTAGTCTTAGTTTGAACAGACTGGCATTAAACTTGTACAAATGTACTAGTCACATTAACCCAATGCCATATGCTGTATCCCTAACCTATGGGCAATTTCTTCTCTTGCTTATCCAATTCCTATGTGATGGGTTTATCCAGAATGGCTAATTCCTACCAACAAAGCATAGTAGGTATTCTCAACTTGTATCACCCATAAGCTGGCAGTCAGCTTTTTTACTCACCAAGCTATCAAAATATGTGATTTACTACTGTCCTTCAAGAGGTATAAGCAACAATATCATATACTTTCAAAAACAACTCAAACAATAGCATCATTGTGAAAGTGGGATGAAATCCATTCGTACTTCAGAGCATTAGGATCCACATGTTCTAAAAAAACAACTGCATTGTCTAGATTTATCTAATACGTCACTATGAAATGTTATATTTATCATAACCATGCTCATCTTCACGCCTTCTGATAAACAGGGAACTCATGAAACCTAAAAGCCAAAGAAAACGTAAACTTGCTGCATAATGTAAAGTAGTAGTTTAGCAAGGTCCTCCCCATAACAACAGAACTTGGAAGGAAGTCCTGCAGCAGTAAAACAAATGTTTACCTTTATATCTCATCCAACTCCTGTCCATCTGCAGTCTAAGCAATATATATGATCTTCCTTTTGTGTGACAGTGTTGGTTTCACATTAACATATAACCCTGAAGTTCAAAGTTCACCCCAGTGCAAGTGTGAAGAAGTCTGTCTTATGGCACTTTTCATTTCTTCCATTTTTTTAACCTCAAACCACTCCCCTGGTGACCGAGCAATTTCACAGACATGACTATGCCTTCCCTTGTAAGGGTATTGATTCCTGCATATGCCCCAGAAAGGCTACCAAGCAAACACAGCAGAGTAGAGCCTTTTACAAATGCCTAGTTTGTACTCTGCATACCATATACAACTCTCTGACTGTCTCTCTCTCCCTCAAGTAGGTGCCTGCTCTGCATCAGGCTGGACTGCCTCCATCCCCCAAGATGGGTAAATGTGTCTGTCACTTACATGCATCCTCCTTCAAAAGCTCCTCCGGTACCCTAGGACACTAGTCCATCTCATATTATCTCAGTAAAGCAAGGGCTTTATCCCCATCAACAATGGAGTCAACTAATGCAACACAGCTCTGACACTAACTTTAGGAAGAACCATTTCATTTTCCAAAGGGACACCTCATCCTCACGGGTCTATACTGCTGTGCTCTACACTTGTAATACATCTGAAACAAGTCTCATGTAGATCAGTACATTAACCTGATAAATGCATTATAAAGAAAAATATCAAGTCCAAATAAGTCTTGTGTTTGCTTGCTTCTTTGCTTATTTTTGAAAACCTAGGTGACTGAACTGGTACAGGTCAACTTTTACCTGTTACCTGGGCCATTAGGGAAAAGCACTGTAAACAATAGCACAGAGTTACAAAAAAATGGTCAACACAGAAAGATATACCTAGACTTGCAGCTCGGAAATCCCATGGGAAGAGATGTTATAGCAGTGGTGGAAACAGGTCTGTCTGGTTTAGTGGATGTGAGGGAATTCCCCTGAAAGGAAGAGGAGAGCCCACCCACTGCCAAGTGAATCCATCCTGAATCACCCTCAATGCCTATAGTCTGAAACAGTCTGACACCAGGCTAAGGGGCTGAGGATCAGACTCCGAGACACGTAGGGAAACAGGGGCAGGAGGTGCGGGTAAAATGATTAGATTCCCACCACAGTCATTCATTAGCTGATGCTGGACTCTTTTTGGAGAAGTTACTTATTATTTGGTTTGGAAGAGTAGCACTCTTGCCATTTTCTTTTGATGGACTGCTTGTTATTAGGCAGTGATTTCTGCTTGTTCTGCCCTCTAGGGTCAGTAGTCACTCCCCCACAAAGGGGGAGTGACTACTGACCCTGGAAACTACCGCCCCATCAGCCTGACTAGCCTGATCTGCAAGGCCATGGAGTGCATCATTATGGACCTCATAAATAGGGATATAGGGAACCTTCAAACCCTGGACCCCACACCGTTTGGATTTGTGAAGGGCAAATCATGTCTGCTCAACCTGATAGACTTCTTCGAATCCGAATCTGTCACCAGAGCGGTCGATGAAGGCAAGGTAGTCCATACAGCCTACCTCGAATTTGGCCAAGGCCTTACACACCATCCCTCACTCAGGGATCATTGACACTCACTAACCTAGGCTTAAACCCCTACATCATAACATGGGTTGCCAACTGGCTCACTGACAGAACCCACACAATGAAAGTAGCAGACTGCAAATCTGACTACCGGGCAGTTACAAGTGGAGTCCCACAGGGATCTGTACTGGGTCCTTTCCCATTTGGTATCTACTTCTCTGAAGTTCCGGCCAACACCAAGGGACTCTGGCTAACCAAATTTGCAGATGACTGCAAACTGGGAGCTATTATTGATTCTCACGCTGATGTAGACATCCTACAAAAAGGCCTCGACACCAACGACTGGTGCCAGAACCATGGTCTTAAGCTCAATGCCAACTAGTGCATAGTTATCCCCTTCGGGAAAAACACGGTGCCCACAAACTACCACATCAACAGTAGCCCTCTCAACTCCCAAGGTGCGATAAGAGATCTAGGGACACAGGTAGATAGCAACCTCTCCTTTGACAACCATGTTGTCACTGTGGCACACCTCATTACAAAAGGGTTCTCAACCAGTAAGAAAGAAGTCATAATCCCTCTCTACTCATCCATCATTAGACCCATTATAGAGTACAATGCCCCATTTGGCATGTACCACACTAGACACCTACAACAACTGGACAGGCCACAAAAATTCCTCAGAGGATCATAGGACTCAAACACAATGCCTTAATCAGACAGACTCAAAAAACTCCAGCTATACTCAATCTCATATAGTCTACTTAGAGGCAATCTTTGCTTGACATGCAAAGCCACGTCTGACCCAGTGTTGCTAGGCACGCTTCATCGGAAAAAGTCTCAATCCCTCCGCACCACACGCTCCAAAGACCTCAACCTCATCACCACAATAAACAGAACCTGCTGGAGGGACAGGTTCCTAACCCAGCGACCTCCCATACTCTGGAATAAACTCCCATTCATGTCAAGCAGAGCAGTCCACTAACCCTCTGCAAGAAAAATCTTGACGACTGGATGAGTAACAGAAAATTCACCCCGGGGATCACTTCAACAGCCTAGCTCGGTAAGGGCACAAGGAACTAAAATCCAGCAACAGGACAACTGGGAATATTCTTGGGTTAGGTTTGTGTTGGCTCCAGAGCCATTAGCCTAATACTCACCTATGAACCTACAAGAGAGAGCCTTGTTAGGGTAGAACCTGGATACCTAAAGTCAGACTCCATGTATCAGTTTACCTGGCAGATCAATTTAGTGCCAACTTCACCCCCTCTCACCCCCTAAACGGCCCATCTCAATACCAGAAGATTGCCAAATTCCGGTAACGGCCACACAGGTAAAAACGCACTCTCCAAAGCTAAGAATACAGCATCCATGGGACCAGATGACATCCCGGGCTGTGTACTACATGAACTACAAAATGAACTGGCACCTCACCCAAGTGTCATGTTTAATCATAGCCTCACCTCAAGCTTTGTGCACACTGAGTGGTGCACAACTACAGTTATCTCACTCCACAAGGGATGATCCACCTTGGATCCCGGAACAACCGCCCCATCAGTTTGACGAGCCTGATCTGCAAGGCCATGGAATGTATCATCATGGAACTTGTAAACAAAGACATTGGCAACCTTCAAACACTGGACCCCACCCAATTTGGGTTCGTGAAGGGCCGATCCTGTCTCCTGAACCTGACTGACCTCTTCAAATCAGTCTCCAGAGCCGTGGATGAAAGTAAGGCAGTCCAGACAGCCTATTTGGACCTTGCCAAGGCCTTTGACACCATCCCCCACTCTGGAATCATAGACTTACTAAGCTGGGCATTAATCCCTGCATCACTCGACGGGTTGCCAACTGGCTTACTGACAGAATCCGCACTGTAAATGTAGCCGACTCCAAATCCAGCTCCAGACAAGTGGAGTACCTCAGGGTTCAGTCGTGGGACCACTCTTGTTTAGCATCTACTTCTCTGAAGTACAGGCCAACACCAAGGGACTCTGGCTAACAAAGTTCGCAGATGACTGCAAACTGGGAGCCATTACTGAATCCCCAAATGATGTGGATACTCTACAGAAGGGCCTTACAGAAACAGATGCTTGGTGCCAGAGCCATGGGCTCAAGCTCCATGCCAAGAAATGTACAGTTATCCCCTTTGGGAAAAAAACATGTACCCGTGAATTACCACATGGTGGCAGTACACTAAACACCGAAAGTGTGATAAGAGACTTAGGGACACAGGTGGACAGTGGTCTCACCTTCAATAACCACATCGCCACAACAGTCAGGAAATCCTATGTGGCACACCTCATTACTATGGGCTTTTAATCCAGAAAAAAGGAGGTCATTGTCCCACTGTACTCATCCCTCACTAGACCCATAATAGAATATAACCCCCGTTTGGTATGTACCTCTCAAGACATCTGCAACTGGAAAGTCCGTAGAAATACCTCACTAAAAGAATCACAGGCCTAAAGCAGATGCCCTACGCTGACCGCCTTAAACTCCAGCTATACTCTGTCGCATATCGTCTACTCCGAGGCGATCTCTGCTTAACATACAAGGCCATGTCAAACCCAGAGCTGTTGGACATGCTACACTTAAAGAAATCCCAATTCCCTCAGAGCCACACACTCCAGGGATCGAAACCTTGTCATAACAATAAACAAAACATGCTGGAGGGATAGTTTCCGGACCCAGAGTCTCCCCAGACTCTGGAATAGACTGCCCATACATGTCAAGCAGAGCGCCTCTTTGGCCCTCTTCAAAAGGAACCTGACGATTGGATGGGAAAAAGGAAATCCACACCAGGGATCACGTCAATTGCCCTCCTAAACAGGTCCAGGGAAGTAAATAGTGTGGGAAAAAATAGCCAGGGAATTGTTATGGCTAGGCTTGTATAGGCCCTAGGGAAGATAGCCTAGTACCAACCTCTGAACCTAAATCATCCCACTGTTTCAGTATCTCTGTACCCACAGGTCTAAATACCAGGTCCGGGCTAAGTGGAGAATTAAGAATTTCAGATAAGGAAATTCTGATCTTCAGCACCACAGAAGAAGAAACTCTAGACAGTGTTATCACAATCTTATAACACTTCTCAGAGCAGTTTGCTCCGATTCAAATATGACCTCCATTCTGGTGACAATGAAGCAACAAATTCTTCCAAACTAAGCACATTTTAACACAAGCTTCCACATACAGTTCTGATAATTCAAGATCCTAAAGGCTAACATAGTAGAAGCAGTCTCTACCTTGCTTTTCTAGCCATTTGCCCTTCTTAACAGAGGATACTGGATAAAAGAAAGCCAAAGATTTCTTAGCTGTTACTGCAGGAGTTATTGCAGCAGAGTCAGTTAACAGCAGAGACAAAAACAGCATTTATAATCTGAAGAGACCCTATACTGCTAATCAGCTTTCTTTGCAACTGCAGCCATTAAGTCAGAAGCCATACAAGCAACTTTAAAAAGGTCAAGAGCTGGCAAAAATGGGAGGAATAGGTGCAGAATAAGGAACCCTCATCCTCTAATGGATCATAGAATCTGCCCATTTCTGGAGGGAGTCCTGGTTTGTTCCCAAACAGAGGACATCCCAAAGTCTAGCAACTGCCTTAGCAAACAGTAAAAACTTGTCTAGGATTAAGTAAAATGATAGATCTGTGTTGTCTGCTTCCATCTTTCAACAGATGGTTACTCTGATTCGAATCAGATCAGACTTCAGCCTCTTCCAAGCTTTGGATATAGTGCTCAGGCTCCTCCTCTTACCCATAAACCTCTAACAAAAAGGTTACTGCAGATCGAATTAGCCAGCAGTAACAGACAAAAGGACTATTACCCTAAACCAACTGGAGACCTACAGAAAGCAAAGCAACATGAGAGTGGAAACAGGAAACCAGCTAATATGTGTAGGCTCAAGATAGACAATCTTATTTATTTATTTTCTTTGACCTCAGGTTCAAAGGAGAAGGAAAGGGGCAAGTCAAAACCTGCAAAAAAAACAGTTACATCCCATGGAGGCATCTGCTTCCCAGAGTTGGGCAGAGAAGAAAGTTACCTCTGAAAATGCTTTAGAAAACATGAAGGACAAAATGGGAGTGATCCTCCCCCATATACCTTGATTGTGGAACAGCATCTCAGTCTTGAAAAGAAAGATGCTATAAACTCTAGAATGGCTGGGAAAGGAGCTGAAAAGGGTTCTAAACTTTTGCCAGAGACCCAAATAGAGAATCTCTTCCATTTGTGTTTGCAAACGTTTCTGGTGGAAGGTCTCTGACAAGATGTCAAAATAGGAGTGAAAAGAAAACCTGAACAGGCTAGACATTACTGGAATTGGAAATACAAAAACTGTTAGCTTGAGCGACTGAAGGTCCAAGTGAGGCAACCCCGATGGATGAGACAGAGGGTCTGGAGACTAATCCAATACCAAAGGAGGGTGTCCCAGATACGGCAGGAGGAAGGGAAACCACACTCTAGGTCAGTAAGGGGCAATGACTATTACTGTGATCTACCTCACCACAGCTTTCAGCAGAAACATGGCCATTACAGGGATAGGTGGAAAGGAACACAGGAAGTCCAGGTGGCCAAATGTGCGAGTGAGCATACCTTATTGATTCCCCCTCTTGTGGGATTAAAACAAAATATTGGCTGCACTTTGCTTTGTGGGGAGATGCAAACAGGTTGCACCACAGTCAGCTCCATGGCTAAATATTTGTTCCGCTATTGCTGGACTGCAGGACCACCCATGAGGAAGAATGGACCTGCTCAACCTGTCTGCCAGGATACTGAACTTACCTGGAATGTGTGTGTTGCAATCAGCAAGTGGTGGGAAGACATCGCCTGCTGCCACACCGTCAAGGCCTCTTAACATTCAAGGTAAGACTGTGTTCTTTGTTTGATGTACCAAACCACTGACATATTGTCAGTTTGGACATAGATCACACAGGAGGGGAGACCATCCTGGAATGCCTCCAACACTAGAACTGCCCTCATTTCCAAAATGTTGACATGATGTGAAGAATGGACTCTCCCAGGGACCATGTGCCTTAAACTGTCTTTCCCAGGAAGTGTTCCCCTACCTCAACCCAGATGAGAAGCATTCATGGTCACCTGTGACTTGGGGGGAAAAGGCAGAACAAAGGAACGTCTCCACAATACAAGTGACTCCTATCACCACCAGATGTGAGATATGCAAATGTTTGTCAAATACCCAGAACATTGGATGTTGCCCGATAGAGCACTAGGCTGCTAAAGTCCATAGAAGTACTCTCATAGGATATCCTGCCACTGGAACAAGGGCGATAGCTGCCACCATACAGCCTAAGAGTTGTGGGATCAGTCTTGCTTGTGAATAGCTGAAATCTTGGTTTGAAGGAGCCTGGCAATCTGATATTTTGTATTCAAGAGAGTTCCAATGAAATGACTAAACAGGCTGGAGCTTGGACTTTGCTGTATGCACTGTGATCCCCAAACATGAGCAAAGGAGGAGAAAGGAGTCCCTGGCCTGAACAAGCAGATACCTAGAGGGAGCAGTGATAAGCCAATCTTCCAGATGAAGGAACACCCAAAAACCACTACAGGCAAAGCGAAGCTGTAACCACTGCCATACACTTGAACACCCGGAGGGACTGTGGTGAGACCAAAGATCACAGCTCTGAATTGTAAATAACTGGCTCCCAGACTGAAGAGAAGGCACTTCCTGGATTGTTTGTCCATCTTTATGTGGCAGTATGCATCCTGGAGGTCGATCAAGCACATTCAGTCAATTTCCCTCAGAGAGAGGGAATAGACTACCATGACCATTCAAAATTGTGTCTTAAAAACTTTTTTAGACGACTCAGGCCAAAAATTGGCTTTACATTCCTATTTTTCTTTGGCACTAAATCTCAAATTCTGGATCCTCTCTGGTCTGGTGGGACCTCTTGGATGGCTAGATTCTTTAGAAGCTTATTTCTGAAGCGCCTGCTTCCATTTGTTTGGGTGGAACATTGCAAAGTTTCTTTGTAGGTAAAGGGAGATAGATAGATAAAAGGAATGAAAGAGCCTCTAGTTATCAGCATCTATACGGATGTATCTTTGCTAATGACTGTCCAGGTTGCCGGGTGTAGGAATATGCACCCCCAACGGTCTTCAGAGAGCCGCAGCTGGGCAAACGCTCAACAGCACTGGAAGGACCTTTTGCAGAAAGGACCCCCAAATCCTCAATTCTGTGAACCAGCAATCCTCGATTCTGTGAACCAGCTCCGCCTCACAGGAGATGTCTACCATTAGAATTCTCCCTCTCTGCCATGGAGAAGCCTCTGCCTCCAGGAGTGTCTGAAAAGAACCAATGTTTTCTTTTACTCCCCTTCAGATTCTTACAGGATGTCCTTTGGGAGTAGGGAACTTCATTACTATGGCAGACGGGGTCTTACCATGTTGTTTACTTTTGAAAACCGCTTCTTTGACCTTCAGACTGAAAGTGTTGATCCATCATAGCAGGCATTAATAAAAAGTCTTGAAATGTTCTGCAAAGTCACAAAACAATATTCAGACATGACTCCTGATGGTAACACCAGTGCCTGCTGTTCTAGAAGCACCTTCTCTCTGAAAACAAATAGCATGTACCAAGTAATTTAGTGCCTAGACTGCAAAAGTCACAGACATGTAGACTCGCTTTCCAAATCAGTCCAAAAGCACAAGACTCCCCTGTTCGGTGGATAGACAGTGGAACTCTCTCTTCTGCTGGCTGCTTTTTGGCAACTGCCACCACCAAAGAATCTACAGCAAGACCTTTCTTCCAATAGGGATGATCCTTTGGATAAACAGGAAACTTATCAGGTTTACAGGAAACAGGTTTTGCTATACCAAGTTCCTTCCATGCCCGTTTTAGAGATTAGGTCTACCATCTTGGCTGCAGGTGGAACCACACAAGAGATAGCTGGGCCAACCCCAAAAGCCTCAAGGAAGACTGACTCCACTTAGGAAGGTGCTTCAGTGGACCCCCCCCCCCTTTTCTGTCTTAGTAGTTCCAAAATTTCTCCGAATGTGACATCCTGAAGGCAGATCTAGAGGAACCTTCTCCTTCATCTAAGTCAGTATCTTCTGTGAGTGATTCCTGGGAGGGGGGGGGGGGATGAGTGCTTCTCCTTTTACACCCGTGCTTCCAGTGTACCTCTTTGGTGGATGTTCTGGAAAGGACTCTGAAGCAGATGGGGGTTCAACAACAAGAACATGTTCAAGACTTCTGGGTACTGGCCGTCTCAATGGGACTGAATGAGCAGGTTCAGGACCTGAAGAAATTATGAGGGGAAGGGATGGACAAGAGATTGAACGGGAGATCTGTTCTCTGAATACAGACAACATTCTTTCTAAAGCCTCAAAGGCCGTGTTGGAGACAGAGCTAGGATCTGAGGGAGCACAGGACCACAGAAAGGGCTTGCCCCATGGAATTTCCCGGCTCAGCTCACAAGAAAAGGTCAGAGCCAAGTTGTCCAACACTGAACCAACAGGAAGGAATGGATCTGAAAGTCTCAGAATTGAACCAATCCCCTACAACCCAAAGTCTACTACTAAGCCCCAAGATTCAGATGGCTCCAACAAGGGCAGAACTAAACAAAGAGTGGAACGTGTCTTCAGCTCTGGTGAAGAAATACAGTGAATGGAGCTCGGACCACATGGCGTGCCAATTCCACAGATCAGATCAGTGAAGGCATTACAATCTGTTAAAGTGAGAAATAACTACACTGGATCAGCCATGGGGCACAGCCGGAAGAACCCACAGCTGAATTTGGGTCCTGAAAAATTTTCTGATCATCTTGTTCACAACAGCCTCAGACAAGCTCCTGGAGGACCTGGGCTGAGTGAAGGGAAGAAGCAGAGAAGGAAAGCCTGAAGATTCAGTGAAAAGATCTCTCTTGCAGATTCTGAGATCTTAACCTTAGAGATATTGGACCCAGGGAAACACACGGCTGCAGGAGAGGTGAAAATACTACATTCGATAAGGATTGGCAGGTTAGAGGATTTCATAACCTTCAGGGCCAAAGCAGTGGAAGAACAGAGCTCTAGAGACTGCTTTTTTTTTTTTTTTTTTTTGTCACTATTGACTTTTCTTTTTCACTTTCTGTGAGCAGAGGTGAGAAATCTAAAGACAAATACAATCAGCTAGTTTCTTTAAAGGAGAGGGACCAGAGAGACTGGGAGAAGCCCTTTCAAAACCAGCTTGTTACAGCCTTCGGCAATAGCCAGATGGTCAAACTACTCACAAATTTTACTCTGGGCTTCAAGATGAGCAGGTCCTACAATAAAATACACTTTTGATGTATATCAAAATGAGGTAACATATGGCCACCCAAAAGGTTCAGTCATTATAGGCAAGCAGCAGCAATTATGATGACTTTATAATAAACTATAAGATGTAAAAAGTTATGCCCAAAAAAGGGAATTCTTATATACACATACATATATAGGTCTACGTCATAGGTTCATTGATTCATACTAGACTAACTGCCCTTGTGGACAATTTTTAAGTCTAGCCAAATACCCCAAGTGAGAATCATACCCTGCAACTTGTGTCTTGGGAAAAGATCAGATGATCGAACTTTCAAATGTTCAATTTTCATACAGCCGAGACCATAAAAGTTCAAGCATCTGATAAAGTAAAAGAAAAAAAAATTACCTGAACGTTTTTAGCAGGGGGACAAGCCCCACTGCATCCCCACACCGCCTGCTATTTAAATATACCAACTCTGAGATCACACTACAGTGCAGAAAAGGGAAATCCTCCTGTTCCATGCTGTATGGAGATCTTCATTAAGAGCCTGAGCACTGGATCTCCAAAGCTTGGAAGTGACAAAAGTCAGATCCAATACAGATCAGAGTATCCACCTATTGAGGAACAGACAGAAGAGACATCAGATCTTCAGGTTCACTATCTGAAGCCTCAAAGTTCTGGGTGATTTAAATCCTGAGGAGAATCACCCTCATCTCTGTCAGAATCCTCATACTTTGAAAACACACTGTTCTCTGGTAATACCTGGACTAGAACTGAGAGTATACTGTCCCAGGCAAGATGTCTCTTTCCCTGGACAACTCCTGTACCTAAAGTGTTTTGGTTCTCCCACAGCTTTAACAGGTACTGGAAAAGCCCCAGAGGACATCTAACTCCTGGTTTGTAGTAGACATTACAGCCTCACCAGAGGGAGCTAAGGCAATACAGTAGAGTCGATTATCCACACTAACTGGGACCTACGGCAGTTGGGATAATCAAACATATAATTGAACCAGATAAAAAATTTCTAAAAATGTTTTTGAACAATAAAAATAAAAAATTTACCGTAACACAAAAAGTACAGTTTTGTACCTACCATAAATGTAGATGTTCGAGGATCCCCATTGCTGCAGTCCTTACTATTGGGTGTAGTCCGCTGTCCAGTCGGCCCGAATACCAGAGTATATGGCTGTCAGGGCGCATTAGACGCCAGTACGTCAGGGTACTAATGCGCATGACCCACGTCATATCCTCAGTCTTTTCTTGCCCCAGATGTCAGAAGACCCTAAAAAGACAAGGCCCAAAATACCTGCACCAAAAATATGTACAATATATACAAGAATATATACAAAAATATCAGCATGTAACCTCACCAACACAACCACCCCTAAACACAGAGGGAAGGAGGAGGTAAATTGGACTGCAGCAATGGGATCCTCGAACATCTACATTTATGGTAGGTACAAAACTGTACTATGTTCTTCGTTCCCCATTGCTGCAGTCCTACCTATTGGGTAGAATCCCAAAGCAGTGGTAAGGGAGCCTGACAAATCATAAAGAAGCAGGAGCTGACAACATGCCTTGCAAAACAGCTGTGGCAAAACCAGCCCTAGACTTAGAGTAGATAGGAAGGTGATAATGCTTAGAGAAAGTATGCACTGAACTCCAAGTAGCTGCTTCCAAAATATCCTTAGTTGCCACCCCTTAGAAATGCTGTTGAAGTGGCAGTAGCCCTAGTGGAATGAGGCCTAATCCCAGCTGGAATCTCCTTGCCATGATGGGAATAACAAAATGCAATGCAAAAGCCAATCCACCTAGAAATAGTTTGTTTTGACACAGGCTTGCCCTGAACTCAAAGCAAAAGAAACAAACAACTGCTGAGACTGCCTAAAATCCTTAGTCCTGCTTAAATAATAACGCAATTGCCTGTGTACATCTAAAGTGTGCAAAATCTTTTCCCCTTTATTTTGGGGGTCTGCATAAAAGTAGGCAAATGAATAGTTTGGTTTAAAGCCACACTAGAAACCACCTTAGGCATAAAGGAAGGATTAGTACGTAATGATACCTATCCTTATGGAAAATCAAAAGGGCTCTACTGCCATAAGGGCCTGCAACTCAGACACCCTTCTTGCAGAAGTAATAGCCAACAGAAAAGCAGTCTTCCATGACAAGTATTTCAATTCAGCAGTAAGGCTCAAAAGGTTGTAGAGTAAGTTTTTCCAACACAAAATTGAGATCCCAAGCAGGAGTAGGAGCTCTCATGGGGGTCTTATATTCTTTGCCCTCTAAGAAACTGCTTGAACAAAGGATGCGAAAACAATGGTGGGTCACAATCATAGTGAGCTGAAATTGCTGCAGCATGAATCTTAATGGAAGAGAAGGACAAACCTTTGTCCAATAACTCAGTAAGATATTGAAGAGCCACACTCAAATTAGGCTCAGAAATCTCCAAATTCTTTGCTGTACTCCAAAATAAAAATCTCTTCCATTTTACACTTTCCTTGTACTAGGTCTTCTAGCTTCCAGAATCACATTTAAAACTTGTTGAGGAAGTTGAGACCTGCTGTGTTTCAACACAGAATATGCCAGGCTGTTAGATGAAGAGAGTGAAGCTTGACATTGAGCAGATGACCGTCCTTCTGAGATAACAGATGAGGAATCAGAGGTAAAGGCCATGGAGGCTTCTTTACCAGACTCCGTAGTAGTGGGTACCAGTGTTGCCGAGGCCAATCTGGAGCTATCAAAATCATCCTCGGCCTGTCTTGTCTGACCTTTAATAGTACCTTTGGAAGAAGAGGCAGAGGTGGAAAGGCATACACATGAAGGTTTTTCCAACTGAAAGACAGAGCATCCACTTTCAAGCTGTGTGATGAAACCCCTTTGTGCAATACTTTGGCAGCTGGTGGTTTAGTGGAGAAGCGAACAGATCTATGTCTGGAGTTCCCCATGACACTGTCAATTTCTGAAATACATGAAGATCCAGTTTCCACTGGGGATCCATGATTTGTCTGCTTAACACATCTGCTAAGGAGTTCTGTGCTCCTGGCAGAAACCTTGCCTGAAGAGTTAGTTGCAAGCTTAGCGCAGTCTCCCATAAAATCATTGCTTGCCTGCATAGAGGATAAGAATGTGTTCCCCTTGCTTGTTGATGTACCACATGACAGTTGTGTTGTCTGTTAGAATCAACACCTGCCCTGGAAGAAGTAACTCCTTGAAAGCCATTAATGCAAACTGGACTGCTAACATCTCCTTCATGTTGATATGTAGATGCTGTAGTCTGGCAGGCCACTTGTCTTGTATCCACTTTCCATTTAGATGAGATCCCAAGCAATGTCCGAGGCATCTGTCGTTAAAATCTGACTCGCCTCTGGCCGGGTCACAGAGAGTCCCTTGTTTAGGTGACATTCCTGAGCCCACCACAAAAATTCTTTTGAAGGCAAGGTATTATTTGAATGACAGTGTCCAAATCCTGGCAGTGCTGTGTCCATACATTTTTGAGATACCATTGTAGCTTCCTCATATGCAGTTTGGCATTGGGAAGCACCAGAATACAAGATGCCATGAACCCTAATGCTTGAAGGACTGTCCTTGCAGTCAGCACGGACTGATGAGATAGTTGATGGAAGTAAAGTGATAGACTCTTTTGTTTGTCCGGGGTTAAAAAGGCCATCTGGGCTGCTGTATTCAGTCTCACACCCAGAAAGCACATGTCTTGAGAGGGTACTAGACTGGACTTTATTTCGTTCACAGAATACCCTAGGCATCTTAGCACTGCTATAACATATTCCAGATGCTGTAGAAGGTCTTCCTTTTCTTGAGCCAGAATCAGGCAGTCGCCCAAGTAAGGATAGATTTGAATTCCTTGTAGCCTGAAGTAAGCTATCACTGGAGCCAGAACCTTTGTGAATACTCTGGAGATAAGCCAAGGGCAATGCAGAGAACTGATAATGAGAATTTCCAGCTCGAAACCGCAGATACTTCCTGCAACTTAGCCTTATAGGCACATGAAGGTAAGCTTCCTTGAGATCTAAAGTTACCATCCAGTGATCTTTGCCCAGCAGAGGTAAAAGCTGTTGCAACATCTTGAACTTGGGAATGTCCAGATAAGTGTTGAGGAGAGATAAATCCAAAATTGGTCTCCACGTGTTCCCCTTCTTTGGTACTAGGAACAGGCGAGAATAAAATCCTAGGCCCCTTTCTGATACAGGGACTGGCTGAATGGCCCCATCTGGAGTAACTGAGAAACTTGCTTGTGAGCCTCTTTTCTTTGTGGAGGAGGAACGTCTGGCATGCCTTTGAAAGGGGGCATTGTATGGAAATAAAACCTGTAACCGTGGTGAATGATATCCAACACCCATCTGTCTTGAGTAATTAAATCCCAATTTTCTTTGAAAAGAGACAGTCTTCCTCCCAAAGGAGCTGCCAGGCGAGAATCTACTGGCAGCTGAAAAGGCAGGTCATTGGGTCTGTTTACGAAAGGACTGACCCTGCCCTCACCAGAAGGCTGAGCAGGTGACCTCCCTGTTCTACGCCTAAAAGAACCTTGAGCCCTGCCCTACCACGTCTAGACCTACCCCTAGACTGGGAATCATAAGCAGGATATGTCCACCCCTTAGCAGGCCAATTTCTACTAAACTTCGGTGGCTGCACCTGCAAAAATCTTTAACAGTTTGCATAGACTTAGCTTTGTCCTCCATTTTCTTTAAAACTGCTTCCACAACCAAACAACACATCAGACTGTAAAGGAGCATCCAAAATCCTTGTCTTAACATGCTCAGCTAAATTCTGATCCCTCAACCAGGCATGCAAGAACAGAGCTAGTGGCAGCCACCCTCGAGAGGCCTGTACAGCATCAAAACCACATTGCAAAGAATGCTTACCCACTTGTTCAGACACATGAACCAAATCCAGCAACTCTTTACACTCAATACCTTAAAGCATCCACCTTAGATTTCAATTGTGAAAGGAGATAATTTTGATATTTTAGCATGTGATACTGACAATTCAACGCTCTCATGGCTAGAGTGGAAGAAGTATACACTTTCTTTCCCCACCTATCCAAAGCCCTTGCCTCTTTATCAGTGGGAACAGGATTTTTAACCACAGAGGCCTTAACACCTTTAGGCCCCTGAGAAACAGTTTCTGGGTCGCCCTAGGACTCTTAAACAAATACTTATGAGCTTGGCACCCTATAATACCTATCAGGTTTAACAGGAGCAGGAGGCAAAGAGTCAGGGTTCAGGGAAGCCTCTGCAAAAACATCTTCCACCACATTTAACACAGGAGGTATAGCTAAGGGCCTATGCTGGGGTAAAAACAAGAATTCCTAAGCCTTTTCTGGAATCAGAGTAATCCTGGCCTTCCCATTTAAAGTGCTCCCTCATGGAATGCAGAGTCTCTGAAAATGAGAAATCCTCAGGAGGGGAGTGGAATCATCCACATCAGAATCAGAATAAGGAGGATACTCCTGCAAATCTTCCGCAGAAGACTCAGAAGCCTCTGAACACTGTTCAAAACTATCAAACTCCGGTTCCACCCTAGGCCTCTTATCAGGAGGCATAGAACCTCTAATCATAGTAATCAAATCTTCTGCCATTTTAAGCATATGTTTCTTAGGTACAGAACCGAAATGCTAGGAGAAGCCCCCACTGAAGCTGAACTTGGCCTACCTCTCAAAGAAGTTTTGGCAACAGAAGGAGAGGCTCTAACTACCTTGGGACGAGAGGGAAGAACAGTTACCTGAGAAGCCCCTCAGCCTGGCCTACCTCCTGAGAAGGCACATCCTGTAACAGTAAAGTTTCTGCCTGAGACTCCATGGAAACTCCTGGCAAAACCTCTGGCTCCACTGAGTCTAAAGAACCGGCGTCCGGGACTGCCGGTTCATCAACCCTAGGCGCTGTTTTGTCCTTGCGCTTCTTGGAGCATCCGGCGGCATTTTATAATGCTTCCCAAACACTAACCTGGCACAGTCTAACCTCCTCTTAATAGTGCGTTTGTTAAACCTAGCACAAGCAACCAACAACGTCGTGCTCAGGCCCTAAACAAGGTATACACAAGGTATGGTAATCCCTATGAGGTATCTGTTTCCCACAAAATACAGTTATTCACTTTTTCTGACATCCGGTTAAATACTGAGGCAAGAAAAACCAAAATGTTGGTCTGAAACTCGGTTTTGAATATTTCAGAACGCAAAACTGCTTCTGCATCGGACCATGCGGCAAAAAAGACTGAGAGGATATGGTATGGCGCGATTAGTACCCTGGCGTGCTGACGTCAGTCTAATGCGCCTGACCGACGTCAGCCATATACTCTGGTATTCGGGCCGACTGGACAGCGGACTACACCCAATAGTAAGGACTGCAGCAATGGGGAACGAAGAACATCAGTACAGTATATTATTGTAGTCCAAGCTCAAAAACTATGCACAAACACACACACACACACACACACACACACACACACACACACACACACAAGTGAACACAATGTTTACATATGCAGACTTTATGATTTTTCCTACCCAAAAACTTTGGAAGGCTATGTTCGGATAACTGACGTTTTGATTTTCCAGCACTTATTGTGATTTAAAAGCTTGTTTTTTTCACATATTGTACTTATTTGATTGCCTGCACTTTTAAAAAGTTGTTTTTTTGTTTAAATTGTTTAACTGTTGTAGGCTACACACTAAAGCGTGATAGCCGATCGCTTGTAGACATTTAAAGCTGTTTTAAGTGTATTTGTTTTTGCCTCATCTTTTCATAAATAAAAAAAATTCTTGTTTCCCACCTTTCTAAGCTAGTATACTCCAGTTTTCTGGCTAGTGCTGGATTCAGGGCTATGTTATAAGTTTCTGAGTTGCCCATACCTTACTTGGATAGAGGGAAGTTTCTCTGTTCACCTGTGAGAGAGGGGAACTTTGAGCAGCCATCTGCCCTGGAGGAGTGGTTCCAGCCCAGAAGTTAGTAGTTTAAAAAACTCGTTGCACAGTTTTGTGCGCTGGGCAGCACCGGTTAGCCAGGGTTAAATTATTCCCGGCTCCACGAAGTCTCCTCTTCAGTTTTTCACTTGAAACTAGCCTAACTCTCAACCTAAGCATTCAAAAAGCATCCTACAGTCCAGCACTTGCTCAGACCTAATAGTAAGCACTAATATACCCCGACACTTAACTGCCCAGCAGGGCAAGGCTCTTTATCCACCCCTCACCAACCAAGCAGCTCAACCTACTATTCAGGCATGACCAAAGGGCAATTTCAGATGTACTCTCCAATCCAGCTGGTGAATCTGGGTATCCAGAGGCAATGTTACAACTGCCTCATGTACACAGACAGCCCTCTCCTCCTACCACAAAACACTAACATGTGAGAGATGCAATTATACAGCCAAACTGGGGGGTAAGGTATCCCCACCAAAGATTGGAACAGACTGTCATGAGGACAAAGGTTAACACTTGCACCACACCTCCAGCCTCACATAGACCTACTAAGCCACCCAACACACTAGTTAATAGGTGACTAAATAGTCAGGCACACTGACGCCCCACTCACTAGGCTGGACAAGGAGAAGGTTACTGTTAGCTGCCTGTCGGGAGTCAGAATCTGCAACATAACACAAGCACTCAGGTCACTCCAGAAAAAGTACAAATATGACTCTGGTCATTGTTCATGTTGGTGTGAATGACCTGAGAAGTACCTCCCTGGACTACATGAAAAGAGACATGGAAGAGCTTTCTGATTATGTAGCCCAGGCGGGTATGACCCTGACCATGAGTAGCATCCTGCCCTCACCAAGAATGATACCTCAGTATAAAGAAAAAATGATCAATTTCAACAATTGACTAAGCTTCTGGTGTCATTCAAAGGGGATCCAGTGTCTGTCAGCCTAGGATGACATGCTCGACAAGCAAGAGATGGCTTGCACCGGTCACCCCTTGGCTTTCGAATACTGGCCAAGGCTCTTGCTGCCCCCATAGTGCCTTTTTTAGGCAAGGCTCAAAATTCAAACCCACCTCTGTAAACAGCACAAGTAAAAAAATGAGGGTTATGCTACTCAACGCCAGGAGTTTAAATCTCAAAATGCATTCGCTCGAAGCACTCCTAAGTATGGAGACCGTCGACATCTGTGCAGTAACTGAAACCTGCTTCAAGGCTCCAGAGAGCACTCCAGCACTACTGGGCTACAACTCCATACCACACTTCGGCCACAGAACATGGACCAAAACACAAAAGGAGGGGGTGTATCCATATTCATCAAGGATATCCACACCTCCAGGTTAGTGGCACAGCATGATACCTCTGAGATCATCCATGTGCAACTAACATCGGGCAAATCTGCAATGCAAATTGTGGCCTGCTACAGATCACCCTCCATGACCCAGGACCACCACTCCGCCTTTCTGGAAACACTGGAAAACATGAAGGTTCTACCGAACACCCTGATCATGGGAGATTTCAATTACCCTACTATTAACTGGGAAAACTACTTGAGTACAAACTCCCAGGCTCAGCACTTCCAAGAATTTATCAACTCAAATGCCCTGGATCAGTTGGTAAACTCCCTTACCAGAGGCCACAACATATTGGACCTGGTCATCACCAACATGGGCGAAAGGTGTTCCGTACCGGAGGTCAACCAGTCACTGGTTAGATCAGACCATAAACTAAGCACCTGGATGTCCACACCCCACCACCACCCCCAACCAAGGACACCACAATGAAAAACTTTTCTAAAGCAAACTTCACCTTACTTAAGGCACAGGTGGCAAGTTTCACAGCCCCCACGCTAAAGGATAACACTGCCCAAGATGCAGAATCCTTTACAATTGCACTCTGAGCACCTACAAGGATGCATGGATCGTGCCATCCCTAGCAAAACCAAGACTCACTCCAGTCTGGTGGACCCCTGCCATAAACAGGTTATACAACAAAAGGAGGAAACTAGTTCAGAAAAAAGCAAATCCCAAGAAGGAAAGACATCCTTGATCAGTATCAGTAAGAAACTACGGTCCCCCATAAAATCCTCCAAGGCTAACTTCGAAAGAAAAATAGCCAAGGATTCCAAAGATAACCACAAAGCCTTCTTTAGCCATGTCAAAAATCTAAGTGGCAACCTGCAGATATGCACTGAACTAGTGCAAAATAGCACAAAATATACTGAACCTACTGATATTGCCAACATACTGGCAGATTCAGTGCAAACTTCACCTCCCTCTCACCTTCAAAAGGGCCCACAACAATACCGGAAAAGTGTAGTGTCCCAGAAATCACAGAAGCACAGGTGAAAACAGCCCTTTCAAAACCCAAAAACACAGCATCAATGGGGCCAGATGGGGTTCCAGGCTGTGTCTTGCATGAACTAACCTCTCCACCTAAACACGCTGTTCACACTCAGCCTCTCCACAGGCTACGTGCCCATAAAATTGCGCACAGCAATGGTTATTCCGCTCCACAAAGGAGGGGCCACAACTGACCCTGGTAACTATCGCCCCATAAGCTTGACTAGCCTGGTCTGCAAGGCTATGGAGCACATAATCATGGAACTCATTAACAGACATTGGGAACCTCCAAACACTTGACCCGACCCAGTTCGGCTTTGTTAAGGGCAGATCATGCTTACTAAACCTGGTTGACTTCTTCAAGACAGTCATCAAGGCCATAGACGAGGGAAAGGTGGTTCACACAGCCTACCTTGATCTCGCCAAGGCGTTCAACACCATTCCTCACTCAGGTATTATAGAAAAACTCACCAGCCTGAACATAAACCCCTACATCACAAGATGGGTTGCCAACTGGCTTACAGACAGAACTCACACGGTAAGAATAGCGGGCTCCAGGTCGAACTCTAACCAGTCATAAGTGGTGTCCCGCAAGGCTCTGTTCTGGGACCCCTACTGTTCAGCATATATTTCTCAGAAGTACAGGCAAACACAGGAGGACTATAGCTAACCAAGTTCGCCGATGACTGCAAACTGGGAGCCATAACTGACTCTCCGGCCGACATGGACATCCTTCAAAAAGGCCTTACTGAGACAGACATGTGGTGTCAAAGTCATGGCCTCAAGCTAAATGCCAAAAAATGTATAGTCATCCCGTTTGGGAAAAATGAAACGCCCATGAATTACCACATAGCCCCCTTAATACAGAAGAGGTAATAAGAGATCTGGGGACCCAGGTAGATAGTAATCTCTCTTTTGACAATCATATTGCCAAAATAGTTAGGAAATCCTTCTATGTGGCCCATCTAATTACTAAGGGGTTCGCATCTAGAAATAAAGAGGTTATAGTGCCACTCTACTAGTCACTCATCAGACCCATCCTAGAGTACAATGCCCTATTTGGGATGTACCTCACAAGACACTTCCAACAGCTTGAATGACCACAAAAGCACCTCACCAAGAGGATTACTGGCCTCAAACATATGTCCTATGCAGCCCGACTGAAAAAACTCCGGTTGTACATATATCGCTTACTCAGAAGTGATCTCTGCCTGACTTACAAAGCCATGTCCAACTCAGAATTGATGGACATGCTCCACCTAAAGAAATTCAAGTCACTGCGAGCCACGTGCTCTAGCGAGCTAAACCTTGCCACAACAATAAATAGAACATGCTGGAGGGATAGATTTCTGTCACAGAGACTCCCCATGCTTTGGAACTAAATTCCTAACTACATTAGGCAGAGCCCCTCACTAAAACTCTTCAAGAGAAGTCTTGACGAGTGGATGGGTAACTGAAAATACACCCCTGGGATCACTTCATTGGCTCTGCTTGACAGAGGTTCAGTTAATTAATCAATGGGGCGGCGAAAGCAGACACACTCTGGCTAGGCTTATAAATGCCCTCGTGCAGATAGCCTAGTACCTACCTATGAATAATCTACTCTCTACTGTAGGTAAGTGGACTGTGGAGCCGTCTTTGGCCACACCACTCCCTAACCATAAGCTGAGGAAATAATTTCTTTTTTTTTTTTTTTTTTGTAAGAAGCAGGACAAGGAATGTCATCTATGCTGTAGCCAGAGAAGAACCTGGATTACAGGTACAGTACGCTCAGTAATACTGGGAGAAGGCAAGCCCACTTTCCATCCCCAAATTAGTAAACACAAGCAGTACAGTGAAAATTGTGTCACTAGACCTTAAACCTTCAGGAAAAAAATCACAGAAAAAGAAATTATGTCTTACCATAACGTACCATCTGTATTGTTGATCCTCATTCAGTCATTATGTGTGGGTATCGGTTCCGATCTCGGAACAGAGCCAGCCATCTTCCAAGCTCACGTCAGCTACAAATCTTGAGCTAAAAACTCTTATCCAGAATTCCCCTCTCCCTGTTACCTCAGATTGAGTTTGCAGGTCAAAAGAAGGTAGAGGCTACCTCTGGTAACAGAACCGGATGGTGAGATCCACTAGAAGCCACAGGAGGGGGAAGGAGGGAGGGTCGTAATGACCAAATGAGGATCAACAATACAGATGGAACGTTATGGTAAGACATAACTTCTTTATCTGATATTGTTAATCCTCGTTCATTCCTTACATGTGGGACAGTCTCCAGCTACCTTTATTCCCGAGAGGCTCTCATGGAAGGACATTCCTGAGCACCATAGAACCAAAAGATGCTCTTCCCCTGGAGGCCAAATCCAATTTGTAATGACTGATGAAGGTATGAAAAGTAGCCCAAGTTGCACAAATGTCATGTAAAGAGGCTCTGGCATGGAAGGCAGCAGAAGTTGCCACCGACCTTGTAGAATGAGCCTTTATGGTTTTAGGTAATGGAATATTACGTTGTCTATAAATGAAGGTCACGCAGTCTTTTAACCATTTAGCCAATGTGACCTTAGCAACAGCACATCCTAATCTAGATCCAGAATAGGCCAAAAATAACTGGCCTGATTTAAGAGAAGCCTTAGTCCTGTTCAAGTAGAAACAAATTTGCCTGTGAATATCTAAGGTATGTAGGCAATACTCTCCTCTGTCTGAATGATTGGGAAAGAAAACTGGCAATTCAATGGTTTGATTAATGGACATTTCAGAGATGACTTTTGGCAGAAAGGAAGGATTAGTTCTCAATGACACTCTCTCTCTATGAAAAATCAAATATGGACTCTTGATGCATAAGGCTTGAAGCTCAGAGATACGTCTGGCGGAAGTAATGGCGACCAAAAACAAGGTTTTCCATGCCAAATATTTGAGATAGCAAGAAGAAGCTGGTTCGAAAGGTGGCATTGTCAAATGACAGGTCCCATGACTGAGCAGGTTCTCTAAAAGGAGGTCTTAGATGATTCACGCCTTTTATGAAGGTCTTGCATAACTTGTGCGACATAACAGAAGAGTCTTGGACACCATCATGAAAAGTAGATATTGCAACCAAATGAACTCTAATGATAGAGGCAGATAGACCGGACTGAAATAGGGTAGACAGATATTCCAGTACTATTGACATTGGTGCTGAAAGGATCTATTTGTTTTTCTTTCAGTCAAAAAGTAAATCTTTTCCACTTGCTGAGATATGTAATTCTGGTGGAAGACTTATGAGATGCAATAAGAATGTCACTTACTGGCAAAGAAAGATCATTCTGCCTGGCAATCAAAGGAATTGGAGGAGCCAAGCTATGAGCTTCAGGCTGTTCAGGTTAGAGTGAATCAGATAAACCCCGGGGTTGGATGGAGAAACCACGGTTGATCTAGCAGGTGAGGCCAAAGGAAGGGAAACCAAATCTGACTATGCCAATATGGTGCTATGAGGACTACTTTGCTCTTCAACCGGCGGGCTTTCTTCGGAAACTGGAAAATGAGGGGGAGAGATGGAAATGCATAAA
The DNA here is from genome assembly GCF_019279795.1 of Protopterus annectens. Classification (NCBI taxonomy): domain Eukaryota; kingdom Metazoa; phylum Chordata; order Ceratodontiformes; family Protopteridae; genus Protopterus; species Protopterus annectens. The sequence goes on from NC_056733.1 coordinate 469,470,549, forward strand.
GCAGACCAGGGGGCCAATCGTGGACTAGAATGTCCTTGGGCGACTGTCCCAGAGGGGGAATCGGGGCGAAATAGTTGCTGCATTTGTAGTTGGTCAGGGACGCAAAGAGGTTGCAGCAAGGAAGACCCCAGCGGTTGAAAATCTCCGCTGCTATAAAGGGATTCAGGGACCACTCGTGAGGTTGTAGAATACAATTGATGAGTCTTGTCTGCTATCACGTTGGAACTCCTGGGAATATGCATTGCTAGAAGAAAGCGGTTGGTAGCCATCGCACATTGCCATATCCTCATGGCCTCCTGACAGAGTGGGTAAGATTTGGTTCCACCTTGTTTGTTGCTGTACCAGACCACCGTTATGTTGTCTGATTGTATTGCAATCGTCCCAGATGGCAGCAGGGGATGGAATGCTTGCAACGCCAGAAGCACCGCCCTCAGCTCCAGAAAATTTACATGCAGATGGACCACCATTTCGGACCAAGTACCATGGACTGTCTGTCCCTGAAATAGCCCCCCCCCACCAAATCAGGAAGGCATCCGTGGTCACTGTAGCCTTGGCCTGTTGGGGGGAGAAGGGGCGAGACCATTGTGACTGTGCGCCATCCACCAATTTAGATCTAGTTTGCACCTGTGAGTTACCCGAATCTTGGCTGAAAGAGGGTACTGAAAAGGATACCATTGTGTGAGCAATAGCCATTGTAGAAGCCTCATGTGAAACCTGGCCAGGAGACAACTGTAATGGAGGCTGCCATGGAACCCAACAACTGGAGAACAGAATGAGCTGTGGATTTCTCCCTTGAAAGGATTGGAATCGGTTGCTTCTTTATCTTTAGAATTCTGTGCTCTGGAATGTATGTTCTGCAATTCTTTGTATTCAAGATGACCCCTATGAATTCTGTGGACTGAAGGGGTGTGATTGGATTTTTGCCAGTTTATGGTTATGCCTAGCCTTTCTGCAGTGAGGAGAGAATATGCCAGGGCTCCTTCCAATAGATGTCTGGTAGGGGCGGAGATGAGCCAGTCATCTAGGTATGGAAACACCTGGAATCCTTGTAGTCGCAAGTGAGCTGTGACTACTGCCATGCACTTTGTGTATACTCGGGGGGGGGGGGCTGTAGAGACTCCGAAGGGCAGTACTCTGAACTGGTAATGACTGGCTCCCGCACAGAAGCGAAGGAATCTTCTTTATGGTCTGTCCACTTTTATATGGTAGTACGCATCTTGAAGATCTATCGAGCACATCCAATCGTCTTTTTCCAGAAGCGGAAGGATAGACTGTATTGTGACCATCCGGAATTTCTGCACTTACAAACTTGTTCAATACACAGATTCAAAATTGGTCTCCAGTCCCCGGTTTTCTTTGGCACCAAAAATAGTCTCGTGTAGAATCCAGATCCTATCTGGTCTGGAGGGACTATTTGGATGACTCTTTCTTGGCAGCTTTGAAATCTCCAACGCTGCTTCTTCCCTTTGACTGGGTGGAATGTCAGGTAAGCTTGTTGAGGGAACGGGACAAGGATTGAAGGGGATATGATAACCTCTGGTTATTATCCTTTGTACCCAAGAATCTGCGGTAATAGTTAGCCAGGCAAAAGGGTACAAAGAGAAATGACCCCCAACCACTTCCAGAGGAAAGCAGCTGGGCCGCTCTTCAGGAGCACTGGTAGGACTGGCCAGGGAAAGAATCCCTGGAACCCTGGTTACACAGACCCCCTGTGCCCCGAAAGGGGAGGCTTCACTGAGAGTTTCCCCCACTGCCTCTAGGGGAGAACTCGGCCTGTGTGTCACTGAAAGAACCTTGAGACTTTTTGTGCCATATCTTCCCACTCTTTTGGTTTCTGGAGAAAGCTCGTTGAGGGGAAGAATAACGGACACCCACTGCAGAAAGGGTCTTACCATCCTGTTCACATCTGGCCAGTGTGCTTTTAACCTTGGGTCCGAACAACAGCAAGGCTTCGATGGGAGCGTTGAGAAAGGAAGCCTTTAAGGGTTCCATGAAATTACACAAGTGCATCCAGGCATGTCATCTCAAAATAATGCCTGAACCCGCCGCTCTAGCTGCTCCCTCTGATGTGCGAGACATCAGGTGCATGGAGGAGTTCGATATCAATTCAATGGTAGCTAGCTGAGAGGCCACATTGTCACAGATCTAATCAGACACAGCTCCAGCCAAAGTTTCAGAGAGCTCAGAAATTAAGTCTCTTTGAAGCCTGGTAAAATGTGCCATATAGTTCAGGGACCTGACTGCAAAGGTCGCTGATGCAAAAGTACACTTCTCTATTTTGTCCAGAGTCTGGGACTCTGTTGGACGGATGGACAGTCTGGTTTTCTTCTTCCGCCAGGTCCTTTTTATAGTTGCGGCCGCCACCACCAAAGCATCTACAGGAAGACCTTTGGACCAATGGGGATCACTAGCTGGAGGGGACAATATTTTATCTGGCCTCCGGGGAATGGCCTCAACGGTGTCAGGAGCCTTCCACGTACGCTGCACGATGAGCCAGACAAGTTCGTCGCAGGTGGAGTAACCCAGGAGGTAGGGGGCTGGGCACGAAAGGCCTGCAGGAACGCAGACTCTTCAGAGGTCAGGTGTGAGGGCTGCCAGTCACCTCTCTGTTTAAGGATTTCAAGGATATCACCAAAGGATACCTCAGAGGGTTATCGAAGGAATCCTTCCCCATCAAAGTCTGCTTCTTCAGTAAGGGACTGCTCTGTGGAGTCCATGTGCTTCCTCTTGCATGAGCTCTTTTGATGATCTTCCTCAGAGGGAGAAGTTGGGGAAAACAGCTCAAAAGGGGTCTCCTGTGGGAGTATGTCCTGAGGCTCTTGCACCCGGTGTCCTCTAGGAGCGGCTTGTGAACACTCCGGTCCAGAGGATGGTGGGGAGAATGATAGCACAGGATCGCCAACCAATGCCAGAGCCTTTTCCATAAGCTGGAAGGCTGGTACACCAGAAGGATGAGGACCCAGGGCAGGGGTCACCCCTCGCCCAAGTGGCTCAGCCTGCCGACTCAGAGTCCCTGGATGGCTGTGAAACACCAAAGTATGTATGCCACAGCGGACATCCCGGGCCGTGACAAGACTCTCCTGCCACAAAGGCAACTGCGGCTCCTTAGTGAGGTCCATAAAAGGAACCACAGTGGGGGAAGACTGTGCTATATCAAGGGGCTTCAAAGGCAATGAAGGAGGAGAATAATTAGGGGTCTTTGGTAAAAGGTGATCACCTCCGGAGGAAGGATAGGGCCTGGGGGGTGAAATACCTCTGGCCAAAAGCACTTGATCCACAAGACGCAACACATCATGTTCAGAGAGGTTTCTAGCAGATTTCACGGACATGGCTGAGGGAGAGTCAGATCTATCCAAGGACGGAGCAAACTCAGTGCCCACTACGGAGGTGGTCTGCACTGAGAACAATAGAGCTGTAATGGACTGAACTACTGGTGTCTGCACAGAGGAAAATCGGTGCTGAAGGCGTGGTCTGCACAGACGATGAGGTCTGTACCGAAGCGGTTGTCGGCGCCAAGGCCTGAGCCAAAAAAAAAATCTGTGACGAAAGCTGAATGGTTGGTACCGAGAGGGTAGTCTGTGCTGGGTAAGTTGTCAGTCTCGAAAAGGAAATGGGCGAAATATCCATCGATAATAGTACCACGAATGGAAGGCCAATTCCAAAGTATTATAGTAGAATTTATTAAAGAAAAAACTAGTGCACACCAAAATATTCTCTCTAGCGCCTTGGCAACACTTGCCTTTCAAAATGACTTACTTATATATTACCACACATTTATCTAATCAATTAAATAAATTAAATACAACATTTCACAATAAAAGCCTAAAATACTTTACTGAACAAAACTTTTCCATACACATTCTTGATTCAGTCCTATAGGGCTCATTGTATTAAATTTAAAAATAATAAAAGCCTCCTTTTTTCTTAATATATAGTTTATTTGTTGTTCACTCATAAATATATTATTTTTAATATTATCTAACACTGTCACTTGTAGCCCCTCAGGATTCCCATTATGATACTCATTAAAATGAATTGCTATGGGACTAGTCTGCTTATTATTTTTAATATCCCTAACATGTTCCTTTACCCTACAAGAAAACTGTCTTTTAGTTTCTCCTACATAAAATTTACTACATGGACACTTCAGTCCATATATAACCTTCTCCGTCCTACAGTTAAAAATACCTTTATTCTGAAAATTAATACCATTAATATTAGTAAATTCTCTGCCAATATATTTACATGTACTACATTTTCTACAGGCAAATGTGCCTTGTTAGACAATTAATTTTGTAAGAGTTATATTTGGCATCTTAAATTTACTGTGAACTATAAAATCCTTTATGCTTCTTCCTCTTCTAAAGGAGAAACATAATTTTTTACCTTCCAAGAAATAACTTCCCTTTTGACTATTCTCCAACTATATTTAACTTGTTGCACAACTTTATCAGACAAAACAGAATAAGTGGAGGTAAAATACATACATTCCCTATCCTTGTTTTTATTTTTACCCTTATAATATCCAGTTCAACTGTTATTTAATGCTTTATTTAAACTACGTCTCAAATCTACCTCAGAATAACCTCTCAAATAAAATTTATTATAACTTTCATATAATTCCATTTGTCTAGTAAAGGAATCATTACATAACCTTTTAATTCTAACAAATTCAGTATAAGGTATAGATTTTATAATATAAGGGGAATGGTAACTATCACCATGTAAAATAAAATTTGCATCTTTAAATTTTCTATGTATGCTAGTATTAATACAACTACCAACTTGTCCCTTTAAAACTACATCCAAATAATGTACCTCTGTCCCCCATTGTAAACCATCAAATTTTACACCTGCATTATTATGTTGTATTACATCTATAAATTCATTAATATATTCTTGTCCTCCCTTACAAATAAAAATCAAATCATCAATGTAACGAAAATATTTATAAACATATTTAATGAAAAACTGACTAGAATATATATATGCATTCTCAAAATGGCCCATAAATATATTAGCATAACTAGGGGCAAAAGGTGCCCCCATAGCTGTTCCTTGAATCTGCCTATACAGATTTCCATTAAATTCAAATATATTATTCTTTAAACAAACCATAATTAAATCAATTATATATTCTGTTAATGGATTTTCACCTAAAACATATTTAATAGCCTGTATTCCATCAGAATGCCCAATAATGGTATACAGACTAACCACATCTTAATGAGTATCATAATGGGAATCCTTAGGGGCTACAAGTGACAGTGTTTAATAATATTAAAAGTAATATATTTATGAGTGAACAACAAATAAAATATATATTAAGAAAAAAGGAGGCTTTTATTATTTTAAAATTTAATACAACGAGCCCTATAGGACTAAATCAAGAATGTGTATGGAAAAGTTTTGTTCAGCAAAGTATTTTAGGCTTTTATTGTGAAATGTATTTAATTTATTTAATTGAGTAGATAAATGTGTGGTAATATACAACCAAGTCATTTTGATTAATTATGGTTTACTCTGTTAAAGACAAGTGTTGCCGAAGCGCTAGAGAGAATATTTTGGTGTGCACCTTTCTTTTTTAATAAATTCTACTATAATACTTTGGAATTGGCCTTCCATTCGTGGTACTATTGTGGACTTATTTCATTCATTCGTGGTACTATTGTGGACTTATTTCATTCAGCTGTTTATCTAATTTTGATGCCCAGCGATTCCTTTTTGGGACTACCTCTAGTGTTCCGTGATACTCCTATGGACACTACACAAAGATCTATGGATAATTCTTTGCTGACTACAAATGGAGCGAATGGCTCATCTACTGCATCGGTAGTAGTGGGAAGAGATGAAAGTCAGAATTCGATAGAAGGTATTACTGCTGTTCTCAGTAAATGGGAACAGGAGAGAAAAATATGGCAACAGAATCCTCTCTAAAATTGGTAAAAAGACTGAAACCGCGGTTGTACCAGAAGTAAGAGATATGTATGTTAATTTGGAAAAACTGTTGTTTAAAGAGACTTCAGTGTTTCTTAATGTACAAAGTTTACAGAGATATGAAGAATTAGAAATCATGCCACGGGGATTGAGAACTGTGAAAAATCCTTCAACCCCATTTGATTTATCTATAGCGGAAGATAAGTTATTCTGTGAGAGGTGGATTGCCGCGGCTCATAGATGTAGCTTAGAATGGGTGCATATTTTGGTTGAAAGAGACATGCTTAAAAAACAAAAACTTAGAGAGGAAATTAAGAATATCACCAATAAAGTATCCCATGATGAGCTACAACAATTTCTTGTTAAAACAAATGAACAATTACTGGGGTTTGAGAAAGAACTTATTGATAGAAAAAAGACTAAATTCTTCTGTGAAGTACGTGATTACGAAAACAAGCGGGCCTTTTTAGTAGCAACAAATCCCAAGGCAAAACGACAACAGGTCCAATATGAACAGAGGAAGCAGAATTCGAATAAGGGAGGTCATATTTTTACATCAGGTGAAAGCGGTACTTCAGTTACAGAAGGCGAGACGGATGGTGAAGACTTTCCAGGTCTACCTAAAGCGAGTAACAGTAATTATTTGAATACTTTGAGGGGCCCAGGCGGGTCGAAAACGCAGTTGGAATTGACAGGGATATTATAAAGAACATATAATACTTATCAAGGAACATTTAAGCAGGGTAAATGGGACTGTACTGTGTAATGTTAGTTCTACGAACTGTAAGTGTGTGGTTAACCTATCAGGATATGAACTATCGGACTATGATTTGACTCTTCTTGAGAGGGGTTTAAAGTTTGTACCTACTGTTCTGCCTAGATTGTATGAGTTAAAAGGGGATGTATTTTGTTTTACTCGCAAGTTACACTTGTTAGATTATTTCAGAACAAACACTAATGAAGTTGTATATGAAATGGATTAGCATGATGATTGTATAGTTTTTATTCATGTTGTTCCAATGAAATGGTAAAGGCTTATTGTAAATTAAATACTGAGGGCATTCAAGTAAAAAGTAATTTTATGCCCCATAGAAAAATGAAGGCATTAGACATTTCAATACATTACTTGGATATAACATGGAAAAGGAATTTTTTGAATTTTATAAAATATAAAAAGAATGTTAAATATAATATAAACAAGAAGGAATGGGAATGCCTGAATAAATTAAGTCAAGAGGCTGAACTAATATTTAAACCAGCCGATAAGGGCGGTAAATTAGTTATTTTAAATTATATACAGAATTTAAAGATGTGTTATACACATTTAGATAATGAAAATGTATACAAGAAAATTAATATAACAGAATATGAGAGAGCACAAAGAATATAATGACTTAATAGATAAAGGGCATAGATTACATTATTTTTCACAAAAGGATGTACAGGAAAAGTTTGTTATTCAGAATTTTAGAATGCCATGTTTTTATTGCTTGCCAAAGATTCATAAAAGTATGATAGATCCACCTGGACGTCCTATAGTTTCTGCAAGTGGCAGTTTTATGCACAATTTAGCATATTTTCTCCATGAATTTTTGTTACCTACGGTAAAAAAATTGCCATCTTATATAAAGGACGTATTTGAATTGTTGGATAAAATTGGCAATATAAAATGGGAAAAAGATATGTATTTTCTTGTGATAGATGTGGTTAGTCTTTAAACCATTATTAGGCATTCTGATGGAATACAGGCTATTAAATATTTTTTAGGTGAAAATCCATTAACAGAATATATAACGGATTTAATTATGGTTTGTTTAAATAATATATTTGAATTTAATGGAAATGGCTATTAAATATTTTTTAGGTGAAAATCCATTAACAGAATATATAACGGATTTAATTATGGTTTGTTTAAATAATATATTTGAATTTAATGGAAATCTGTATAGGCAGATTCAAGGAACAGCTATGGGGGCACCTTTTGCCCCTAGTTATGCTAATATATTTATGGGCCATTTTGAGAATGCATATATATTCTAATCAGTTTTTCATTAAATATGTTTATAAATATTTTCCTTACATTGATAATTTGATTTTTATTTGTAAGGGAGGACAAGAATATATTAATGAATTTATAGATGTAATGCAACATAATAATGTAGGTGTAAAATTTGATGGTTTACAATGGGGGACAGAGGTACATTATTTGGATGTAGTTTTAAAGGGACAAGTTGGTAGTTGTATTAATACTAGCATACATAGAAAATTTAAAGATGCAAATTTTATTTTACATGGTGATCGTTACCATTCCCCTTATATTATAAAATCTATGCCTTATACTGAATTTGTTAGGTTAAAAGGTTATGTAATGATTCAGTTACTAGACAAATGGAATTACATGAAAGTTATAATAAATTTCATTTGAGAGGTTATTCTGAGGTAGGTTTGAGACATAGTTTAAATAAAGCATTAAACAACTGGATATTATAGGGGTAAAAATAAAAACAAGGATAGGGAATGTATGTATTTTACTTCCACATATTCTGTTTTGTCTGATAAAGTTGTGCAACAAGTTAAATATAGTTGAGAATAGTCAAAAGGGAAGGTAAAAAATTATGTTTCTCCTTTAGAAGAGGAAGAAGCAAAGGATTTTATAGTTCACAGTAAATTTAAGATGCCACATATAACTCTTACAAAATTAATTGACGAACAAGGCACATTTACCTGTGGAAAATGTAGTACATGTAAATATATTAGCAGAGAATTTACTAAATAATATGCAGACTAGTCCCATAGCAATTCATTTTAATGAGTATCATAATGGGAATCCTGAGGGGCTACAAGTGACAGTGTTAGATAATATTAAAAGTAATATATTTATGAGTGAACAACAAATAAAATATATATTAAGAAAAAAGGAGGCTTTTATTATTTTAAAAATTTAATACAATGAGCCCTATAGGACTGAATCAAGAATGTGTATGGAAAAGTTTTGTTCAGTAAAGTATTTTAGGCTTTTATTGTGAAATGTATTTAATTTATTTAATTGATAAATGTGTGGTAATATACAAGTAAGTCATTTTGATTAATTATGGTTTACTCTGTTAAAGGCAAGTGTTGCTGAGGCGCTAGAGAGAATATTTTGGTGTGCACTAGTTTTTTCTTTTTTTAATAAATTCTACTATAATACTTTGGAATTGGCCTTCCATTCGTGGTACTATTGTGGACTTATTTCATTCAGCTGTTGTTTATCGAAATATCCATCGACGTTATGACAATCTGCATAGACTGGACAGTCAGTGCCGGTAAGGGAGCCTGAACAGAGGAGCTCCTCGGTACCGATGTAGTATAGGGCACACAGACTAGTGCCGAGGTCGCTCATGGCGCCGAAGGTTTGGATCTAGGAGGGGTTGAAGCCTCCGACCCAGAAATAGCCTCTGAAAAAGGAGATTTAAGTAGCCCCTTCAATATTAATTTATTTTTTCTCTCAATTAATGTCCTGTTAGAGAAATTTGTATAAATCCCGCAAGGCGGATCAACTGTTAAATGAGGCACACCCAAGCAATAGACACACAGGGAATGTGCATCTGAAGTAGGTAATTTATGGCCACAATCAAAACATCTTTTAAACCCTGGGCTACCTTTTTTTTTTTTTTTTTTTTTATCTGTCATGATAGTTAAGGAAAGAAAGAAAAAACAGAAAAATAACAGCAATGGGGTTTACCAAAAAAAAAATAATTACCTCGCGGTAAAAAAGAGGGGAAAGGAATTGAAAAAGGGTAGTCACTATATGGGATAAGACAAGAGATGACTAATAAACTTTTTTGTGAAAAAAAAGTTGTCTTAGAACTTAGTATGAAGAAAAATACTGTACTTCGCTCAAGAGAAGTAGCCTGACACGACTGAATGGCAACGCAGCAAACAAAATCAGAGGTAACAGGGAGAGGGGAATTCTGGGTAAGAGTTTTTAGCTTGAAGGTTTGTAGCTGACGCGAGCTTGGAAGATGGCCGGCTCAGTTCCGAGATCGGAACCGATACACACGCAAGGAATGAACGAAGATTAACAATATCAGATCATTTATTACCCAAGAAATGAGACAACATTCTAATGCTATTAGAAACAGTAACAGGTGGGAAAAACACAGCCTAAATGCCTATTATTTTTATAAAATTAGTTTTCCTACACAAAAATGAAAAACAAGTCAATTAATCAGATCCAGAAGCATGTAATTCTGGACAAAGGCCGGTATTCTTAAGGTGGACTTACCACAATTAGCTGCAGTTTTTTTTCTTTCAAATTAAGTTAGACCAGAAATAATACCACACAAAACAGTGCAAGAAACTTCTCTGTGTGCATAGCCGGCGTTAGGCAGCCGTGGGGAGCCTCCGATCATCTGCCCGCAAAAGAGGGCCTCCATGCAGCAGCCGCGAGGTTTCTCCTTCTCCATCATTCATTCCTCCACATCTTGTAGACGTCCGCACAGCTACATGATTTCACCATGAGAGCGCAAACTTTTTTCCTTTTTTTTTTTTTTTTTTTATTTGAACTTGTCTGTAAGTTGCCCTCAATCAGGTCCACTTCAGTGAAGCAAGGGACTTGATTGGCTGCAACAGAAGGAAGTAAGTTGTCTTTTTTTTTTTTTTTTTATTTATTTATTTATTTATTTATTTTTAACTGGGGCAGTTCTGCCTTTTTCTACAACGTTTTGGTCTGCGTAAGCATACAAGGTTCTCTATCTTGACAAGACACTTGAATACATTGTCCAAAACAGTAGCCTCAGTGTTTGGTTAACAGGTAATGGGATATCAGCATCCACATAACAGGTGGTCTTCATCCCTGTGCAGTGAACAAGTCATACCCCCTCTCATAAGTTGCAACAGAAGAAGTTGACAATGTGCCTGGGTCATCCAATTTTTCTCTTGCTCATCGGGTGGATCTACAGAGTGAAGACATAATGGGGAAAGCGCCATAATGGTGACATGTCATTGAAACCAGTGCTGTAGCTAAGGTGGTGCAAATGGTATGACTGCCCTAGGTGCAAGCTGTTATGGGGTGTGAGGAGCAGTGCAACTGAGTTGGGTGCAAGTGCAGTACAGCTAACTTCAGATGAGCTTTTTTTGTCCTCCTCTTTGGAGGGGTTTTCTGGGAGGTGGCACTAGACTTTGCTCTAGCAAGGAGTTTGAATGTGTGTCCATCAGTGCTATTTGCCTTAGAGTTCCATGTATCTCTGTCATGCTGACAGTTATTCCTGTCTCCTGTGACATTCTATCCTACTGAGCATAGCCAGTGTTATTTCTTTCTGCTATTACCTTCATGTAAAGAAGTCATCTGTGCAGATTTTTAACCATGTTCCAAATCCCCCCAGTGTTGAAAATTCGTTAATTCTTTAAAGTCTTCTGCCAGTGGAGTTGAGAGATGACAGGAGTCAAGCACCCGCTACAAGCTCCCATCATGTAGAGAGCCTTGAAGTTAAAGGCTCTGGATTCTTCAATAAACATTTTGATGTATGCTTTCTTTATTTCCCCACCTTGTATCTAAACAGCTTATAAGGATATATTAGACTTTCAATAAAAAAAGTCAATTATTTTCTAGATAAAAATATTATGGAAAGTTAAACTATATAACAAGAGATGCTGTAGGAACAGACAGCAGATATAGACATATGTATCTGCAACTATCATGATATTTGTATTGTACAGTTATTCTCCCTTTCAGCCATGCAATAACTTTTGTGCATAAATGACTCTACTGGAAAGTTAAACATAAATGACTCTACTGGAAAGTTAAACTATATAACAAGAGATGCTGTAGGAACAGACAGCAGATATAGACATATGTATCTGCAACTATCATATTTGTATTGTACAGTTATTCTCCCTTTCAGCCATGCAATAACTTTTGTGCATAAATGACTCTACTGGAAAACTACCTAGCGAATGTACTGTGGTTACCCTCATTTCATTTGCTGCGTCTTTATTAGTCCTGCTTTAACGGTAATCCTGTGATAAAATGCATCCATAGTTCTTTTTAAATGCCACTGGTGAGTAATATCCCACATAATGGCACAAACTCTATGATTCTCATGAAGACTATATGCTGCACAGTATCCTCAAGACAGAACATGAATGACAGAATGCATGCTGAGGCAGGGCTAGCCACCAGACAGTGTAAAATATGGCTGTAGGTGATTGTCATGTTGACTAATGTCACCAAATGGACATGGGTATTTAATAAATGGGTTGAGGACCCAGACTAGTCCAACCTACACCAGGGACCCATGCTAATGGAGGGAGGGGTGTACATGCCTCTGTTGAACAGTGTGTGCCCACCATAAAGTCCAGTAGCCCTGAGTCAATAAGCTACTGGTTGGCCAGTGTCCAGTTAACCAGCCTGGGTTACCTGGGATACAGCTGTTGAGAAAAAGCTGGACATAAAACCAATCAACCTGCCAAACAAACTAAGAATTGCTACACTCAGTGTAGGTTCACTGACAGGATGGAGCTTAGAAGCAGATGACATGATGGTATGAAGGAGGCTGGACATTCTATGTATGGAAGGGCAGTGAAGCAAAGCCACTTGGCTTGGCATACAGAGACTACTACTCAGGAGGAATTTTGTCTGGAAAATGGCTTGATAGTAGCCAACAAATGGTTCAGAAAGAGGGACAGTCATAAGATCAACATGCAGCTCAGGTAGAAGTTTCCTAATAAGAAAAAGGCACTGGGGTAGAATCAGTAATTGCAAAGTCATTCCCAGTGAAACAGTCAGCCCACAGCATAAAGCACTGGTTGCCACAATCACCTGCAAGCAGTGATCAGAGAAGGCTCTAAGGTCAAAAGAGACCAGGTTGAAGACCTGGATGTTGACTGGAGAGAAAGTACATTTCAAGGAATTACTCAGGGCTCTAGCACCCTAAGATGGGTGGTAGGATGCACACTGTGGGACAGATTAAGAAATGTGGATGTCAAATCAGAAGCCAAGGTAGCTCCAATTCCAGAAAATATCAAAGAGAACAGATTACTGTGGTGCAGGCACATGTGCAAAAAAGCAGAAGACTGTGTTGAAAAAGATTTGGGACAGACAGGAAGAAGTTGAGGAGAAATGAGGGAATCCAGTAAAGAGGTGAATGGATGGATTTATGACAGTCTGGCATGAGTGTCGAAGAGAACAGGAGGGTGACATTTGAATCGAGAGAAATGGCAAAAGTTAACATGACACTCTGACCCCATGCAGAAAATGTGAAAAAGAGGGTGGTTGATGATAAAATGAAACCATAAATTTATTGAACCACATTGGCACTTCCCTACTCATATAGCAGGGTATATTCCAGCGATGGCTTTACAGCATAATGACTGATAAGCTTGGTGCATAGATGGAGTAGAACAACACTTAGGGGAAGCTTGGAACAAGGGTACAGAAGAAGTAAGGATTTTAAACTATGGCAAAGGGAAAAGAAGGCAATCATGGGAATTAAGCAGGCACAAACACTTAAAGGCCTTTAATGATCACCTCTATAGTGATCTTTAATGGTGCTAGATGAGCAGGGAAGGGGGTGTGACGGCAATTTGGTCACACTTTATATTCTCCTGGATAAGGCCCCCAACTTCAAACTTGCTGGGGGCCCCCAAAATTCTAGCACCAGCCCCATCTGTGTGGAAGATTTTCAGTCCATATATTTCTAGTTAATCACTGTATATTAATCAGATCAGACAGTAATAGAAGTAGCGAACTTAAACTCATCTCAAGTCAAAACAAAACAAAAAATAATAGAAAATATATAATTGTACAGCATTACTAAGTATTCAAAAGTAATCCAAGCAAGGCAGGCAGTCTGTTTCCAGTCGAAAATCCTTTAAATACACAGACAAGCGATCCAAGTAAATAAATAGAGTAATAATTTCCTCACAAGCTTTCTAAATACACACTTATCAGGCATGGGAGTGGTTTATTGTGCTGTAAAACAGTGTTATTGGTGGAGATGGAAAGAGTACTTTGAGGAGTTGATGAATGAAGAGAATGAAAGGGAGAGAAGGTTGGATGATGTAGGGATAGTGAATCATGAAGTACAATGGATTAGCAAGGAGGAAGTAAGGATAGCTATGAAGAGAATGAAGAATGGAAAGGCTGTTAGCCCAGATGATATACCTATGGAAGCATGGAGGTGTTTAGGTGAAATGGCAGTAGAGTTTTTAACCAGATTGTTTAATGAAATCTTGGAAAGTGGGAGGATGCCGGAGGAATGGAGAAAACGTGTTTTGGTACCGATTTTTAAGAATAAGGGTGATGTGCAGAGCTGTAGTAACTACAGAGGGATTAAATTGATCAGTCACAGCATGAAGTTGTGGGAAAGAGTAGTGGAGGCAAGGTTAAGAAGGGACGTGATGATTAGTGATCAGCAGTATGGTTTCATGCCGGGAAAGAGCACTACAGATGCGATGTTTGCTCGGAGAGTGTTGATGGAAAAGTACAGAGAATGTCAGAAGGAGTTGCATTGTGTTTTTGTAGACTTAGAGAAAGCATATGACAGGGTGCCTAGAGAGGAGTTGTGGTATTGTATGAGGAAATCAGAAGTGTCAGAGAAGTATGCAAGAGTGGTACAGGATATGTACGAAGGTAGTGTGACAGCGGTGAGGTCTGCAGTCGGAGTGACGGATGCATTTAAGGTGGAGGCGGGGTTACATCAAGGATCAGCTCTGAGCCCTTTCTTATTTGCAATAGTGATGGACAGGTTGACAGACGAGATCAGACGACAGGAGTCCACGTGGACTATGATGTTTGCAGATGACATTGTGATCTGTAGTGAGAGTAGGGAACAGGTGGAGGAGATCCTGGATGGAGATCTGCTCTAGAGAGAAGACGAATGAAGGTCAGCAGGAATAAGACAGAATATATGTGTGCGAATGAGAGGGAGGATAGAGGAATGGTGAGGATGCAAGGAGTAGAGGCGGTGAAGTTGGATGAGTTTAAATACTTGGGGTCAATAGTTCAAAGTAACGGTGAGTGTGGAAGAGAGGTGAAGAAGAGAGTACAAGTGGGATGGAGTGGGTGGAGAAGAGTATGTGACAGACTAGTACCTGTAAGAGTGAAAGGGAAGGTCTACAAGATGGTAGTGAGACCAGCTATGTTATATGGGTTGGAGACAGTGGCATTGACAAAAAGGCAGGAGTTTGAGCTGGATGTGGCAGAATTAAAGATGTTAAGATTTGCACTGGGTGTGACGAGGGTGGACAGGATTAGGAATAAAGTATATTAGAGGGTCAGCCCAGGTTGGAAGATTTGTAGACAAAGCCAGAGAGGCACGATTACGTTAGTTTGGACATGTGCTGAGGAGGGATACGGAGTATATTGGGAAAAAGATGAAGCTATCAGGTAACAGGAAAAGAGGAAGACCTAAGATAAGGTTTATGGATGTGGTGAGAGAGGACATGCAGGTGGTTGGTGTGACAGAGCAAGATGCAGAGGACAGGAAGAAATGGAAACAGGTGATCTGCTGTGGCGACCCCCAATGGGAACAGCCGAAAGAAGACGATTGGTACACATGTTAAATTCACATCCCTTCCCCATTAGTGTGACATTCGAGCTGGTCTTGCCCTACTTAGTAGCTGTCATAATAATATATAACCCTTATGTACTTTAAATAAAATTTATAATGATGTGGTAACTCTTATTTAAGTAGATTATTAAGTCTGTGATTTTAAGATCTGCGGTGGTTGTGCTGCGGTAGCATTGTCGCCTCACAGTAAGACGCTGTCCGGTTCGATTCTCGGCTAGAGCGTCTTCTGCGTGGAGACATGCGTGAATGGGCGTACCTTCGTTGAAGGTTGTACATCAGGGCTGGTAACTCTGCACGTAAAAATCAACTACCAATCATTAGCGGACCGGAGTTCCGCTGTGGCGACCCCAAACAGGGAAAAGCCAAAAGACACAAACAATTAAGTCTGTGATTTTATCCAAGACAATATACTACATGGTTGGAAATACATCAACCTTAGTTCATTTGGCAATCAAAAAAAAAAAAATATATATATATATATATATATATATATATATATATATATATATATACACATATATATACACACACACACACACACACACACACACACACACACACACACATATACACACACACATACATATACACATATATACACATATATACATTGTTTACATGACTAATTGTATTTTATTCTGTATTGTATTTTATTTTATTCTACAAATTGGTTTTAAATACCATTTTAAATCAGTTGAAATGTAAGTGTATATTTTGTTTCCATTATCATACATACATTTTCTTCTTATTTTTTCTGTTATTTTTCCACTTTATTCAAAATTATGTGTAATAACCATACAATTATATATTTTTATAGATTGCTTTTAGGGTTCTTGTACACAGACCTTTAGAAGTCTATATGGAATAAAGTTATCTTTGTTAACAATAGGTTATGAAAACAGAAATTGATTTTTACATGCAAAATGTACACAAACATTTTGCATGTAAAAATCAATTTCTGTTTTCATAACCTATTGTTAACAAAGATAACTTTATTCCTTATAGACTTCTAAAGGTCTGTGTACAAGAACCCTAAAAGCAATCTATAAAAATATATATAATTGTATAATTAGTTAGTATTGTTATTACACATAATTTTGAATAAAGTGGAAAAAATAACCAGAAAAAAATAAGAAAAAATGTATGTATGATAATGGAAACAAAATATACACTTACATTTCAACTGATTTAAAATGGTATTTAAAACCAATTTGTAGAATAAAATAAAATACAATACAGAATAAAATACAATTAATCATGTAAACAATGTGGCAATTTTCTAAGTTCCAGTGCACTTTTAATTGAACAGTAGTAGTTCAGTCCAGGCTTCCTAAAAGAGTTCAGCTTTAACTGCCACATGAGTTCATGTTTCTCCAGAATATTCGGGATGTCTCCTTCAAGATCACCCATGTCTATGTGATCCAGGATCTGGAACTTAAAACCTGTGTGTCTTTTATGAAGAGAAAGGTGTTTGGCTAGTGCATTAATTTTATCTTTACATCCAGAGCAGATTTCTGACAGATGACATGAAATCCTACGCTTGAGTTTATTTACACTTGAGTTTATTTATATTTATGACAGGAAAGGTTCACCAAATGGGAATCATCAGTTAGGCAATAAGTTTTTGACTGACTGCTGTTTCTCTGGAGCCAGAGAGACATACTCCTCAAGCCAGCAGCAACATTCTGAAGCTGTATCAGCAACTAGAGTGTGGTAAAATTCCAAACAGGGTGTAGCCTTCAAGCAGCCATGCAAGGAGAACTAGAGTGGAGTTCTTAGAAGGACACTACCCATAGGCTACAAAAGCAGTGAGATGAAAAACAGAGCAAACCAGACTGAACTCGGAGGTGTGCCCATGAAGACAGACACCCTGCTTTCTGTTAAAAAGCCATGAATCAACCTATTAAATCAATTCACCTGAGTACAAATTGATGCTTTGTTCAATAAGACTGCTAATAACTACTTTGTGTGGTAAACTATTGAAAGCCTTGACAAAGTTCAGAAATTTTCATAGGTTGGTACTAGGCTACAAGCCCTTGGGCCTATACATGTCTAGCCATAACAATTCCTGGCTATTTCTTCCCACAGTATTTACTTCCCTGGAACCTTGTCTAGCAAGGCGACTGACGTGATCCCCGAGGTGAATTTCCTATCTCCCATCCAGTCATCAAGGTTCCTTTTCAAGAAGGCCAAAGAGGTGCTCCACTTGACATGTATGGGCAGTCTATTCCAGAGTCTGGGGAGTCTCTGGGACAGGAACCTATCCCTCCAGCAGGTTTTGATCATTGTGATGACAATATTTAGATCCCTGGAGCATGCGTCTTTGAGGGATTGGGATTTCTTTAAGTGTAGAATGTCCAACAGCTCTGGGTTTGACATGGCCTTGTATGTTAAGCAGAGATGGCCTCCGAGTAGACTATATGTGACAGAGTACAGGTGGAGTTTTTTTTTTACATGGTCAGCATAGGGCATCTGCTTTAGGCCTGTGATTCTTTTAGTGAGGTATTTCTGCGGCCTTTCCAGATGTTGCAGATGTCTTGAGAGGTACATACCAAACGAGGAGGTGTATTCTATAATGGGTCTGAGGGAGAAGTACAGTGGGACAATGACCTCCTTTTTTTTTCTGGATGAAAAGCCCTTAGTGATGAGGTGTGCCACATAGGATTTCCTGACTGCTGTGGCGATGTGGTTATCGAAGGTGAGACCACTGTCCACCTGTGTCCTCAAGTCTCTTATCACACTTTCGGTGTTTAGTGTACTGCCACCTATGTAGTAATTCACACGTACATGTTTTTTCCCCAAAGGGGATAACTATACATTTCTTGGAATTGAGCTTGAGCCCATGGCTCTGGCACCAAGCATCTGTTTCTGTAAGGCCCTTTTGTAGAATATCCACATCATTTGGGGATTCAATAATGGCTCCCAATGTGCAGTCATCTGCGAACTTTGCTAGCCAGAGTCCCTTAGTGTTGGCCTGTACTTCAGAGAAGTAGATGCCAAACAAGAGCAGTCCCAGGACTGAACCCTGAGGTACTCCACTTGTCTGGAGTTTGATTTGGAGTTGGCTACTTTTACAGTGTGGGTTCTGTCAGTAAGCCAGTTGGTAACCCATCGAGTGACGTAGGGATCACTGCCCAGCTTAGTAAGTTTATCTAGGATTCCAGAGTGGGGGATGGTGTCAAAGGCCTTGGCGAGGTCCATATAGGCTGTGTGGACCACCTTACCCTCGTCCACAGCTTTGGAGATTGATATGAAGAAGTCAATCAGGCTCAGGAGGCAAGATCGGCCCTTCACGAACCCAAACTCCGTGGGGTCCAGTGTTTGAAGGTTGCCAATGTCTTTGTTTATAAGTTCCATGATAACACGTTCCATGGCCTTGCAGATCAGCTTGTCAGACTGATGGGTGGTAGATCCCGGGATCCAAGGTGGATCTCCCCCTCTGGAGTGGGATAACTGTAGCTATGTGCCACTCAGTGGGCATGAAGCCTGAGGTGAGGCTATGATTAAACATGACATGTAGGTGAGGTGCCAGTTCATTTTGTAGTTCATGTAGTACACAGCCTGGGATGTCGTCTGGTCCCATGGATGCTGTATTCTTAGCTTTGGAGAATACTTTTTTTTACCTGTGTGGCTATTACTGGAATTTGGCAATCTTTAGGGGGTGAAGTTTGCAATGAATAGATCTGCCAGGATATTGGCCATATCCTTGGGATGAGTATATTTAATGCCATTCTGTTGTAGCTCAGAGCAAATCTAAGCAATGCCATTTAGATTCTTGACATAACTATAGAATGCCTTGTGGTTGTCTTTGGAATCTTTGGCAATTATTTTCCTAACTAGCTTTGGAGGATTTTATGAGGGATCTCAGCTTCTTACTGAAGCTGGTGAGTGAGTTTTCTGCATCTTCGGATTTTCCTCTTTTCTGCGACAGTTTCTTCCTTTTGTTGTAAAATTTGTTTATGGCAAGGCACCACCAGATTGGCTTCTTTTTTTGGAGGAGAGCGTCTTGGTTCTATTGGAGATGGCACGATTCATGCACAAGTAGATGTGCTCATACAGTGCCTTAGTGTAGGATTCAGCAGTCGAACTTTCCAGTTCCCGTCTGCATGGGTGTCATGAAGTTTGTCACTTCTGACTCGAGTAGCATGAATGGCTTTGGAGAAGTTTTTATGGAGGTTTCCTTACTGGGGGGTGGGATGTGGATGTCAAGGGTGATTAGCTTATGGTCAGACCTGACCAACGAGGGGATAACCATAGGTGTGGAGCATCGATTTCCCATGTTGGCAATGACTAGGTCTAGGATACTGGAGCCCCTGGTGGGAATAAGGATTAGTTGATCCAGGGCGCTGGAATTTATGAATTCCAAGAACCGTTGGGCAAAGGTGTTGGTACAAGAGTAGTTTTCCCAGTTAATGGCAAGGTAGTTGAAAATCACCCAGTATTAGGGTGTTTGGTTGAAACCTAACATTTTCCAGTATGTTTAGAAAGGTGTAGTGAGAATCTTAGGGCATGGTGGGGGATCTGTAGCAAACTACAATTTGGATTGCAGTCTTACCTAGTGTTAGTTGCACCTGGAGTATTTCAGATGTGTTGTGTTGGGAAACTAGCCCAGTGTTGTGAATATGGACACTCCTCCACCTTTAGTGTTTCGGTCCTGGTTTGGTGGCCAAAAAGTGTGGTAAGAGTTGTAGCCTGGTATTGTAGGGGGGCTTTCTGGAGCCTTGAACCAGGTCTCAGTTACTGCACAGATATTGGTGTTCTCCATTTTTAGGAGTGCCTAGAGAGTGTGCATTTTGAGGTTTAGACTTCTAGCACTGAGTAGCATTACCTTCAGATTTTGCATGCTTGTACCTGTTACGGTGGTTGTTTTGTCCTTTGAACTTTGCCTAAAAAAGGCACTATAGGGTTGGCAAGAGCCTTAGCCAGTTACCTGAATCCCAGGGGTGACAGGTGCAGACCATCTCTGGCAAAGCATCGTGGTCTGTCGACCATGTCATCCCAGGCAGACAGATAGTGGATCCCCTTTGAATGACACCAGAAGCTTATCCAATTGTTGAAGTCAATCATTTTGTCCTTATACTGTAGTATCATTCTGGCCGAAGGCAGGATGCTACATAGGGCTAGGGTCATACCTGCTTGGGCCACATGATCCGAGAGCTCTTCCATGTCTCTTTTCATGTAGTCCAGGGAGGTACGTCTCAAGTCATTCACTCCAGCATGGACAATGATAGAGTCATATTTGTACTTGTTGTGGAGTGACGAGTGCATGCGTTATGTGGTGGATCCTGGCACCAGACAGGCAGCTGACTGTAATTTTCTCCTTGTTCAGCCTGGTGAGTGGGACATCAGTGTGCCTGACTATAGAGTCACCTATGACTAAAGTGTTGGGTACGTTGTCCTGCCTTAGGTGCTGTTGTTGGGTGGCACACTGGTGTTGTGAGCTACGTGACACTTTTGTTGTGATTGGCGTTTGCTTTTCAGCTTCGGAGGTCCTTGTTGCTTGGGCAGGTTAATGTTAAGGGCCTCCACATATGTGGGTTTAGTGTTGCTATGTGTGGGTGTTGGTGGTGTGGGTTTAGAAGGGCTATGTGTTGCTTGAGGTGTAGTGTGGGTGTTAACCTTCTCCTCGAATGTCTAGTACAATCTTGGGTGGAGACAGCTTTGCTTCCAGTTTGGCAATGTAAGTGCATCTCTCGCAGGTTGAGTGTTGGGTGGTAAGAGGAGAGGGCTGTCTGTGTACATGAGGCAATTGCTGCATTGCCCCAGTATGCCCAGATTCACCAGGTGGACAGGAGAAATCACCGGAAGCTGACCCTTGGACATGCCTGGTTTGGTGCTTTTTTTTTTGTAAAGTACAAGAGCTGTTTTCCCTTACCTTAGCAAGGTACTTTGCAATTATAGGCTGTTTAGTGCCTACAATTAATTTCTCCTTATTAACAAGGAGAGTGGAGTGCTTGTATCCGTCTAAGACTTCCTAGTGCTTTCTAGCAGGTTTTAAAGCAAGTGCTAGTCACAGGGATACTTTAAGGTAAGATGAAAAAAAATTGTTCATCCTAAACACTGCAGTGTACACTAGAGAAGTTTGATGTGAAAGTAGGTAACTTAAGTTTTACCCGTCTAAAAAGTTAAGCTTTAGTGGAGAGTCACTATTTTTAAAACAGCAAGATAGATTGAAAGGGGGTGGACAATTTTGTATTCTGGTACTATGGAATACAGTAGGATGGCCAATAAATTTAAATAGTTGACGGGAAGTGATTTTACTAAATGATAACTTTGTGCTTACTCACACAAGCCAGTAGAAACAGAGAGGAAATGAGAAATATGGTCAAATTAACATAAGGGGAAGGCAACTAGAAAGACAACGGTGTTTAAGAACACTACAGTAACCGGGTGGGGAAAATAATTCTGCCTGACTCAAGAGACAGAGCTGTGGTCTCCTTTCAAGTTTTAATATGCAGTTAAAAGCAGAATATAAAACAAGGTAAATAAAACAAATCACAGTATTCAAAATAGAAAAAGGCAAACTAACCTTTCCCTCACAGCAAAATGTAGCAGAGTCTGGGTGAGCCTTTCTAGTAAGTGATAATTTCAAGTAATAGTGACCCAGAGCTCTGCATCCATGCCCATGTTCACAGGTTCATAAAACTAAGCCACATGACAAAACAGAACAGGCTTTTATAAAACATGCTGAATTATGTCAGTAATACTGCAACAGGGATTATTGATCTCAGAGGATTAGCAGGCCACCTCTCAAAGCATTTAGAAAAAAAAAAATGTGTCTGGCTGATTCTACTTAGCTGTACTCTGACAATCTCCTTATGAACTGGGAGGGCATCAGCCCATCTCCATGTTGTAGGAACAAGACAATCCTGTAGTATAAAGTTAAAAAAGATCTAGAGGCAGAGCTGAAATGGCATGAAATTGGCCCGTGGCACACTTAAAACAAATGGTCTTGAGTGATGATGCAACCACGCCACAGGTAATAACTGAACATTGTGAGGCAATTATAAGGATATGCATCCTGAAACACTAACAAATTCCTTGGCTTAACCAATCTAGCAAAGCAGAGTAGAACATATGACGTACAAAGTTATCTAAGATTGCAGTCAACCTCATTTTTAACAATAGAACCGGACTAACCCAGTCAAAGTTTTTCTTAAAGTTCACATATTTAAAAAAAACTTCTTCATATAAAGGTCTGCCATTAGCCAGGTGTTTATAGTCACTCTTGCTATCCATTATGGCACAAATAGCTGCTTTTCAATGTTTGAACACACTCATTACTAGTATTCTAAACCTTTTACAATGTTAAAAATACACACTTTCTTGAGCAGCTTAGGTTTGTCATCCTACCAAGTAGGAAGCAATTTTAGCTCTTTATGTGGAGCTAATACAACCAGTCAGACCGAGTTATGCTGTCTCGGTTTTTCCAGTTTGCCAAAGTAGAATTTTCAAAAATGGATATCACCGTGGCTAAATGTAAACTTCACATTAATAGACAATGTTAATAGCAGACAACTTTATTGAACCACGTGAATAAATTATCCTGAAGTCTAAAACCAAGTGATCTGAACTGTCTAAAGGAAGAGAAGGGGTTTGGATAAAGAACAAATTAGGATTACTTGTAAATACCCAATCCAAGACATTTTTATTTTGATTTGGAAAATTTGCTAACTAAACCCAATAGCATCAAAACGAATGATTCAGCTTCCATACAAGACTTACATTATCTGGACTCTGGGTAGTTGTGAGGATAATTATAGTCACCTGTTGTGAGATTACCAAGAAGTTAGTCAACTTGAGTAGGCATTTGTCAATGCGATGTAAAAGCAACAAAGGAGGCTCCAGACCACGGCTACTAAAAACATATTAAAGTGTTAATCCAAAGTGAGCGCTTTCGTAGTTCAAAGCTACTTCATCAGACAAAACTTACATCAAAATATGCAGTTTATATACCTTCAAGCTAGATAATTAATCAATTAACAGGCTGATTGGCTTAAAGGCACATGGCCAAATTCATTAACACTGGGTAAAACCAAAATGTGGAACTGCATGAAAAACATCTTACACCTAATTCATTCATCTAGTAATACATATAGTCTACAAAAATAATCAAAGATGATATCAGAAACATTTACCTAGTACCTGGGCCTATCTAAAGAATCACTTTAAGTTTTTAGTGATAGATATGGTTAAGTCCAGTATCAGCGGGGGAGACATTAAGAACAAAGTTGAAGTCAAGGAACTTGAATGGATAATTAGGCTGCAAGACAATGCTGGTAAGGGCATCAATGATAAAATTTGCATTAAACCAGTACTAATGGATAGAGGAATTAGATAATTTTGTACTTCATGTATTTTATGTATTTTGAATGAGTTTTTAGACATAATAAATGTTTTTATAATATGTACATGCTTTTTTTAGATAGGCCCAGGTACTAGGTAAATGTTTCTGAATACATTTATTCATGAATTTAAAATTTGGTAACCTGGGTATAGCACTGATCCTTTCGCACAGGTCATGGCACTGTGAGGTAGGTTACTTAAACCTAATGGACTACAAGTAGTATTCTTTAGTCTCATTTTAACTCTGTCTTAACTACAGGTAACATTCATCAAGTTCAACTTTCAAGCTACTGAATTTAGAGAAATGGAATGGTCAATTGATCAGTCAGTCAAAATGACACTACAAAAAATAAAGCATTGCTAAATGGCAGTTTTTCCACACTGAAAAAGGTTTGTTATTCTTACTATGATTCCAGAATCCTGCTGCTAGAGCCCATAAACGTCCCCAAGGCTTGGGAAGATCTTCTGGTTCAGTATCCTCAGGGATTGAAGCAAGTAGTTCTTGGGTGGGTAAAGTGTCTAGGGAGCTGTGTGTCCCAGACCCTGTGGAGGACGACTGGCTGGAGGACTGAGGCCCACTGGAAGAACTGGAACCTCCCTGAGAATGAGACTGCTGAGACTGCTGTGACTGCTGTTTCTGCTGCTGCTGGGACTCTCCTCCTGTTTCTCGAGACATCCTTCTCATAAATTAGAGCCAAATGTCTTATGGTATTAACTGCATCAAGAAAAACAAACAGCTTTAGAAAAGAATTGCCATGTCTCCTCATGAAATTACACCACCATCTTCATGTACCAAAAATTTTCCAGAGGAACCAAACAGATCACAACAGCACTCACCATCCCTTATGGAAACATTAACATTTTATTAAATCTTTAGGAACATCCCCTGATGAACACAAGGAGCAGGCTGTGGGTGACCAAGAGCAAATCCAATTTACAAGGAAGGCTCACTCATTCACATCAGCAGTAGAGGTGCACGTAAAAGGTAAACAAGTGGCATAACTGTGTGCAGTGCAACCTAAGCAAGGAAGCATACACAAAGGTTACCCCTGCCACGAATATTACAGCCTAAGTGGTCACTCAGATGGCTGGTTGTCACATCTCCCCTCCTTATCCTTCCCCCTTATCTATGTAGCTGGATGGGAAAATGAATGGACAGTAAGAAAGAAAGAAGCTGGTGCCAGGTGAGTGTAAGGGTAACCCAAAAAACGGAGATAAAAGCATTTGACCATCTCAGCTGTTACGTTTGTACAACATACACTAGCGATACCTTATTACTCCGCAATGGCAGATAATGCTCTATTAGATATTTTGATTTACAACAACAACATAGTAATACTATAGGGGATTTGAAAAAAATGCAAAGGAGTACAGTCAGACAAGATAAACAACTGCAAAAAGTAGGAGACAAGATATTTTTGCTCTGGTCTGCTTAGCTGACTTTTTGCACTCTGGATGAAGTTTAAATACTGACAATGGGTACCCCAATATGGCTTAAAATAAAAGGGAAAATATATCTGCAGCACACTGGAAACAGTACAAAAATTAAATGAATAAGCCTGTCAAACTTGGTCGAATTTTATGCAGCATGTTATGCTGTACATTCAACAGCTGAAAAGGATGTGTAGATTCAGTTTTATACTGCCACACAATTCTCCACTTTGTACAGTTACAAAACAAATTTTGGAGAGCATTAGATGGCCAATAGACAAAGAAAAAAAAAAAGAGGAGAGAAATACATCACACTGGATTCAAAAGACAGTTTGGCACAGCTGAAATTAGTAAGATGTGCAGCACTGAATGAGCCAGCCAAAGCACCAAATTCAGTTTTATATTGGCATGTGATGCATTACTTGTTCATTTGGTTATTGTGCAACAGGCAGCTGTGCAAGGTTTTACATATATTTTTTTCCCCACATTAAAGAACTTAAGGTTTAATGACCATCGGTATTCATTTCAATGCGCCCTGCAATGGTGAACCTGGCTAAACAGTCCAATAAATATCACTGAAAAAGCTCATTTGGAAACTGAGTAACTACAAGTTATGTTTAAGATAAATATGTTGTTGTTTGTCTTTCGGCTATTCCCGATAAGGGGTCGCCACAGCGGAACTCCGGTCCGCTAATGATTAGCAGTAGATTTTTACGTAATGCCGAGGTGCCAGCTCGAGGCCCAACCTTCAAACAAAGGCACACTCATTTACGCACGCATGTCTTTCCAAACACTACCCAACCGCAGGGAGGACATGAAGACTCCCCACAGAAGACACTCCCAAGCCCAGCCGAGAATCGAACGGGAGAACCTCTTGCTGTGAGGTAACAACGCTTCCGCCGTACCACCGCGGCTTTCATGATTAAGATAAATATGTGAATTGTTAAAATCTATATCAAATGCAATCAACTAAAATATATACTATGCTGCAGAACTAAAAAAGGGTATTAAAATATCAAACTCAAATATAAGAGACTCCAAATAAAATAGCTGCCTATTGCATGCACTGAAAAATAATCAGTTTACCCCTGAAAGCCACCCATTTATTTACAGCGCAATGATTACCTGTTGCTAGCTTATAGATCACAGTCCCAGAGATTTAGAAAGAATCCATTATGCTTGCGTAAACTATTATCACCTAAAGGTGTAGTTTACATCTTGCAAAAATGCAATTGAGACATGTTTATTTAGCCCCAACGACAAAAATCTCATTAATCAGCTAAATTACAAGTCTGAGTCATGCATAAATTACTGCCAATGCAAAACAGCACTTTCCAATAGATGCATGCACACACACTAGCACACAAACACCCACTGCCATTACATCTCTGCTGATCTTCCATTAATGCCATCTCTACCAATGAAAGCTATGGGTAAAGGCAGTATTTTAACAGAGTTGATCATCACAAATGGCCATGCTAATTTACACAGCTGAGCAATTCCCTGCATCACTAGGCTGCATAAACACCTTCACTGAAGCACTGAATTGGAACAGCACATGGTTTATTAGCATTAGCCGCTCCCCAGAATGCCTTAGTGTTTAGCAAAGGCATGGCGACGGCCCACCCCAAGTGATTCTACTGACTTAGTAACATTACTGCAGTGGGCCTATCTCTGCATCAGAAAGGGAGCCTGTGATTGGCTGTTTATGTTAGAACTTTCAGCTCATGATGGACCTTTCTGAATCCCTGCCAGTAACACCTTAATTTCTCTTTGGACTTCTTACTTATACTTTTGAAAAGACAAATTCAAGATGAAGATATATGTTGCATTTCATGACAATCAGTGTTGCCAAAAAAGTATACAAAATATATAATGGGTTAGTTATACATATGGGTCTGCTTAAACAGCTGCACTGTCCTGTGCTCAAAGTTTAAATCAATAAAGAATGTGTTGTTTCCTGTCAGGTGCAATAGATGTGCTGAATATGTACATTAGATAACCCTGAAAAACAGCTAGTGCCATTACATACAGCTACGACAATTGTTTTACAGAATTTACACCGAGCTAGACTTCCAGATAGTTATTTTCCAGATCTTAAGTGCAACTCCAAATTGCACAGCCACAAAACACAGTTCATTTTACACTGAAAAGCACACTTCAGTGCATATGAAAATGTCATTCAGTTCACATTTTAAAATATGCACTTCTCTTGCCTTATATTATTAAGTACTTCAACACCATGTAATTACTTAGGATGCATACCTTTTCGAAAAGCAGTACTCCTAAGGAGAGAAAAGAAAGTGTGCTACAGGCATTGAAGATGGTAAGGACTTAAGCTTTAGTAAGATAAAAGACACATGAAAAAACCTACAGTAACATGAACAAGAAACCTAAGTTCACACACCCAGTTTTAACGTAACTGTGTAGGTATGCATGTGCTTTCGGGGGGGGGGGGGGGTTCTCAATCTGTTGTACCTACCATAAATGTATACTTGTTGTTAACAAATGAAGCATAAATGATCATTAAACAAATATGATAATGTTCATTAGATCACTATTGCAGTAGCCTAAGCTATATGCCAAGGACTGGACGTCTCAGCCAGTATTCAAATCTTTTGGGCACCTTCTATGCACACACTACATCCAAGGAGACCGGAAGACATGCCAGCATAAAAGCAGTACAGATGCCAAAATTCAGAACCTTCTTGCCACTGAAAAAAACAGACGGTCTTTGCTGCACCTTCTGTTTCAGAAGTTGAATAGTTTGAGATATTGGGCAGGTAAGTACCCTGCTGGGAACTTTCCTTCAATATTTCTGTGAAAACCTGTCCTCTTTTTTTATTATGTCTAAGTGAATGGGGAAGTATCTCTGTGGATGCCAGGTTTCACTCAGAGATTTACAGTTCTTTTTCCGCTGAGGAGAGTAACACTATGTACGGTCATGCTCTACATGTTTATCATTTACCCCTAGAATGATAAGGAGTCATCTTAACTCCCTCAAACTCTATGGGGAAAACTAGCAGCTTAAAGCCATTACACAACAGACTATGGAACCAACTGCTGGTACCCAGGACGTTTCCCAGTAGTCAAAACAAATCTGTGACAGAGGTCCCTGTAATGCCTACTGCTATATGCTCTTTCCTATCCCTGACTCCACTGTGGCTATATCAGAGCCCTTGCACCATTCATCTGCTTCTTCAGACCCTTCTGCTTGCAGCTCGTAAAGACAACAAGCATCTGGAATCTATTATGTCCTCCAAAGCCAGACTTGGTTTTGAAGAGGGGAGAACTGTGTTGGGTTGCTTCAGAAGGAGATAACTACATCCTGCAGATTTTAGTTAGTGACGAGATACCTGGCATTCCTATAGAAATCCAGACGTCTAACTCTCTAATCCCCAAAGAAAAAAAAAACTCAGAAGATTAAACACTTTTCCACTCCCTCTATTCATCCTTCCAAAAATACAAAGAGGAATGGCTTTCCTTTACTAAAGGTCTTTTTAAGGTCTTTCAGTGACTTCAGGTTGCTTCTCCAGCTTCTTCACATTTAAAAAGGAAGAGAAGATCTTCGCCTTCTGACTTGGGCTCTGATGTTGAAGATATAGGTTCATAGGTAAGTACTAGGCTATCTGCCCAAGGGCATTTATAAGCCTAGCCAGAATGTGTTGGCTTTTGCCACCCCCTTAGATTAGTTCCCTGTGCCTCTGTCTAGCAGAGCCATTAGTTCCCTGCACCACTGTCCAGCAGAGCCATTAGTTCCGTGTGCCACTGTCCAGCAGATCCACTGCAGTGATCCGCGGGGTAAATTTTCTGTTTCCCATCCACCTGAAGGTTTCTCTTGAAAAGCGTTCGTGAGGGGCTCTGCCTGATGTATACTGTAATCCTGTTCCAAAGCATGGGGAGTCTCTGGCATAGGAATCTATCCCTCCGGCATGTTCTATTTATCACTGTGGTCAGGTTTACATCTCTAGAGCGTGTGGCTCTCTGGGATTTTTTTTTTTTTTTTAGGTGGAGCATGTCCATCAATTCTGGGTTGGACATGGCCTTGTACGTCAGGCAGAGATCACCTCTGAGTAAGCGGTATGCAACAGAGTACAGCTGGAGTTTCTTGAGTCGGGCTACATAGGGCATCTGAGGCCAGTAATCCTCTTGGTGAGGTACTTTTGTGGTCTTTCCAGCTGTTGCAGGTGTCTTGTAAGGTACATCCCAAATGGGGTGTTGTATTCTATGATGGGTCTAATGAGTGATGAGTAGAGGCACAATAACCTCTTGTTCTAGATGCGAACCCTTTTGTGATTAGGTGGGCCACAGAAGGATTTTCTAACTGCCTTAGTAATCTCTCCTTTGATAATCATATTGCCATCTACTTGGGTCCCTAGATCCCTTATTACATTTTCTGTATTTAGGGGACTACCACCTATATGGTAGTTCGCGGGTACTTTGTTTTTTTCCAAAGGAGATGACTATGCACTTTTTGGCATTTAGCTTGAGGCCATGATTTTGACACCAGGTATCAGTCTCAGTGAGACCCATCTGGAGGGTGTCTCTGTATATGCCGGAGAATCAATTATGGCCCCTAGCTTGCAGTCATATGCAAACTTGGTTAGCCATAGTCCTTCTATGCTTGCCTGTACCTCTGAGAAGTATACACCGAACAGGAGGGGTCCTAGGACTGATTCCTGGGGGACGCCACTTGTAACCGGTTTAGTCTCTGATGTAGAGCCTGCAACTCTCACCATGTGGGTTCTATCCACGAGCCAGTTGGCAACCCATCTGGTGACATAGGGGTTTATGTTCAAGCTGGTGAGATTGTCTAATACTAGAATGGGGAATGGTGTTGAAAGCCTTTGTGAGGTCTAGGTAGGCTGTGTGGAAGCCTTTGCGAGGTCTAGGTAGGCTGTGTGGACCTCCTTTCCCTCGTCTAATGCCTTGGTAACCGTCTCAAAGAAGTCCACCAAGTTTAGGAGGCATGATCTGCCCTTAAGCCAAACTGGGTAGGGTCCAAGGTTTGAAGGTTCCCAATGTCTCTGTTAATGAGTTCCATGATGATGCATTCCATAGCCTTGCAGGTCAGGCTTATAGAGCGATAGTTCCCGGGGTCCACTGTGGCTTCACCTTTGTGCAGCGGGATAACTGTTGCTGTGCGCCACTCTGTGGGTACGTAGCCTGTAGAGAGGCTGAGTTTGAACAGTGCGTTTAGGTGAGGGGTTAGTTCATTTTGGAGCACTTGTAAGACACAGCCTGGGACACCATCCGGTCACATTGAAGCTGTGTTTTTGGCTTTGGATAGGGCTGTTTTAACCGGTGTGTCGGTCATTAATGGGGCCCTACATGCTTCTGGGTATGGTTCTGGGCCCTTTACGGGGTGAGAGGGGGGTGATGTTTGCACTAAACCTGTCTGCCAGAATGTTGGCAATATCAGTCGGTTCAGTGTATTTTGTGCCATTCTGCACCAACTCAGAGCAGATCTGAAGTTTTTCCACTTAGGTTCTTAACCATACATCTTTGGAGTCATTGGCAATTTTTCTTTCAAAACTAGTCTTGGATGATTTAATGAGGGATCGTAGTTTCTTGCTGATACTGAATAGGGATGACTTTCCTTCTTGGGATTTTCTGTACTAGTTTCCTCTTTCTGTTGTATAGCTTGTTTATGGCAGAGGTCCACCAGACTGGTTTCCTTTTCTTGGAGGAGTGAGTCTTGGTTTTACTTGGGATACCACGATCCATGCATTCCTGCAGATGCTCATAGAGTGCCTTTGTAAAGGTTTCAGAAGCTTGGACAACATTGTCCTTTAGCAAGGGCTGTGAACCTTTTCACCTCGGTCTTAAGTAACGTGAAGTTTGCTTTTGAAAAATTTTTCATGGTGGTTTCCTTGATTGGGGGTGGGGGCAGAATGTGGATATCCAGAATGATTAGTCTATGGTCTGATCTAACCAGCGAGGGGTTGACCTCAGTTGTGGAACACCAGTCGCCCATGTTAGTGATGACCAGGTCCAATAGGTTGTTCCCTCTGGTGGGGGTGTTGACCAGTTGATCCAGGGCGTTTGAGTTTATAAATTCTAGGAAGCGTTTGGCAAGGGAGTTAAGTACTTGAATAGTTCTCCCAGTTTATGTTTGGGTAATTGAAATCACCCAGTATTAGGTAGGACCTTCATATTTCCCAGTGTCTCCAGAAATGCGGAATGGGGGTCCTGGGCCATGGTGGGTGATCTGTAGCAAGCTACAATTTGGATTGCAGTTTTGCCCGTTGTTAGTTGCACATGGATGATCTCTGATGCATTGTGCTGCGTATCCTTGATGAATATGGATACACCCCTGCCTTTGTGTTTCGGTCCTGGTTCTGTGGCCGAAAGGTATGGTATGAGTTATAGCCTAGTAGTGCTAGGGTACTCTCAGGAGCCTTAAACCAGGTTTCTGTTACTGCACAGATGTTGATGTTCTCCATACTGAGGAGTGCCTCGAGTGCGTGCATTTTGAGGTTTAGACTTCTGGCGTGGAGTAGCATTACCCTTAGTTTTTGGTTACTTGTGCTATTTATGGTGGTGGCTTTGTCTTTTGAGCCTTGTCTAAAAAAGGCACTATGGGGGCGGCAAGAGCCTTGGCCAGTATTCAAAAGCCTAAGGGTGACAGGTGCAAGCCCTCTCTTGTGAAGCAACGTGGCTTGTCGAGCACGTCATCCCAGGCAGATAGATACTGGATCCCCTTTGAATGACACCAGAAACTTGGCCAGTTGTTGAAACTGATTATTTTTTCTTTATACTGCGGCATCATTCTTTGTGAGGGCAGGATGCTACTCAGGATCAGGGTCATACAGGCCTGGGCTACATGATCAGAGAGCTCTTCCATGTCTCTTTTTAGGTAGTCCAGGGAGGTACTTCTCAGGTCATTCACACCAACATGGACAATGACAGAGCTGTATTTGTACTTGTTCTGGAGTGACCTGAGTGCTTGTGTTATGTGGCGGATCCTG
Organism: Protopterus annectens; assembly: GCF_019279795.1. Classification (NCBI taxonomy): domain Eukaryota; kingdom Metazoa; phylum Chordata; order Ceratodontiformes; family Protopteridae; genus Protopterus; species Protopterus annectens. The sequence continues at coordinate 469,502,788 of NC_056733.1, forward strand.
GCACCCGACAGGCAGCTAACTAACTTTCTCCTTGTCCAGCCTAGTTAGTGGGACATCAGTGTGCCAGACTATAGTGTCGCCTATTACTAGTGTGTTGGGTATATTATTTTACGTTAAGGGCTGTGACTACATGGCACACTGACTATGTGAAGTACGTGTTTAATGGTTGGTGATGGGGTGTGGAGGTTGCTTGGATGTCTGCTTTGGAGGTCTCTGTTGCTTTTGCAGATTATTATTTACAGCCTCAGAGTATGTTTTCATGTATTCATGTGTGTTATTTGCCGGTGTTGGTTTATTAGGTCTATGTGAGACTGGTGGTGTGTTGCAAGTATTACCCTTCTCCTCCTGACTGTTAGTTCCAGTCTTGGGTTGAGAGAGCTTTGCCTCCAGTTTGGCTGTATAATTGCATCTCTCGCATATATTAGTGTTTGGTGGTAGGAGGAGAGGGTTGTCTGTGTACATGAGGCAGTTGTAACATTGCCTCAAAATGCCCAGATTCTCCAGTTGGACTGGAGAGTACATAGAATTACATCTTGCTTCCCAAGCGTCATCACCCAAAAACTTGGAATCAAAAACTAAAGAAACCATTTTATTCAGATTCTCCTGTGGAAGAGTTGTCTTTCTGATGCTATAGGAAGGATGAAAGACTTATTTCAATGAGAGCAAAACCAAATATCTGATACACGAGATATTATGACCTCCTACAGGTAAAAGTTCCTAAACCACTGGCTATTCTCATCAGCAGGAGCATTAGAAGATGCCTTTAGTGCTGGCAGAACTTCTCCTGACACCCATGCACCTGCTCCTAGGAAATCAGAAAAGCTTTACAAGGTGCCTCAGTTACATACATTTTTTTCCATAACTGTGGAAGACCCATCTAACTTCCTCCACAAAAAGCGCTGGATCTAAACATCTTACTGTATTTAATCCTGCACCCTAGACAAGGAAGGCAAAGCCTTTGATATATACAAAAAGGGTGGCAGATGTGTGAACCTCCTAGCTTTTAGAACTGTTGACTGTGAAATACACATCCAAATATGTTTTGGCATGGTTTGCTGACAGGAATAAGGTTACTGCAGAGTTGCCTGCTTCAGATATAAAGTCTTCACTACCTTCTATGCCTTCCTCAGTCACACAAGTAACTAAATGTTCTTAGAGATGCTCTTATGTTGCTGCAGATACAGTAGCTACAGCTGCAGCAATTAGACAGTGATGCACAGGTATGCATGGCTATGACCCCAAAATTGTCACAGAATCAGAAGGGTGGAGCAAAGGAGGCAGACCACCAGGCACAAGGTGTTAGGTGGCACAACGGGCAGATGACAATTGGAAAGTTGTAAAGTAGTGCAGCACTTGTATTAGTTTCTGTACAAGCATTTCTGAATGCCAGAATGAAACTGAATTCCAGTACTGCTTTTGCAGTCAGGACTGAAGCGCTTGCTTCAGGTTAGTAAGCTTTTAAAAGTCTGCACTGTTGAGTAACTTAGCGTGTACAGATTACTTGGTGCTCCCTAAGAGGTGAAGAGCGCTGGGTCACAGAATGGACAAAAGACCTTTCTTCTCGCTTCTCAACTCAATTTAGAGTGGAGGGGTACCAGACTGAGGAATGACACTGGGTGCTAAACAGGCCAGCTACATCTCTGCAAAGGAAATAAAATCTGTAATTCTTAATGCATCACTTAGTAAAGAGGTTTTAGCTGACACTTCATCTGTTGAACAGATTTGATGAAAGGGAGAAAGTAATCCAAAGGGTAAAGCAATTTTTTCAATCTCCTATACCTAAATATAGCAGAAAATACCCTTCTAGCTGATGGGCCATTTTATAGGAAACCAGCTGTGGGCCATTTTATAGGAAACCATTCAAACAATCCAACAAAAGTCAAGAAAGCAAGAGTTTGAAAAACAATGGTAGGGCAGCTCTAAGGAAAAAAAAAAAAAAAGGAGGGGCACTACAGGCTTGATCTCAGTCCAAGTGATCGATAATGCAGTTTTTCCTTCCCTGGCAACTTTCAAAGAATCTTTCTCTCATTTCCACCATGGTACCAGGTTACAACAGATTCTCGGGTATCAGGAAATTCAAAACAAACACAGTATGCAAGGAGATTCCTTCCTAAAAGGCTAGATATATTCCTCCTCATCCTCAAAATGAAACCCACTTTTTTTTTCCTTATTGGTCATGAGCTGTCCCAAGGTGTGATCAAATCTATATCAGGCAAGCAAAAAGGAAAAGGATTCCAATCATGTATGCTTCTGCTGCAAAAAAAGGCGGTACCTACAGGCCTGCCCTGGAATTGTCCTACTTAATCTTCACATCGGGTCTCGAAAGTTCAAAGTGCTCACCATGCAGTCCCTTTTTCCTCATTTCCTCCTCTAAGTTTCGTGGCAACTTTAGACCTAAAAGATGCCAGTAAATCATATTCCCATTCACAGAAACTCTAGATGCATTTTAAGGTTTTCTATTCCTGGTTCACATTTTCAGTTCCTTTTCTTTACCCGTTAGTCTATCCACAGTCCCAATGGTATTGATGAAGGGTCTAGCTCGACTGATAGCTTTTTGCATGCTACAAGGCATTCACATTTCCCCACTTGGACAACTGCCTTATTTTTGAAGACTCTATTCAAAAACATCAAGACTTGACACATGATCAAAAATCTTTCAAAACCTGTTTCCACATCAATCTGATCAAATCATTTCTAGGTGGTCTGCTAGACACTTCTCAAATAATGGTTTGCCTGTCTCAAGAAAAAGTATCCTTTTAACAAGAACAGCTTAGTCAGTTCTTTCAGCAGCCTCTAACTACAGCCAGTGAATGACTCAGGATTCTAGAATCATGACATTCATTCCTCTAGCCAAATTACACGAGAGTAATTCAATGGTTTCTAAAATCTATCTAGACCCACTACCAAGACCCTCAGCCTTTGTAAATTCCTATGCCAAATTTGGCCAGGAAGGCGTTTCAATGGAGAATAGGTAAACTGCTTCTGAATCCAGATATTCCAATATCCCCATATTTCCTACTCAGGATTTGACAAGGGGTACCTTAGCCTTTGCCTGGGAGACAGTATCCAAGGAATTCAAGATACAAACAGTATCCAAAGAATTCAAGATACAAGGTCTTTGGGATCATCATTTCAAAAGGAAGCACATAAATTATGGCACTGGTAAACTCACTGATGAACCTGAATTATTTATGGACTCCAGGACCTCTTTTGGCAAATCAAAGATAACACTCATATAGTACATAAGCAAGGGGGAACCAGGTTGTACCCTCTATACATACTAGCCATGATAGCCTGGGAATATGCAGTATGGTACAACCAATTCCTACAGGCTACATACACTCCTTCAGAACAGAATACTGCGGCAGATAGATTAAATTCCAGGACAGACCCCCCCCTCCACAAATGGAAATTACACGGAGGGATCTTCCAGAAGATAATTAATCTATGAGGTTCTTTACAAGCAGATCCGTTTATCTCCAATCACAGACCGTTCCATGACTCCTTACGTAAAGGCCTGGAAACAGATATCTTTTCCTTCCCCATGGATACAAATGCTCCTGTAAACCTTCAGCTCTTTCACCTGAGAACAAGAGTTCTGTTAAAAGATTCAAAAGGACTCTCCAAAAATAATCTTAGTGATTCCCTTCTGGTCCAGACAGCTGTGGTTCTCCCTTGAAGTTGACCAAGGCTAATTCTCTAAACCTCCCCACAAGATAGACTTACACAGGGAAAGGGCTCTCCTATTCACCCAAATCTGAAAATTCTACATCTGGAAGCCTGGATAATAAAAGCTTTGATTCCTCTCGGAGACCTTTTGCCTGAGGACATGCAACAGGTCTTAAAGGAGGCTAAGAAACCTGCTATTAGAAAACACTATTTGGCAAAGAAGAATAGATTTTTCTGGCTGGTGTCAGAACAGGAACCAAAGACCCTTTTAAGGCTAAAGGTAAATTTGTTTAAATCTGGCCTTTCTTACTCCTCTATTGAGTCAGCTTTTGGCCATTTCTGTTTGTCTGTACTTGGATCCTCCCCTTTCATCTTATTTCAGGTAAAAGAATTTTTGAATGTGGTACATCACATTCGTTTATCTAGAAAACAGGTGACTCCTCCTTGTGATCTTAACTTTGTACTAGGGAAAACATACTTTTATCCTTTTGAAACAGCTCATCAGGCTGACAAAGTTCTTCACATGGAACAGTGTTACAAACTATTCTGGCTTTGGCTACGAAAGAGATTTAAGTTCTTATGGTAATCCAAACATATCTTGCCTTTCACAGGGAAAAGGTAGCTATAAAGACCCAACCCTTCCTTCATGCTACAAGTAGAAACAGAATTCAATGTGTTTTGGGTTATTCCCAGTATTTTACATTTCCCCTCTTTCCATTCACTGACCACCATCACATGAAGTACATGCTGCATTTTGCCCTCTTGTACATTCATATCTACCCCTTACCTCCCAAGCACCCATTCACAATTTTCCTCCATAGACTTTTTGTCTAGACTTTGACACTTTTGAAAATTATGTTTTCAATTCATTTTCAACTACATCTGAAATTCTAAACTGCATTAATAAGTTTTCTTTTAGCTTGCATATTAAGTTCTCATGCCAAGAATTTATAAACTGTTTTCCCATTCATTTATAAATTGTTCAGCCAATAAGTTTTAAAATGCCATGTCACAAAAATAAATAAATAAAATAATAAAGTATCTGCCAATTGATCCTCCATTTTTATTTATTCTTCCGACTGCTACTCCCTGTTCCACATTCACATACTCCTATCTTCTCCTTTGTTTTACACATGCAGCTGTTCATTTACTGCAGTATGCGAGTCTTAATTGACAAACCTCCTCCTTCATTCTGTTTTTCTGCTTGTTCTTTTTCCACACCACTTGCAGCTCTCATACAGAGCATACTCTTAAACCCAGCTATACTCCCTCTTTTTCTTCCATTCCTCTCACCTGTTACAGTTCCATTACTCTTCCAGAATTCTCCATAAAACCTCAAATCATCACTTTCTCCTGGCACATTTCCCTCCATCACGGGCATTAATACTGGTGTTGCCAAGCCTTCTGAAGCCACAACGACTTCTGTGTTGCCATTCTGCACAGAAACAGTTTTTTCTTCAGTTACAAAACCCTCCATGCTTAATGCAATAGCGTCACTACCTTACATCTCAGCATAAACTGAAGCTCTGACAGCTCTCAGGTGCCATCTAGCAGTACCAAAAAGTAGGAAAAGTTCATCACTGCCCTGGTATATAGTGGGACTAATCCTGTCAAGGAGTAAATATCTGAAAAATGAAATAAATGGACAAGCAGTTCAATAAAAAATAGTTTTTCACAGGAAAGTGAATACTTGAGTGGCTGCATTTCCAGTAGACCTGGTGCTTCTGTACTGAATGCAAGATTAGAACAATTTAGCTTATTTATTTAAGGGTAGCCAGTGCACTTTACCTTAATGTTAAAAGTCAGTTAAATGAGAGCATGCAAATTGATTTTCACATCTAGGAGGGAAGTAGAGATAGAACAAGAGGAAATACAGGTTCTAGCATGTGGTAACAACATGATTAGCGGTCCAGTTGTGCTGGATGAACTTTCCATAATAGTGGATGTTTGAATGATCACTGCTATAATAGCCTTAGCTGTATGGGTTATATCCTGCTAAGGATATAACAGCTGGCGAGTTTCCAAAGCTGCAAGGATCCAAGCACCTTCCACATGCCCAAATTGTCAAGCAGCTCCAGATCAGCTGACCAAGAGACAAGTCTGGGTGTGAAGCCCTTTAGAGGTTTCCAGCTAGCAGGCTGTGTCCTGAAAATCAATGCTAGGAACAACAAAACATAAAATGTCCACACCCTGGCATAAGAAAAAAAATGACGGATGGAGGATTGAGGGACTACAGCAGCAGTGATCATTCGAACATCCACTATTATATTAAGTTCAACTTACACCACTGTACTATGTTCTTCATAATGATCACTGTTACAGTACCTTTTGCTATACAAGTAGATTACCATAGTCAACTACATTTAAGAGGAAGAAGGAAAAGGGGACAGGAACCACTGGAGAATAGTCCTAGCAAAACCTACTCTAAAGCTAGAGAAGAAATCAAGCTTATAGTGCTTTCTAAAAGTAAGTACAGAGAACCAAGTAGCAGCTTCTAGAATCCAACCATTTCCAAAAAGCCATATATTAAGCTAAGGCCTTGGTACAGTGGGCCTTAACCCTGCTTGGAATACATTTGTCATGGTGAGCATAACAAAAGGTAACAGCCATAGACAACCATTTGGAAATGTCTGTTTTGACACAGGCTGTCCCTTCTTACCTTCACAAGAAATGAACAAGTGATCTGAAAGGTTTAGTTCTGTCAGTCAACAGTACCGGACTTGTCAGTGGACATTCAAGTTATGGAGTATCTTCTCCCTCATTTTTAGGTTCAGGAAAGAAAATGAGGAGCTTGCTAGTTTGACTTAAAGTAAACTCGGATACAACTCAAGACATCAAAAAACCCTGTCCCTAAGGGGAAACTGGTACTTGCGTATTATTGCAACCAGATTTTTGCGGCAATGCTGGTTGCTTTTGTTTAGGTAAAGTAGTAGCAGTACAGTGTTATGAAGGTCAGACACAGGTCTTCTGTAATGTTTTAGTAGTTTTACGAAGGTTAATCATTGAAACAGCTGAAAAAAACTGGAGTCGGAAAAGTATGGTTTGAAAAATAGGTTTCCCCTTAACCGCCAGAATCTCGTGTCAGTTTAAGTGAGTCCCATTCCACTTTCAAGGCGTTCCATTGACATGCTGCCGGTCAGCGAAGGAAAGAAATCTGTTTTCAAAACCTTTACTATTCTTTTCACAGCCGATTCAATGGTAAACCTACCTTAACACTACAAAAACACTACAGAAAATAATAGCAAGCACCTAATCTGTGGTTTAAACTCCGCTTGTGTGCAATATCATCCGTTTTAACTGCCACACTCCTTTCAGAATCAACAGACATACACACATAACCACTGCGTTCACAGAAATCAAAGCTTGACGTCTTTAAAAGGACACTTCCCACAAATCTTAAAAACTATAAATCCTAACAAAAACTATAAGTCCTAACATTTTTTAAAACCACCATCGAAATCCCGGCAGATACTTTCTGACAATGTACCCTTCCATATTACACTTCAGTGATGCCGTTTCAGTAGAAATCAGCAAACTTAAAAGACGACGCAAAATCTGGTTGCGATAATACACAAGTACCGGGAAATTAAGTAGGACTGACTCACCATAAGAGCTTGGAACTCAGATACCCTGCTTGCGGAGGTCAGAGCAATCAGTAAAACTGTTCTCCATGTTAAGAACCACAAGTCAGACAGATTAAATGGCTCAAATGGTACAAGTGTTACCATCTCTAACACAAAATTAAGATCCTGAGGAGGGATCACCTACTAGGAGGCCTCTTATGCAAAACCCCTTTCAAGAACATTTTAACATGAGACTGCCTTGAAAGAGGAGGATCCATGGCCAGACATGATGAAACTCGTCAGATTTGGGATGCATGGTTAGGCTTAAAAAGGCCCTTGTAGTCATTGGCCTAGTAAATGGCTATGAACCTATAAATGGCTAATAAATGAACACTGATCGAGAAATAAGAAAAGTCATAGGATAATGACTCTCACAAATACTGTAAAACCAGAAAACAATTAGCCCTGAATGGGTGCGGGTTACCTAGTTGGCACCAACTAGAAAAACTTTTTTCATTTACTAATATACGATTTCCTAGTTACAAGCTTTCTTGCCTCCATTAGTATCTGATGCATGTCCTCAGAAAATGGGTATCTAAAAAGAATTTAACGATTGACGTTTGGGTCTATCAAATATCTATAGTCTTGTATGAGTAAATCCCATTCTGTGAGGAAGGTTGTGGTAATTCCCCTTGGCCATTTCCAAATGAAGGGAGAACCACAGTTGCCTGGGCCAGAATTTCCAAATGAAGGGTGAACCATAGTTGCCTTGGCCAGATGGGAGTGACCACAATTATCTTGGGGGATTTTTTTCTGAATCTTCAGAAGTACCCTGGATATCAGTGGAAAGGCAAACAGGAACATATATATTTTCCTTGGACAGGAATCAGTTTTCCAGGCCTTCTTGCATGGAGTCCTGGAACAGAATTTTGCCAGATGAATGTTCAGGAAGGAGGCAAAAAGGTCTACTTGAGGAGCTCCCACAAATGGATTAAATCTTGGAAGATCCCCAATCTAGTTTCCACTCATAAGGGTCTGCCCTGGTCCTGCTCAGCTTGTCTGCAATACAGTTTTACTCTGATGGAATGTAGGATACATGTAGAGCAAGATTGTGCTGTTACGCTATATCCCAAGCTAATAAGGCTAGTCTGCAAAATGGGTATAATCTAGTTCTCCCTTGCTTGAAGTATAACATGACTGTGGTATTGTCTGTAACCACTTGAAGATGTCCCAGGGAACAAAGATGGTTCGAAGACTCGAGCGAGTTGATAGAGGCAAGCATCTCCTTGATATTTATTGTGCCTGCATCTGTTCTTGGTGTCCCACGCACCTGCACTACTATCCCTCCCAAAACTGCTCCCAAAGCAAAGTCTGAAGTGCCTATGCTGACTGTTTTTGAGCAGGGATGGAGAACAGAAGACCTGGATTTAAGGATATTGTCTCCTCCAAAAAAAATTTCTCTAAGAACTGTGATCTGAAAAGATAAAAGGGTGTTGATGGGACCAGAGAGATTTCAGATAACACAGTCTCTTTCTCATGTAGAGTCTTACAAGGGGTATCATGAGAATCATAGATGCCATGAGACCCAAAATTCTGAGGTATTCTCTCACAGTGACCAAAGTCTGAGTAGAAAACCTTACAAACGGATCTAAAGATCTGCTTTTTCCTATGGAAGAAGAGCTCTGAGTTAAGGTGTCTAGTTGACATCCCAGAACACAATCCTGTGCAAGGGAGTCAAGAAAGACTTTTGAATGTTCTCTTGGCATCCCAGCTTGTGCAAGCGATTGCTCACTCAAGACAGACTCCTGACATTTTGAAAGACTCTGCAAAGATAAACAAGTCATCTATAATGGGATCCAAATGCTTGTGAACATTCTTGGGGCAGTGGATAATCCAAAGGGGAAGGCAGGGAAGTGATAATGTGATCAGAATACACAAAACCTTAAATGGATAAGCATCCTTATGTCTAGTGTACCAGAAAACTTGAAAGAGGAAGAAGAGGTAAAAAGTTGTGAAGTGGCACCATTCTGGATCTGGACACTACCACAAACAGGTTTAGGAAAAAAAAGATCCAGAACTAGTTTCCAAGCATTTTCTTTCTTTGGCACTGGGAACATCCTTGAATAAAACCCCTTCCCCACCTGGAAAGGATAAACTGTTCTATCACTCCTTGGTACAGTATGTGATGGACAGGTGGAAACAAGAGAGTCTGACCTGAAGGATGAACAATGACCACCTGGAAAAAAATAATTTCCTCCAAGTACCATCTGTAATCTTGTTGAATGATTTTCAGATCCCATTTGTTTAAAACAATCTCTTGCCAAAGAGAAAAATGAGATTCAGAGTTTCAGGAAAAGAGGGGCCAGGGTGGGATGGCGTCACAAGGTCTCTTGAACTTGTTGAACTGTCTTTGGTTTTGGGAGGTTTGACACTTTTTTGGAACCCCTTGGGAGGTTTGACACTTTTTTGGAACCCCTTGCATTTCTTATAAGTCAGTTTACTCTCTTCCCTTGGACAATTTGAAAAAGGAGGGCTAAAAGATCTTGGAGATTCCCTGGATAAGCTTGCCTATTTCATCTCACGTTTTGATCACCTCTGCAGTAGAGGGACAAAACACTAAATCTCTATATAAGGGAGAACTTAAAATCTCATTTTTAAATCTGTGGTTCTGAGAATACAGCCAAGCAAACCTATCTAAACAGTACCAGTGGCCATAGCCGTGGAAGATGTAGCAGAGTCATGCACACACTGCAAACAATGAGTAGTGACCTGTGCAATAGAACAAAGTTATTTAAAGCAGTTTTTTTCTTCACAAGAAAATGCAAAGAACACATTCCCCATACTATCACCATATATGTTCAGCCTAACAATTTAAAATTCTAAAAATAAAAGCTACAGAAGTATATACACTTTTCCCATCCTTATTAGAAAGAGTTGGACTTGAATTAACTAAGTGCTTAGCAGCAGTGGAGTCGCCCAAGGTTATAGCTGTGGGTCAGGTTTTGAGAATAGGTGTTATAAAAATGTAAAAACTGAAAAACTTTATACATCCTGCCTTTTTATGGGCAGCTACCCGACTGTCAGGAAACTACAAGCAGTAAAAGACACACATCCTCTAAAGCAGGCTGAGAAACCTCAGTTACTAAAAACACTGGGACATTTTATTTTTATTTATTTTACATTTGTTGACCGGGCTAGTCTAGCTGGATATATTTCCATTTTCAGTAGAGGCCCGGGGAGAAAAGCTCCACAGAATATGTAAAAAACATACAACATTTGAAGTCAAATACAACAAAAACAACAGGATAAATGTAAAGACAAAGAAAAGTTAGCATGCAAAAACAATTTACAAATAGGAACCAATATCATTACCTATAAACAAACTAAACTACAGAGAAGCAAAAATCAGGGAAAGGTGAGTAGGGAGGAGAAGTGGGAGGACAGTAAGAGGAGGAGAGAAAAGTAAAAAAGAAAGGATAAGAAAGGGTTAAACAGGCTTTCAGCAAAGAGGAAAAGAGGTAAGCGAAATAAAAGAAAGTTGTTCAGGGAAGAGGGAGAGAGATGCGGGGGAAGTAATGAGATAGAGAAGGGGTAGAAATTTAGTCAGGTTTAGTGCAGGAACAGAGCCAGTGATTTTAAGTGTTCTTTTATTCTTTGTTTGAAGAGGGGCAGTGATGAGATTAGTGTTATGTCACTGGGTAGTAGATTCCAGTTCCTTCCTACTGTACTAGAAAAAAGAGAGTCACCAGCTGAGTTATTGGACTTTGTTAATCTAGCCATAAGTTTTCTAGAAGAACAAAGGGAGTTTAGATTATTATATGGGATTAAAAGTTCTGAGAGTATAGGTGTGTTTGAAGGCTGGTGCAGTATTTTGTGGGCAATGTTCAGTTGGGGCAAGAGCAGAAGGTTTTGGAATTCCAGCCAGCCAAGAGGTTTCAGGTTAATACAGTGGTGGGTTCTGAAGGGGTTGCCAGTGGCGAAGTGGACGATGTTATTGTAGCATGTAGTCAGTTTATTAAGGTTAGATTTCTTAAGGTTGGTAAATATAGGTGAAGCGTAGAGAAGTGTTGACAATAGATGAGAGTGGGCAATTTTGGCTCTAGCAGATTCAGTTAGGAAGGGTTTAATTCGATATAAGGATCCTATTTTTCTGTTGACTGATTTAATGGTGTAATTAATGTGTTGATCAAAAGAGAGATTATGGTCAATGGTTATTCCTAACAGTTTTGTTGTAGGATCGGGTGCGATAACTGTGGCATTATTAGAGGAAATGGTGAAGTGTAAGGAAGGGGATCTGGTGGTGGGAGTAAATAGAAGAAGTTTAGTTTTTTTGGCATTTAGTAAGAGAGAACGTTTATAGAACCATGTTTCAACTGAGTTGAAGATCTTTTGAGTAAGTGAGCAGAGTTCAGAAGGAGAAGATGCAGAACAGATAAGGGTAGAGTCGTCTGCATATTGGATGCAGGTAGCTTGAGGGATAGCAGAGTGGAGATCATTAATGAAAAGGGAGAATAGAAGTGGGCCAAGAATGGAGCCCTGAGGGACACCAATGTTTATGGGTAGGAGAGAAGAGAGTTGATTTCCCCATAGAACTGCTTGTTGTCTGTTGCTAAGGTAAGATTTAAACCATTTAGTGGCAAGGTTGTCAAAGGAGAGGGATTCAAGTATGTTAATTAAGGTGGAATGGTTGACCATGTCGAATGCTTTGGAGAGGTCAATAAAGAGAGCAGAAGAGAGAAGGTTGTTATTACGATTCTTATTGATGGTTTCTACAAAAGATAAGAGAGCAGTAGTAGTACTGTGATGAGGTCTAAAACCATGTTGACAGTTTGCTATTATTCTGGCAATAGTCTCAAAGAAAGGAAACCCCCCACAGGAAGAAATCGGAAAAGTACAGGTTTTGTACCTACCATAAATGTAGATGTTCGAAGATCCACATTGCTGCAGTCCTTACACTTGGGTAGTCCGCTGTCCACGGTCGGCCCGAATATCAAAGTATAAGGCTGACGTCGGTCAGGGCGCATTTAACTGACGTCAGGACGTCAGGGTACAAATGCGCATGACCGGCGTCATATCCTCAGTCTTTTCTTGCCCCAGATGTCAGAAGACCTTAAAAATAAAGGTCAAAACCAAAAGACAGCAAACAAATAACCAACCACCCTTGCACTAACTATATGTACAATATATACAATATACACAATATGTACAACCCAACCCACACAACCACCTCCAACTACAGAGGGAAGGAGGGAGGGACTGCAGCAATGTGGATCTTGAACATCTACATTTATGGTAGGTACAAAACTGTACTATGTTCTTCATCTCACATTGCTGCAGTCCTTACACTTGGGTAGAATCCCAAAGCAGAGGTAAGGGAGGATGGCTAACTATAAGGAAGCAGGAGCTGCCAAAATGCCCTGCAAAACCGAGTGGCAAAACCAGCCCTGGACTTAGAGTAAAGTGGCAGGTGATAATGCCTAGAGAAAGTATGCACAGAACTCCAAGTAGCTGCCTCCAAAATATCCTTGGTTGCCACCCCTCAAAAGCTGTTGAAGTGGCAGTAGCCCTAGTGGAATGAGGCCTAATCCCAGCTGGAACCTCCTTGCCATGATGGGAATAACAGAAAGCAATGCAAAACCCAATCCACTTAGAAATAGTTTGTTTTGACACAGGCTTGCCCTGAGAACTCAAAGCAAAAGAAACAAACAACTGCTGAGACTTCCTGAACCCTTTAGTTCTGTCCAAATAATAACGCAACTGCCTGTGTACATCCAAAGTGTGCAAAATCTTTTCCCCTTTATTTTGGGGATTTGCATAAAAAGTAGGCAAATGAATAGTCTGGTTTAAAGCCACACTAGAAACCACCTTAGGCATAAAGGAAGGATTAGTGCGTAATGATACCCTATCCTTATGGAAAATCAAGAAGGCTCAACTGCCATAAGGGCCTGAAATTCAGAAACCCTTCTTGCAGAGGTAATGGCCAACAAAAAAGCAGTCTTCCATGATAAATATTTCAACTCAGCAGTAGCTGCAGGCTCAAAAGGTTGTAGAGTGAGTTTCTCCAACACAAAATTGAGATCCCAAGCAGGAGTAGGAGCTCTTCGTGGGGGTCTTATATTCTTTGCCCCTCTAAGAAATTGCTTGAACAAAGGATGAGAAAACAATGGCGGGTCGCAATCATAGTGAGCTGAAATGGCTGCAGCATGAACTTTAATAGAAGCGAAAGACAAACCTTTGTCTAGTAACTCAGTAAGATATTGAAGAGCCACACACAAATTAGGCTCAGAAACATCAAAATCCTTTGCTGCACTCCAAAATAAAAATCTCTTCCATTTATCAGCGTACACTTTCCTTGTACTAGGCCTTCTAGCTTCCAAAATAACATTCAAAACTTGCTGAGGAAGTGGAGGCCTATTATGGTTCAAAACAGAATATGCCAGGCTGTTAGGTGCAGAGAGTGAAGCTTGACATTGAGCAAATGGCTGTCCTCCTGTGACAACAGGTGTGGAATCAAGGCAAAGGCCATGGAGGCTTCCGTACTAGACTTCTTAGTAATGGGTACCAGTGCTGTCGAGGCCAATCTGGAGCTATTAAAATCATCCTTGGCTTGTCCAGTCTGACCTTCAGAAGTACCTTTGGGAGGAGAGGCAGAGGTGGAAAGGCATACACATGAAGATTGCTCCAATTGAAAGAAAGAGCATCCACTCTCCAAGCTGTGGGATGAAACCTTTCGTGCAAAACTTTGGCAGCTGATGGTTTAGTGGAGAAGCGAACAGATCTATGTCTGGAGTTCCCCATGACACTGTCAATTTTGAAATACATGAGGATCCAATTTCCACTGTGGGGATCCATAATTTGTCTGCTCAACACATCTGCTAAGGAGTTCTGTGCTCCTGGCAGAAACCTTGAAGATTGAGCTGTAAACTGAGAGCAGTCTCCCACAAAATCATTGCTTGCCTGCATAGAGGATAAGAATGTTCCCCTTGCTTGTTGATGTACCACATGACAGTTGTGTTGTCTGTTAGAATCAACACCTGTCCTGGAAGAAGGAATTCCTTGAAAGCTATTAATGCAAACTGGACTGCTAACATCTCCTTCACGTTGATATGTAGATGTTGTAGTCTGACAGGCCACTTGTCTTGTATCCACTTTCCATTTAGATGAGCTCCCCAAGCTTTGTCTGAGGCATCTGTCGTTAAAATCTGACTTGCCTCTGGCCGGGTCACAGAGAGTCCCTTGTTTAGGTGACATTCCTGAGCCCACCACAAAAATTCCTTCTGAATGCAAGGTATTATTTGAATGACAGTGTCCAGATCCTGGCAGTGCTGTGTCCATACATTTTTGAGATACCATTGTAGCTTCCTCATATGCAGGTTGGCATTGGGAAGCACCAGAATACAAGATGCCATGAACCCTAAGGCTTGAAGGACTGTCCTTGCAGTCAGCCCGGACTGATGAGATAGTCGATGGAAGTAAAGGGATAGACTCTTTTGTTTGTCCGGGGTTAAAAAGGCCATCTGGGCTGCTGTATTCAGTCTCACACCCAGAAAGCGCATGTCTTGAGAGGGTACTAGACTGGACTTTATTTCGTTCACAGAATACCCTAGGCATCTTAGCACTGCTATCACATATTCCAAATGACGAAGAAGCTCTTCCCTTCCTTGAGCCAGAATTAGGCAGTTGTCCAAATAAGGATAGATCTGTATTCCTTTTAGTCTGAAGAAAGCTACCACTGGAGCCAGAACTTTCGTGAACACTCTGGGCGCAGTAGATAAGCCAAAGGGCAATGCAGAGAACTGATAGTGAGAAGTCCCAGCTCGAAAACGCAGATACTTTCTGCAACTGATAGGAACATGAAGGTAAGCCTCCTTGAGATCCAAAGTTACCATCCAATGATCTTTGCCCAGCAGAGGCAAAAGCTGCTGCAACGTCAACATTTTGAACTTGGGAATGTCCAGATAAGTGTTGAGGATAGATAAATCCAAAACTGGTCTCCACATGTTCCCCTTCTTTGGTACTATGAACAGGCGAGAATAAAATCCTAGGCCCACTTCTGGCAGAGGGACCGGCTGTATGGCCCCTGGTTGGAGCAACAGAGAAACCTGTTTGTGAGCCTCTATTCTTTGTTGAGGAGGAACGTCTGGCATGCCTTTGAAAGGAGGCAAGGTATGGAAATAAAACCTGTAGCCGTGGTGTACGATATCCAAAACCCATCTGTCCTGGGTAATAAAACTCCAATTTTCTTTGAAAAGTGCCAACCTTCCTCCCAAAGGTGCTGCCAGACGAGCAGGCTCTGGCAGCTGAAAAGGTAGGTCATTGGGTCTGCTTACGAAAGGACTGACCCCTGCCTTCACCCGAAGCCTGTGCAGGAGAACTCCCTGTTCTAGGCCTGAAAGAGCCCTGAGCTCTGCCCTTACCACGTCTAGATCTACCCCTAGACTGGGAATCATAAGAAGGATCGTCCACCCCTTAGTAGGCCAATTTCTACTAAACTTTGGAGGCTGGACCTGCAAAAAATCTTTAACAGTCTGCATAGACTTAGCCTAGTCTTCCATTGTCTTTAAGACTGTCTCAACAGGAGGACCAAACAACACGTCAGATTGTAAAGGAGCATCTAAAATCCTTGTTTTAACATGCTCAGACAAATTCTGATCCCTCAGCCAGGCGTGCCTGCGAAGAACAGTCCCAGTGGCAGCCACCCTAGACGAGGCCTGTACAGCATCAAAACCACATTGCAAAGAATGCTTACCCACCTGTTCAGAAACATGTACTAAATCTTGCAACTCTTTACAATCAATACCTACTGCCAGAGCATCAACCTTAGACTTCAATTGTGAAAGGAGATAGTTGTGGTATTTCAACATGTGAAACTGGCAATTCAGAGCCCTCATAGCAAGAGTGGAAGAAGTATAAACTTTCTTTCCCCATCTATCCAAGGCCCTAGCCTCCTTGTCTGTAGGAACCGGATTCTTAACAACAGAAGCCTTAACACCCTTAGGCCCCTGGCTAACAGTTTCTGGGTCTGCCCTAGGACTCTTAAAAGATACTTGTGAACTTCAGGCACCCTGTAATACCTATCCGGCTTAACAGGAGCAGGAGGCAAAGAATCAGGATTAAGAGAAGCCTCTGTAAAACATCTTCCACTACATCCAAAACAGGAGGTATAGCCAAAGGCCTATGCTGGGGTAAAACAGAAATTCCCTAAGCCGTTTCCTGGAATCAGAGAAGTCCTGACCCTCCCACTTAAAATGCTCCCTCATGGAATGAAGAGTTTCTGAAAAAGAAAAATCCTCAGGAGGAGTAGCAGAAGGAGTAGAATCATCCACATCAGAATCAGAATAAGGAGAGTACTCCTGTAAGTCTTCAGCCAAGACTCTGAAACATCTGAAGCTTGCTCAAAACCCCCAGCTCAGGCTCCACCCTAGGTCTCTTAGCAGGAGGGCATAGAACCCTAATCAAAGTAATCAAATCTTCTGCCATTTTAAGCATATGCTTCTTGGGCAAAGTACCTGAAGAGCTAGGGGTAACACCAACTGAAGCTAAACCTGGCCTGCCCCTGGGAGAAGCCTTAGAAACAGAAGGAGAGGGCCTAGCCACCTTAGGAAGGGAGGGAGTATAGTAACCTGAGAAGCCCCTCAGCCTGACTTGCCTCCTGAGAGGCCACATCTTGCAATAATAAGGTCTCACTCTGGGAACACAAAGAAATCTCCGGTGGAGCCACCGGCTCCACCGACACCTCTAAAGAACCGGCGTCCGGTACAGACGGTTCTTCTAGCCTAGGCTTAACTGCCTTGTCCTTGCGCTTCTTGAAGCGGCCGGAGCATCCGACGGCATTTTATAATTGCACCGCTTCCCAAAGACTAACCTTGCACAATCCAACCTTCTCTTTATAGTGCGTTTATTAAATCTAGCACAAGAGCGACAGCCAACAACGCCGTGCTCAGGCCCTAAGCAAGGAATACACAAAGTATGATAATCTCTATGCGGTATCTGTTTCCCACAAGAAACAATTATTAACTTTTTCTGACATCCGGTAAGTGACTGAGGCAAGATAAAACTAAAATATTCCCCAACGCGGTACTTAGCCAACTTTGAACTCGGACTGAAACTTCTAAATCGAAAAATCTCAGAACGCCAACCGGCACTTGCAATGCTGCTTCTGCATCGGACCATGCGGCAAAAGACTGAGGATATGACGCGGTCATGCGCATTTGTACCCTGACGTCCTGACGTCAGTTAAATGCGCCCTGACCGACGTCAGCCTTATACTTTGATATTCGGGCCGACCGTGGACAGCGGACTACCCAAGTGTAAGGACTGCAGCAATGTGAGATGAAGAACATCTGAGCTCTCGTCAAAGTCTGAATCAGAAATCAGAGGACAAACCCCTGAATCCATTCCTGCATCTTCCTGTTCAGATTCAGAATCTTGAATATCTTCAAGAAAAGAGGCATCCCTCTTACCAGAAACCACTCTTCAGGAAGGATCAATAGCCTGAATTAAACCCCGAGCCAGTCCCAGTAAACTACTGCTATCCAAATAAATTTGGGGAGAGTAGATACATGTTTGGGTTTCCATTTCTTTTTGACAGGAAAATTAGGGCCAACTATGTTATTAAAAGCAGCCACTGCTTCCCCAGGGATGGGCACAGCATTCGACATAACACCTTCCCTGTTACCTCTCCCAGGACAAACAACAGTAACTCTCCCTTGCCCACAGAGAAAACAGCCGCAGAGGACGTGCTTATCCCCAGGCCATAGAGGCTATAGGTGGTACACCAGGGTGATTCAGGTTAAAACAGGAGTGGTCTGAGAAATGACAAATGGCGACATTACAGCCACCCACATATGGCAAATTGCTAGCCAGCTGTGATGGCAGAGGATCTTTGATTAACTTTTTCTTTTTGTGACTGGAAGGACGACAGACTGTGTGAATTACAATCTGTTCCACTGTCCAGCCAAAAATAGTACCTCTTTCCCAAGGAAAACAAGTAGCAACTGCCACTAAAACTACCAGACCACAGAAGTTAACTTTTTGACAGAAAAAAAAAAAAAAAAAAAAAAACAGTAAAAAGCACTTTCAAAACACTATGGTAGCCCGACATCGGAAAATTTAAAAATTTCTCCACAGAAAATATGTTACAAGTTAGTTCACAATACTTAAGTCTTGAGACAGTCCATTAAAACACAACACTCCTGAACTTTAAAATAACTTTCCTGAACAGGAAAGTAATAAAACATCAGTAAATGGAAGTTTTTTTCCCCCCAAAGGAACTGGTCTGCTCAGCAAAGGAAAACAAAAACTGACCGTCTATCCTCAAAAGACTCAGGAGGAGTGTACTCCTCTGCAGCAGGAAAGCTCTGAACAGCTTTGCACTCAAGCTTGTCTAAGTCATCTAAAAGCCGCGGTGGTGCAGCGGTAGCATTGTTGCCTCACAGCAAGAGGTTCTCCCGTTCAATTCTCGGCTGGAGCACCTTCTGTGTGGAGTCTGCATATCCTCCCTGCGGTCGAGTGGCATTCGAAAGACATGCGTAGAAGGGGTGTGCCTTCACTGAAGGTTGGGCGTCGAGCTAGCACCTCGGCACCCGTAAAAAATCTACTGCCGATCATTAGTGGACCGGAGTTCTGTTGTGAAGACCCCTAACTGGGAAAAGCAGAAAGAACAACAACTTGTCTTTTAGTCATCTCATCTTGAGCTGCTTGTCAGTTTGGGTGCATGGAAAGTGCCCTGAAGCTTTGGAAGTTGGCCGGCTGTTATATCCTTAGCAGGACATAACCCATAAAGCTACAAGTAGTGCAGCACTGATCAATATGAAGAACATCCAAATTTTAGAATAGGTAAAGCCTGGAGATGAGATGCAGCTATATATTAGGGGTAACTGCCCCTATATGGAAAGTAAACTTCTCCGTTCAGAAAGTCTACAGTTTTGTGCATTTGCTGCAAGTTAAAGGGATTTGAGGTTTAACAATGTATTTGTTTTTTTGTTGAAGTAAAAAAAAAAAAAAAAAAAAACACTGAAAATGTTACATGGGTTGAAGATGCAAGCTGCAGCAACTTCTTACAAGATCAGCCTGACAAGATGTACATAAAAGTTGTACAGTGAAAACATGTTCAGATGAGCAATCTCACAGAACATGTGAAAGTAATAGCTTTTTATCAGAAATTATTGGGTTTTACTACAGGAATGTTAATTACACTGCAGAAACAGACAATAAGCAAAGCATGTTGTTGTTTTTCTTTCGGCTTTTCCCAGTTAGGGGTTGCCACAGCGGAACTCCAGGCCGCTAATGATTGGCAGTCGATTTTATAGTGCCGAAGTGCCAGCCCAACCTTCAACGAAGGCATGCCCATTCATGCATGTCTTTCGAACGCCACTCTACCACGGGGAGGACACACAGAAGGCGCTCCAGCCGAGAATCGAACGGGAGATCCTCTTGCTGTGAGGCGACAATGCTACCGCTGCACCATACTGCATTATATTAGAAAGTGAAGGGTGCAAACAGCAATGTTATAAGAGTCACGCATGGCTAGAAAGAAGTCATGATAAAGGACTATTCATACTCAGTATCAGGGACAAAGGAAAAGAGGGCCTTATAATACAGATTGCAAGAGAGTTTCCAATAGTGACAAACAATGAAAGGAAAGACAATAACTGTAAATTTGTGGTAAGGGGTTATTAGCAAGGAAGGAAAGTTGCATTGGCGTGCATTTATATTCCACCCAAAACTACTCTTACAGAGCTTAAGAGATTTTGCAAGTAGTAATTAGCTTTCAGATTGGCATTCAGCAAGGATTGTTACTTAGAGATGGGACTGGAACTTTATTTGCTATAGTACGAATATATCACGGGGACCTGGAAAGGAAACAAAAAAGGGTAGACTTCTGAAAAAAATATATTATAACATTTGGAATCGAAGATGTGAATTTATCAGCAAGAACTCTCAACAAAATTTACATATTCCCCAAGAGTACAATACCTGGTATAGACTAGATAAAAAGTGTATTTCACGGGAGCATTGAGTATTTAACTGAAAGATGTGAAAAATCCAGTTAAGTATTCTACATCATGGACAAATATAAAGTTGTGTGTAATTACGTAGGGAAGCACTAATGTGTCATTTTACTTATTTGTTAAAAAGAATTTAAAGAAAAAAAACTACTGTAAATTTGGCAGTAAAGAAGATGGACACTACTTCAGAATGGAAATTTAGGGAGTGGGGACACTAACATTGTGTTTAAAAATACTGTAGAAGACAGACAAAGGTAAATGGGAAATCAGTGAACAGGAATTATTTACAGGGATTGGCAAAGGTTAAAGAATTGCAGAATAAGGGGAGATCAACATCTGAATAATATGTAGGAGCTTTGAAAGGTTTGACAACTCCACAGTAGGAAAAATTTTACAATGACTTGGGTAACCAAAAGTAGTTAGGTCACCTATGACAAGAAAAATAAGTATAGATCTTGTAGCAGCACCGAGATATTTTGGAAATTGTATACAAATCTGTATAAAGCAGAGGAATGTGAAAACAGAAAAAAGCAAACATGGAAATAAAAAGGTAAAACTATGCTACTTGGAGAAAGATGAGGCTCAATTAATAGCCAAGATAGGAAGAAATCACAATGGTGATGTACAATCAACATGAAAAACTTTCCAGGATGAAGTTGTATACTTGTGGTCATTTGGAAATTAAGAGGGAAGAAAATGATAGAGAAGGTTTTCTTCAGTAGTTTAAAATGGAGCTTCCAAGATGGTTGCTCACTCATTAACAAGTCTATTAGAACTCTCCGTGTGAAAACTGCAATTGTAGAAAAAAGCCACTGAAAACTAATTGGATACAATTTTATTGACTAGTGATTACAATGTCTGGTTGCCAGCAAAGGAGATAGTTGGGGAAAGCATCAGAAAAGGAGGAGACAAGAATTCTAGATCAGAAGACTACTGCAGCCTATTCACCAAATAATTCCAAGTTAAAGTTTTGGCCCAGAAAAATGGCTTCTAGTAACTTAGAGAAAAAAATGCATCAAATTTAGTCGGAGGAATTTAAAAGTAAAATGAAACACTGAAAGAATACATTTACACACACACACACACACACACACACACACACACACACACACACACACACACACAGAGTCAAACAAAAGGTAGAAAAAAATAAAAGCAGCTTTACCTAGTTATTCAGATGAGCTGACAAAACTACAGAAATCAGAGAATGAAATGAAAATGCTGGCTGAGCAAGAGGCTTGTGAACAGCAGCAGTTTGAAAAAAAAAAAGTCAGTGTATGTGTGTGTGTGTTTGTGTGTGAAGAAAACCCATCTTTTCCAACAACGGGAATGAAGAGACATCAATTTTATAAAAGTTCCAGTTAAGAAACTCTACTAGTTGGTGTTCCACAGCAGGATTTGTTAAATCAAAAAAGAGCACATCATGTATATGCTACAAACCTAGCCACAAGAAAGCAGCCAAGCCCTATATTGGTAAAGACAGGGAAAAAGAGTTGCTCCTGATAAAATTATGGCAGCCAGGATTCAGGAGAATAAAACAGCTGAAAGGCATGATTCACATATAAAATTGTAATACTTAGTGCACTACACACGTATACACCCTAAACCAATAGTTAATGTGCAACTTCAGAGTATAGCTGCTGAATAGCTCTGGGAAACTGCCAATTATTATAGCTCAGTTGATGTCAATAACAAAGAAATTAAATCATGCTAGGTTTAAAACAAATTGTCTCATCTTACTTTATAAATACAGTGAACCTGATAACACGCTTTACATAGGTTATATAGAATACGAACTTACAAATCTGAAGATTTTGACTCTGCATTATAGAAAATTCAGAAGACCTTCGATTTACAACATGTAAATCATTAATCAAAGTGTAAATTAGACAAAAAGGAGAAACTGCAGAGAGTAAATCTCCCTAATGGATCTCGGGAGGGATTTTACATTAGTTGTTTCTGCTTTAATTGCATGTCCGACTTCATTAGGATAGGAGATGCATTTTGGAGAAAAAAAAAAAAAAAAAAAAAAAAGACATGCTCATCTAATTGCTAGGAACAAAGTGCTGGCAAAAGCAGTTTCAGATCATGCCCAGTTTTATTTAGAGATAAAACAAACAAAAAGGGACAAGGGTATGTGAAACGCATTAGAGGTTCCCCGGATACCACCTAAAAAAATATAAAAAAATTTTAAAAGCTGGGTAAAATAATTATTTTTGGAAGAATTTAGAAAGCTTACAGGATGCAGTTATGAACTAATGAAGCAATGGGACCAAATGAAAAATAACCTAAAGCTAAAATCCAACAATGCACTAGTGAGGACTGGCAGAACAGTAAAAGTAAGCTGGCAGAAAGAATGGGCGAGCTCAAGAGAGTAGAAAATAAAGCAACATCGGGTCAAATGGTTGATGGATTGTTTCAGTTCCTTTATCTTGTGTTCATTACTGAGTTAATGGATAAAAGGTTGTAATTGTTTTTAGGAGCAATTCTGGAACTGGACTTCATAGATTCATTTAGCAATTAACACTCTCTGGCAATGAATCTAAGCAAACTATACAGTCATTTGTGTGACACCACAGAACCAGTCTTACAAACCAAAAATTATCCTAGAGGGATTGAGGAATTTCTGTACTAGCTTATAAGCATCTCACACCACAAAGCTAACTAGGGATATGGAAAAGATTTTGAGTAGTTTGAACCTTCCCAAAATAGATGCCGAGTAGGCACAAACTTTAATGAATTCAGTTACCATAGCTGAAATTAAACAAAATTAAATCAACAACATGGTAAATCTCCTGGACTGGATGGGCTTCCAACTTGTGTCTAGAAGGGGGGTGGGGGGTGGAGACGATTCATGGATATTTTGTGGAAGTTATTTAATGAAATACTGGAGAAAGGAAGCATCCCTTTGCACAGACACAAGCAGTATTGGTGAGGATCCATAAAGAAGGGAAACTAAATTCTAAACCATGATAATTATGCCATTAAGGATGAAAAAATTAAAAACCCTTATACCAAACAATCTTTCAGGATCAAACAGGCTTTATCCATAGTAGGCAGACTTTTGGTAATATAATCAGGACAGAACTAATTATAGAGCATGTTAACAGCTATGATAAGTTAACACTATTAAGCCTGGATGCTGAAAAGGCATTCAACAGAAATGAATGGGAATATCGGAAATATGCCCTTGCAGCATTTGGTTTTACCCTAAGTTTTTGGACCTCATCTTTTCAATATATAATGGGTCAAAGGCAAGAATCAAAACAGGCCTCTCACAAGAGCTTGAGATTATCAGGCGCACAAGACAATGCTGCCCTCTCTCATCAGTGCTTTTTTGCATTTTATTTGGACCCTCTACTACAAGTAGTTCACTTCTCTAGGGGGTATGTACCTGTCCAAGCAACTTACTCAATTCAAGTGACCGCAACATTTGCTCAAACAAAATCAAGAGACTAAAATCATAAATGCTCCAAGCTGTGTCCCTCCTCTCAGTGTCTTACAGGCTGCTAATGGGAGATCTCAGTCTCACACAGAGCCTGTATCGACCCCATCCTATCAAACATTCTACACATCTGTAATTCCAACAATGCAGATGACCCCCTCTAGATAATGTGCTATTGCAACTTAAATAGAACATGCTGGAGGAATAAATATGTCAAGAGAATTCCACATCTCTGAACTACTTCCTTCTCCATGTGAAGCATAACCTGGATGCATGGATAAGGAACCTCAAGTTCACCCCTATGTGGAACCCTTGCCCTTATGAACAAGGGAAACATGTAAATATCTGCTCCAAGAGTTTTTACTAAAAAAAATGACTATACAAAAGGTATTTCACAGTACTAAAGGATCATCTCACTCGGGGTTATACAAGACTACCATAATACAGGGACATTGGTACTACACTACTAAAGTTAGAAATTCAGTGGGAATTGCTGGCTAGGATGCTAAAGATCCTCACAGATCAATAATCTAGTATGTAGATACCTATGAACCCATTTACTGGGCTGCATACAGCATTTGTTAAGCTGCCTGTCCATTATACTATATAAAATCAAAAAACGCATAACCCTTCCTTGCTAATCTGTTCAACAAAATGAATTTGTACTTGGCAGTAATCAGACAAAGAGAGTCATAACACCCTCCATGAACCAGAAATGGAATGAACTGGTATCATCAGTTTGTCACTTCTAGAAGCAAAGATGTTCAAGTTCATTAAAAGTTCTCTCAAGTGGTATATGCTTCACCTAGGAATCAAACAAGGATCATTCTTTCTTGTTGCTCCAGCAACTGAACTAGTCAAGGTTCTGAAGTATCTTCACACCTCCATGTGCATGATACAAACAAGCCCAAGGAAAGTTGCACTTCCTCTGCTTTCAGTGGTTTACCTGCACTTTTTGACTTTTTTGGAGGGAAGCAGTAGCACTTGATATAGATTTTTTTTAATGAATGGCCCTTATAAAAAAGTAAACAGGTCATTCTAGGGAAGTTTCCTAGTTGTTACTTTTACCATTTTTTTCCTGATAAAGGATTTAAGATTTTTGATGCCTTTTTGTGCTTTTCTTCCCTTTTTTCCCCTGAACGGTTAGGAGTCATTTTAATTTTGTCTTTATTTGAAGACTTAGCCTGAATGTGTTGAGAAAGTGGTGGGATGAAGTTTAGCTCCTTAGTTTGGTGTTTATGTAGCTCTTTGGTATGATTTGCACAAAACCAAGTTTCTGTGGGGAAGTTCTGAGTGCAGATGCATAAAAATGCATCAAGACTGCATTTTTATGCATGGGGACCACACTAGCATTTTCAGAAGGTCAGAAAATGGATAAGTGAGGAAAATTAAATTTCAAATTCAAGTTTCTTTTTTGTGTAATTAAAGTTTGTGTGTGTGTATACACACAGTTAAATTTTCTGTGCAATTCAGTGTTGGCACAGTGCTTTAGCAACTACTGTTCTGCTTAGATGGTCTAGTGTTAAACTAAGACAACTTACCATTTTCTCAGTTGCTGAGTCACCTTGATACAGCTAAATGACAGGTAATTACTAAAAACTTCACCAGTGCATCTATAACTGATGACACAGGTAAAAAGGGTAGATAAACTAAATGAATTAGGAAATGCATTTTTGCCCCACCCTTTTATCCAAGTCTATGATTACAAATGAACATAAACACTGTTGAGAATTAAAAAGATACCAGTAATCTAACAAGTTAAACTTTAAATTACCCAGAAAAATAGGAGATCTAGCATCTTATGATTACTTCTTTACCCAAATCAAGAAAGATAGAGTTCATCCCTTAAACAACTTCTTACGTACATGAAGCAGTATGGTATACAGAATTATCAGCAGCAGAAAGTAGCTGGAACAATCCACTTCTTTTTTCGTCATGTAAATAAAAAAAATGCATCAGTCATACAAGCATGGAAAATGGCTATTCTGATACAAAAGTTTAGGAAGAAACATTTTTAATACCCCAAAGGAAGACACTGGTAGAAATCACAGCTATAAATTGCTGGCTTTCATTAAAGCTTAGAGATGCCTCCAGGCATTTGTCTAGTTACATCCTACAGATTCCTCTAGGTCAGTAATATTACCTTCTCATATTTACATTAAGAATTCTAAATCATGCTGCATACAAGATTTCATAGTAAAACCTACATGATGGGCAATACAACTCTGACTGCCTTAAAATACTGTCCTTCTCTGTATCCTGCAGGCTGCTTATGGGAGATCTCTACCTCGCATAAAGAACCTCTGCTGACACCATCCTTTAATACTTGGCCTACTAGTGCAGCTAGTGAGATATTTATTTTTACTCACGGTCAAATTTCATATTTCTGTGAACATCTCAATAGCCAAGTGTCAGACTAAACTGCTTAGCCTCATATGAAAGTCCTCAGCAAGATGAACACAATGCCGCTGATAGTAACATTACAAAATATTTACTGTGACTTACAAACTTCTGTTTAAAGACCTATAAGGTAATGAATACTACCACTGCAAGTTAGCTTTTGCTAAGAGTTAAGTCATTTACATTTCTTTAGAAACCCCTGTGCTTCCAGAGATATGAACGTTTGTTTAAAATTAGAGAACATAACTTGATGGTGTCAAAAAGCTCAGGATTACAGCCACACTACAAACTTCCAGAGCTGTTTGGGAAAGAGTTGATATTCTCTGTTACACGTCCTTATCTTCTACAAGCAGGCAAACTTGACAGTGTTGTGCAAAATGATATGCACAAGCACCTTGTAAGCTAGCAAGAATATACTATAAAAGAAACTTTTTTGGAGGGAGGGAGGTGGCTATTTTTTTTAAACAAACTTAATTAAATGGCAACACCAAATACTGTGCTCATTAGTTACTCGGTAAAGTGTTTTTGGCAGTTTTAAAAACATACCATCAGTATCAAACCGACTCCAATCTGTAACCTAATAACCTGGCTAACAGATGAGGTTCTGTAACATTCAATAAAATAAAATATAATGGGATTATAACCATTACAAAATAATTAGTAATAATACAACCTGTAGTACTGGTGGGTAACTGGCATTTTAACATTTCTTTAATTTCAAAGATCTACCTTACTTATAAATTCTTGGAGCTGGAGGCTGGGTCTATTAATTCTGGCATAAAAGACCATAATGCCATTTGTCAGTGGCTTTCATTCTCAATTTTTCGTAGAGTAATCAACTCCTGGAGAAATATCTGTTCCATCTCTCTACAGATATCAGACCTCACCAGTGATACTAATATCAGCTATCACTTTGTAATACATTTATTTGCTACCAACAGTACTAGACTCAATGTAAACGGAGTACCAAGTTGAAACGTATGTATGCTCCCCAGAAAGTACATCTCTTTAGTAATTCTTACTTCCCTGGTCAAATATAGTCGCAAATCCATTGCAAGTCTTTCTTGAAGCCTGCCAGCAAGGGGGCAGTCCTAAATAAATATAGGCACAATCCTACAGAACTTTCATTACAGTGCCAACACCCGGCTGAAACCCTAGATTACATCCTAAATCATCTGGTTGGTGCATAAAGGTATTTAAACACTACCAACCAAAACACCTACATTTTCTTGATGTTGAGGTGTATCTGGAGAGCACTACGACTTCTCCCATTGAGCTTTCTTAATCTGAATTAAAAGCTGAGTCTCCCAAAATATTCTATGTTTGTTTGACAGATCTCCAATGATGGGTAATCAGTGTTCTATAAAGATGTATTATTCCATTACTGTTTACTTTACCCAGGCAGGTATCAACCAACCAACTGACAAAATGGGGCCTATCATTACTTTTCGTGGAACCAATGACCATACCTTTTAGTTTATTAATCAACTGATTATAGAGCTCAATTTTTTCATCAGCTAATCTCTATTTTGTCTTAAAGAAATCTCAAGAAACCACAGTATCACCTTCTAAAAGCTGTTCCCAAAACATGTGCTTACATCATTACATGGAACCATATACCCCAATGTCTTGTACTTTCTATAGGAAGTAAATCAATCATCCAATCAATGTCAGAGTATTACCAAAACCTTCTTTAACAGCTTTAACCAATGAGAACAACAGAAAACACTTCTTCCAAGGAGATGCTTTTTGAAATAACAAGCTGAACTTCTGGGATGGGAGAGTGTGGGAATTTCAGTATGTCACACCATACTGCATGCTTTCCAGGGTTAATAAATTCTCCAAATATATTTTTCTAGCTGCCAAAGCATATAGTTCTAAATCCCGCATCCCCAGTCCTCCTAATGTTACGGGTATTGTAAGATGCTCCTGACTAACCCCCTGGCTTTTCATCTGCCCAAACAAACTGTCTAAAAATTGACTTCATACCACACCGGAATTCCTGAGGGGAGAAACTGGAAAAGCTCAAAAGGCATAAATCTGAGGAAGTACATGCCATCCAGTTACCAATATCTTCTTATGGGATGCCAAAGCATAATGATTTCAATTGCCTCAGACACTCCTTTGCCTTAGACAAAATTCTACTACACGTTTCTTTGACTGACCCTTGCAATGCATTTCCAACTTGAGCCATTAAGTATGGCACGAGACCAGGGCTTCTAAAAAAGGGAATTTGAAGATCATATCCTCAAACAGATTAAAATTTATCTGAACTATTTTTGTTTTATTTGAATTAATCTTATTCTTGTAGCCCGACAATAGCCAAAAAGTCGCAATTTCTCAAAAAGCTTCTCTATGTGAGCTTCTGGTTGTGCTAAATATACCAATAAATCCTCTGCATATAGCGACAATTTATATTCTGTGTTATTTATTGTACATCCTTGAATATTACAAGTTCTCAGCTGCTCCATCCAGCGTTCCATGTACAAAGTGAAAAGCAACAGTGACAGATGGCATCCTTACCTGGCACCTCGTTTTATGGGAAAAGGTGTAGGAGTATCCTATTAACCCACACCCTTGCAGCCGCCCCTACACAAAAAGAGATTTAAGTGCATTAATACTGCCAGGAAGCCCCAGTGTTCTAACAATTTTCATTAGAACTTCCATGATACTCTAAAGGCTTTTCACCGTTAAAACTAGCAATAACCAATGGTTGATTATATCTTGTTGCACCCTCTAACAATGTTTTTAAGTGTATATTATCAAAAGCTGTTCTCCCATGTATAAATCATGCCTTATCCAAATGTACAAGTTTTGGGTGAAGCCTACACCATCTATTTGCCAATATAGCCCACGAATAATTTCTAATCATGATTTAAAACAAATACCGGCCTATATGAAGTAGAATACAACTTGTCTTTTTACAAGGCTTTAAAGTTAAAGTTAGCGTCCTTCCAAACGTCAGATGGTGGAATTTCCTCCTTCCAAGAGTCAGATGGTGAACTTACCTGTAACATTGCATTACTCACCTTACCAAAATCTTGTATAAATCTCTCCCCAACTTATAAAATTTCAGTTGGAAGACCATATGAGCCTGGGAACTTTCCATTATCTAACGGATTGTCTCTGTTGCAGCAATTGGGGTAACTAAAGACTCGGCATCTTCCCTTGAAAGTAGATTTAGCTTCAATGACTTGAGGTAGTTGGTCAATAGCCAATTTGCCAGAACGGTTTCCATAGTATCCACTTAGAGTTGCTAACTTTGTGAAATATTCGATTTTCAGTGAACCCCAGCATACCAGTAACAATATATTGGTGAATAGTCACCCATCCAGCACTAATCAACTACCCTATTAACAGAGTTAGTAGCAAAACTCGCATACTTACAGTTTTAATAGAATGCAACAAATAGCCACCATTTATAACAGAGAATTAATCACCAATTGAGGCAAAAAAAAACATTTACTTCAAAATCAACCTGCAAGGGCGCAACAATCACTAAAGAAACAGAAAGGAAATGCAAACACTTTATGATTTCAAACTCTCTGCTCATGGCACCCATTCAATGTAAAACTTGTACAGCTACTTCAAAATTTAATAAACACAAATAAAAACAGTACCCATGTCAATTGTTCCATAATAGAGTGTTTAATCCTTCTCTGCTGTTGATAGGCACAGCTATCCTGCTGACGGATTTAAAGCCACACAAGCAGCCACATGTGCTTTTTGCCTTGATATCATCCTCTTAAATACTGGAAACAGATCCAAAACTTGCCTTGATGATTGTAAAGATTGCCCTTCTACACGAGACTGCCCCATGTTCTCCTCCCCCACTGCAGAAGACTGCTAGTGCTTTGGAAACACTGCAATAGGAGAGTGGAAAGTGACCATCCCTCCTAACAAATACACATTCAAAACTGAATAATTGGAAATTTAAAAGGTTGTTCCCAGCAATCTGGCTGCCTATCACCTGCCTAAAATTCTACTCTCCTGTCTGATCTCCTGCAAATAATCTTGCTCCACAAATACCCATTTTTGCTATACTATCAGGATCTTCCCCAGAATCCAAATTTTGCTCAATATTTTTTTTCTTTTTAGTACATAGTTAAACTGTACTACTCTAGGGCACAGCATATGGTTCTGCAGCAGCTAAGGAACTAGCACCCTGTGTGCCCTTTTTAAGATATCTTTCGTCAGAATGGACTGCCAAGACCAATTGTTCATAGCTGCTTCAGCAAGTTGTAATAGCTGCTGAAGATTTTAATGTCCACACCATGCACTACAAGCTAAATGGAGTGCTCGGTCAACGCCCTTTCCATTTCATCCATTCTTGCCTCCGATTTTGCTATACAATCCCCCAAAGTCTTATTCACCTTCATTTTTAAGATACAAGTTTATTTTTTTTTAAAACTGCTTTCATAGTTACTTCTGTCCCAGTAGATTAAAATAATCCTGACTCGCTATTATAAGAGGGAACACCCCGAAAGTATTCTGCATGTGCAGTACCAGCTACCACTTTATGCAGGCTTTTCATTCTATGGCACGAATTATGGGACATCCATTGGCCTGCTCACAAACCTGCAGTTAAAAGTAATGTTTTGCCTCAAAATGGGATGTTTTAATGATCTGAAATAACTTAATAGAAGCTTATTACTGAGCAAAAGCGAAGCACCAAAAATACACCGTTTATATATTGCGGAGGTCACAGGAGGTACTCAAAAACAAACAAAATTTCCAATGTTTTTTGGCTCTGTGAAAGAAAACAGAGGAAACTGAACCTTTCTGGTAGGTTGTATGAAATCAAGACAAGAAACTTCAAACAGAAAGTCAGGTGGTATATCTTCAAAATGCCAGTGTATCAATCTAATCAAATCAGAACCGTCCTACCCCATATTTACAGCATCCATACATGGCACAGACACAGCACAGGCAACAACTTCTGAGAAAACCTGTGGTACAGACTTGAAAGACAGAAACTGCTGAAAAAATGAAACTCCCATTTCAATAAATGAAATTATAAACTGCAAAAAACATTAAAATATCAATTGCTATCTGCACTTTTCAGGCAAAAAAGAAAAGATGGGTCTGAAGAAGAAAAATGCTTTCCGCAGTACTTCATATTTGCTGCAAAGCAGAAGGAAAAAAAATAATACCAAAACATTAACAGCCTGAATCAAGAATGCTGAAAATACAACATAGGACAAAATGCATTATAAAAAGTAAGCAACAGCATAAAATAATATACTTAAAAACAACATAATGAACTCCTACTGCAACCTAAACTACACATTCCCATTTAAAATAAATACATTTAATTTACTGCACTGGTAAACTAATCAAATAGTCAAAGAGAGAAATACAATTCAAAGAAACCTTCATCCAGTATGCAGTAGCAAAATAAATTAAATTAAAGTCAGACTATGACCAATTCAACACACATATTCTAGTATGCTTTGGGGCATAGTCAGTGAGTGGTGAAACACTGTTCGGAGTAATGGACTGTAACTACAGGTGATGACCATACATAAGCAATATTATAGCAGCAATCTATGTTGAAAAATCACTGCGAGGATGAAGTAACAGACATGGACAGAATAAATCACTGAAAGAAGAGAGTTCAAGAAGCTAGCTATGGCTGAAATTATTGCAGTCAGAATCAACATGTTCTCTAAAACACAAACAAAGGAAAGGTGCAAATACTTCAAATATTACTATCTGGCACAGAAAAAAAACTGCAAGGGTGGGAGTAGGACCATTCTGCTGTGATATTTACATTTTATAAAAACGGGGCCACACATTTGGGACCAGGTATTCATTACATGGCACAACTGCTGCATTAATATTAAAGCATGTGTGACAAGTAGGCTTTAAAAGCACTGTAGGTTAGCTCTCACATAAAGGTATGGAACTTTTACTGCATTTTTATTATTCTAACCCAACATCACGTTACGCCCGATAGCCATGCCAGTCGGGGTCATGGCCATTCCCCCTACTTCACTGGAAAAATTCTTGTACCATCCCAAATGACAAAGCAAATGTGCTAACAGAACCCAGCATGCTCCCTAGCAGAAAGTCACTAGCAAGAACTGCAAATGGGTTTAAATGCAGACACACAGCCAAGGAAGATTTCAGTCTAAAGATTATAAGTCATGCACTGCCAAAGTTAAGTAGGAAAGACGCACCTCTATTTTACCCTTTTCTGGAGCAAAAGTCGCAGAAGAGTGTACCTGCAGCCACCACTTTAGGTTGCCTTGTGTATTACCAATAAATCACCATCATGTGGAGGAGACCCTGGAGAGGTGGAGATATGCACTAGAGAGAAGAGGAATGAAGGCCAGCAGGACTAAGACAGAATATATGTGTGTGAATGAGAGGGAGGACAGAGGAATGGTGAGGATGCAGGGAGTAAAGGTGGCGAAGGTGGATGAGTTTAAGTACTTGGGATCAACAGTTCAGAGTAATGGTGAGTGTGGAAGTAAAGAAGAGAGTACAGGCAGGATGGAGTGGGTGGAGAAGAGTGTCAGGAGTGATTTGTGACAGACGAGTACCAGTAAAAGTGAAAGGGAAGGTCTACACGAGGGTAGTGAGACCAGCTATGTTATATGGGTTGGAGACAGTGGCATTGACAAAAAGGCAGGAGTCAGAGCTTGATGTGGCAGAGTTGAAGATGTTAAGATTTGCACTGGGTGTGACGAGGATGGACAGGATTAGGAATAAGTATATTAGACGGTCAGCCCAGGTTGTAAGGTTTGGAGACAAAGAGGCAAGATTACGTTGGTTTGGAAATGTGCTGAGGAGGGATGCAGAGTATATTGAGAAAAAGATGCTAAGGATGAAGCTTCCAGGTAACAGGAAAAGAGGAAGGCCTAAGATAAGGTTTATGGATGCCGTGAGAGAGGACATGCAGGTGGCTGGTGTGACACAGCAAGATGCAGCGGACAGGAAGAAATGGAAACAGTTGATCTGCTGTGGCGACCCCCTAACGGGAGCAGCCGAAAGAAGAAGATGACTCCTGCCAAGAAGAGAGAGAGAGGGAGTATATCTGTTCTTCCACTAAAGATCACCAACAGTGCCATCCCTCCACAAATGGGTGCAAGCAATAAGTTGCGGTGTGGTTGGCACTTCAAACCTCCAAACAACCTTCTGCTAACCAAGCCAGTCAAAGATTGGCTGTTGGCACTACAAATAGAAATCCATGCAGACTTCCAAGATGGCTGCACAAACAGCTTAACTTATGCTCTCCCTGTGTCAAAAACAGGATTTGTTTGGGCCTATGTCACATCAAACGGTCAAAGCAGCAAACCTCAGGTTTGTTGAACCCAAACAGCAAATGCTCACATCAGCGAATGGTGTACATAGGAAACAATTAACCGACACTGCCACCGTAACACACACCGTAGGATGTTAAACTCACCCAGGAGGGGGCTGCACCCCCACTTTACATACATTATATATATATATATATATATATATATATATACACACACACACACACACACACACACACATATATATATATATATATATATATATATATATATATATATATATATATATATATATATATATATATATATATATATACACACACATACATATACACACACACACACACACACACACACACACACACACACACACACACACACACACACACACACACACACACACACACACAAACTCCCAAGATCGCACTACAGTGGGAAAAGGGCAAATTTCATGCTGTTGGCCAACTAATTCTGCTACCTGTTTACACCATTCGCTGACGTTAAGGTTTGCTTAAGTAAACGTTCACAGTTTTGGGCTCGACAAATGGAGGTTCGTGGATTTGCCTGTTCTACAATGTGAAACAGACCCCATTTTTTAGGGCAAAACTTAGAATTTGGAAAACCTGAAAGAAAAATCAACCACAAAAGGTGGAGAGAAACCACCGTCTAGGAAGGATTCTGCAGTTGGTAAGCAAAAAGGCAGTTTAAGCTTCAGCTTTGGTACAACAGATGCCTTCCAGTAATTTAGAGTTAAAAAATAAATCAAATGTACTCAGAGGTGTTAAAAATAAAATGAAAACATACATAGACTCAAACAACAAAAGGCAGGAGAAAATAGGAGTAGCTTTAACTAGTTCAAATGAAATGATAAAACTGCAAAAGTCCGAGGTTGAAATGAAGAAAAGGCCATCATAGGAAGTTACGAGGCTATTGGCGCAGAGGCCCTTACAAGCCTAGCCATGAACTTAGCCCATGTTTCAAGTAGTCAGCTACCTATGCCACTGTCTGAGTAGGAGACTTATCAAGAAGAACAGGTTCAAATAAAAAACAGACAGAAGACAGAGTAAGCAGAGAAAACATAAGATATTCTGCTGTACCAGAAAAAATGCAAGAAACAGATTGTATTAATTTTATGAAAAGCACAAATAAGCAAATGGACTGGTGTTCCATAGCAAAATTTAACAACTGAAAAAGCACAGTGTATGCTCTAAACCTAGCCACGAAAAGGCAACCAAAACCTGTACTGGTAAAGATGTAATCATACCATCAGAAATAGCCCATACTGACAAAACTGTGGCAGAAGGGCAAAATATTACAAATATGAGACAGCAGAATGTTTGTGGAAAATGATTATTCATTGTACACCTTGCAGAAGAAAAGCAAATTTATCCCAGCATTCAAGGAATGTCAAGAGGCAGGTGTGAAATTCAAGCTGCTATATTCAGTAGTCTCGAGAGCATATTTCCTTGGAAGACCAAAGTCATTTCTTATACAGAACAGGCTAAAGAGAAAATTAACAAGTTTATCCAACAAAGAGAGAGCCAGCAAGCAGAATGTGACTGCTTCTCATTCTGACAGTAAGGTTCATAGAGAGACTTTCCCAGTCAAACCTCTTCCAGTGTTCTAAATGAAAATGCTTAAAAGATAGAAAAAAAGCACAGGAGTTAAATAGAAGAATCAGAAGTACCTCAAACTTGAACCAGAGTCTGGCATTGGGAAATCAGTAAGAAGACTGCCATCACTGAAGTTAGAGAACAGAGAATAAATAGGACTGTAAAGCATCAATCACATTGTGAAATATGGCTTTGCAAGAAAAAGTGGTTGGAAGACAACTTTTTAACTTTGTTAAACTTGTGAGTGGACTGTAAAGCATATACCTCATTTGTCATAAATACTTATGAGAAAACTAAAAAGAGAGAAGTAACTTAGCAAAAATCGTTGTTCTTAGTACCTGTATATTAAGGTTTCAAGATATACATTGCAGGTTATGTATAGTAAAGCAGTTTTGTGTAGTTATGAGTATTTTTAATGCTGAGGAAGGATTTTTTTCAATGATTGTTAAAGTAAATACTTTTTTTTAGTTTTAAGAAATATAGGCTTTATAGTATAACACAATAAAAAAAAGGCTGGACAAAAGTAAGTTTAATATTAATATGATGTGATTTTAGACTGCTGGGGTGGAAGTGGAGTTTTAAAAGTGCTTTGATTAGATTATATTATTATGTAGAATAAAGATGTTTTCTTTTATATTTGAAAGGGTGAATGTTTAGATTATAGCTTAAGTGAAGGGCACTAAACAATTGTTTTTGTAAGCAAGCAAGCCTTAAAAATAAGACAAAATGATAAAAGCCATGAACAAATGCTCAGTGGGAGTCAAAAAGTCTGCAGCCAAAGGCAGCTGTACTTTCTGGCCAAGTGAAATTCAAAAAGATGTATTGCCAAGTACCCTTCCACAGAGATGAGCTGTCTACAGGTGCAAGCAATTAACCCTGAAAGCTCAGAGTACTCCTTTGTTGAGGGAAATGCAAAATTCAAAAAGATACAATGACAAGCAGTTCAGTGAAAGATAAAGTTGAAATTGTGCAAAGTGAACAAGAGATAGCAATCTTAATAATTTAATAAAACAGTGTACAATTTAGTTTTACTTAAAGATACCCTTTGCACTTTTTTCTTAGGGCCATAAATTAATGTTTCCTGAAAGCATACAAGCTGCTTTTCACTTCTGGGAGAGAAATACAGAGATGACAAGAACACACAGCAATGGGAACACGAGCTGTAGCATGCACTTTAGCATGGGTAACCTTAATGGTGTCTGTTTGGGGCAACAGTACCTATCTGGAGGGTTAATTGTTTTATAAAATGTACATATAACAACACACACAAAAAGTTAATAGTTAAAGGGGTGTTTTGAAAATGCACTTTGAGAGTTTTCATTAAAACAAAAAAAGAACTAACACTTGACAGAAGTTCAAATGCAAATGAGTAGAAACAGCTGTACAAAAGGTCATATTGAAAAATTAGCATGTGCCAAGTAACCCAACAGATGGGAATACACCTTCAAAAGAAAAAAAAACACAAATATAATAGTAGATGTAAACAGCTGTTTATCATAATGGCTATGCTATCCATATTACCTTGGAATGTAAATGGCCTTACTGGTAAATACAAAAATGAAATACTAAATTAAGAAATGCAGAGTGCAATGCTGCAGGATACACATTCGGAAAAACAAATGAGCACATGAATTTAACAAAAGAAAGGATTTCAGAATGGATATTCTGCAGACTATCAGAATAAATTGCTTCCCCTTTTCCTTTGTCCCTCATTGCTAGAGGAGCATCAATAGTGACAGAAGAGGGGGGAAAGACAGTAATGGTAGAGTTATGTTAGTAAGGGGCTAATAAGCAAGGGAGAATTACACTGGCTTGTATTTATATGCACCCAATAATTACTATTATGGAGCTTAAGAAATTTTGGGGAGAAATAATAAACTTTCAGCAAGGAATATTACTTCTGGATGGGAACTGATAGTGAGGCTGTATCGGGGGGACCTAAAAGGGAAATGCAACAAGAGATTAAATTTCTAGACATGTATGGAAGTGTTTGGTATGCAATATACGAATTCAATAGTACGAACTACGACAGAATTTACAAATTATTCCCAAAAATACAATACCTTTGCTAGACTACAAGTTACATTTCACAGGAACATCTGCACGTAATTCAAAGTTCAGCACACATCAACTATTTCAGAGCATGCTCTAATAAAAACTAACATACTGAGTATGCTAAACTCATCCCATACTATGAAAGACTTGTAGATGATATGTTTATGGTTTGGGATGGACCACTGGATGTTTTTGAGACTGTCTTAGATTATATTAATAGGACAACTGATTTATTGGATTCTTTGCCAATACATCTTACGACAAAATACATTTTTAAAACAAGTAATGGAGGCTGCTGCTATGCTGGTAAACGCTCATGCAAGCAGTATAAATCAAAGTTATAGTAAATCAAAATAGCAGGACTGAGCGA
This sequence comes from Protopterus annectens, assembly GCF_019279795.1. Classification (NCBI taxonomy): domain Eukaryota; kingdom Metazoa; phylum Chordata; order Ceratodontiformes; family Protopteridae; genus Protopterus; species Protopterus annectens. The sequence continues at coordinate 469,540,181 of NC_056733.1, forward strand.
AAACAAGTGTAACACAAAGTTCAAAGTACTTTATTATCAATAATTAATAAGATAAGCGCTTGTAGCTTCATCAGATCTTACATTCATTCTAAGATTCCACATCTTATATATACACAGGTTTTAAACAATTAATCAATCAAGTAAGTTAATTGGTATGATTATTTAAAGAAGCAGGCAGACAAAGACCCAGCTTAATATACAAATCTGATAAAGATAAAACCATTTAAAAACAATCTCACATATAAAGTATACATAGGAAACACATATATAAAAATATATATAAATAACATATCAGTTAGCACATATATATTTGTAATTAAAATAGATATTAGTGTGAGAAAGATTCTATAGAAAAGTATGCTTAATGTCCAACATATAAAATTTCATATATATGTATGTATAAATTAATATAATGTCTTATAAAATAAAGTAACCACACTACATGTGGTAACTAAATCTATGACGTAATGACATGGTAGTGATATAAAAGACAATTAGTTTACAGAGAGATAGAATACCTATTTCTAGGGGGTTTATCTAATGTTTCTACGCGGTCTTAATTTTGGCTTGATAGAGGCCCTATCACTGAGGCCTAATCCTTTATCTGATCTTAGTAGAATTATCCATTCAGTTTCCTTACTCTCTGTATATATCTTAATGTCACCCCCTCTAATGATTTTAGACAAAGCCATGTCTTTACTTGGCCCAGACCAGGGCATGGACAGAATGAACGTAATGCAATGGTGAACAATGATAATGCTATGAATAGTTCACAATATGTGAATAAAAGGAATGTAGAGAATGTTATCTTATGTGACAATATTAGTAATGAAGTTAAGAAGAATATGTGTACTTTAAATGCTCCAAACAATAATGCTGGGAATAGTAATATGTCGACTTTAAATGTTCAGAGTATACCTTCTGCTGATGACATTACAGAATTAAATGATGTTTGTATAGAGAATGTAGCAATCGATGTAACTGATAAACCCCACTGTAAAGATTCAATAGATGTTATACACATCATACACCCCAGTGTGAACTTAGACACTAATTTATATCCTAATGTTCACATAGTTAAAGACAAGACACCTCATATGAATCGAGACTCTGAGGCTGTAGTGAGACCAAAGGTTAAAACCACAGAAAAATCTAGCAATAAAACAAATGCTGAATTGGCTTTTCCTCTACCGATACGTATGGACAAAGACCCACAGAGGTCGAGGTCTATGACTCGTGGGAGGCAGAAGAGGAAACTTTCAGGAGACATTCCATCCAACCAAACTTTAAAGAAAATGTGGACGCACAAGAATTAGTGCACAATATATCAAGTAAGACACTAACTTATGAAGATATTCATTTGTTAAGCAAGGGTCTAAACTTTATTCCAAGAAGTCACAGTAAACTAACAGACAGTCACTGACTTGAAAATATTTTGCAGAAATGTCATGCTAAAAGTGTTATATAGAACCCAAACTAGCAATACTTCTAAAACAGAAGCATTCACATTTAAGAGACTAAGTGATTTCGTGCCAACCCATCACCCACTCGTTGAGGCATATTTGAAGTTAACTGAAGATGAGTTACATGTATACTATGCAGATAGAGTAGAGCAAAAAAGATGTAAAAGGAGAGATAATTTAACTTATAAAGAAAGAGTAAGTCTAAAACAATTACAGGAAGACCCTACTATAGTTATTAGACCAGCTGACAAAGGAGGCAGCATTGTTGTTATGGATATGCAAAATTATATCGGAGCAATGACAGAATTGATGCAGGACAAATTCTATGATTTAATAACAAAACAGACGATGTTATAGAAACTATAATATATGTGAAGAATACGCTAGAGGATATTTTCAAAAGTAAACTGATTGACAAGGAATTATTTGACTATCTTAATATTCTAACACCTACTATACCAGTTATTCAAGGACAGCCGGAAATACACAAGGATAATAAGAACCCACCCATGAGACCAATAGTTTCTGGACGAGGTTGTGTCACAGAACATCTATCAGTATTTGTAGAAAAACATCGGAGGGCTGTACTAAATAAAAATAAAATAGTACTAAAAGGCACTAAACAATTCCTTACAGAATTTTATGATTGTATTCAAGACAAAACAATCACTAAAGACTATTTATTTGTCACATTTGACATACAGTCACTGTTCACAGTGATTCCCAATGAACTGGGCTTGAATTATACATTACAGTACCTGAAAAATCATAGTGACTATACCAATGTACTTATTGACTTAATAGTTCACTTTTTGGAATTAGTCTTAGAAAATAATGTCTTTATGTTCAAGGATAACATCTATAGACAGAAAGATAGCGTAACCATGGGTACATCTTGTGCCAACAGCTACGCCAATATGTTTCTTGCACATTGGGAAGAGCATACATTATTTCTACAAAATTTCTTTGAGAAACATGTGATATTTTACAGACGTTTTGTGGATGATGTCTTTATTCTTTGGAAAGGGACACCCCAACAACTTGAATCCACATACCTAATCATGAACAATTTAATACCATGTCTTAAGTTTACCATGAAGTTTTCAGAGGATAGAATTGAGTTTCTAGACTTGTATATATAGAGGCTACATAATAATTTAATTAACACTGGAGTAAAACATGTTATGTTAACTCATTGCTTCTAAGATCCAGTATGCACCCTCCTTTTGTCTTTAGAAATATTGTGAAAGGACAAGCTATTAGAGCTTCCAGACTGAATCCAATGGAAGAGGGATTTCACACCGAGATAAAAGATTTGAAATATAGACTATTAAACAGAGGATATAAAGTCGAGGAAATACATTCTAAGATAGACGAAGTGTACAATTTATGCTCCACTTCAGCTATGCCATACGTTGGATCCAACAGTGCTAGCTATAGTGAGAAACAAAATATGAGTGAATCTTTCACTAAATTCTCCACCTTCTTTTCATCTGATCATATAGAGATTAAGCAGATTATAGACAATCACTGGGGTATATTACAGATAGATGAAGAAATTAAACAGATAGTAGAAGAAACACCGAGGTTTATCTTTAAGAATAAACACAACTTAAAAAGAATGTTATGCCATCCTAAATTTGATAGGAAATCTATACAGAATGGATGCACAAGACGCTGTGGTCGCTGTAATTTCTGTTGTTACATAGACAGTAAGACAGAATTCTTTCATCCTGATCAACATAGACAGTAAGACAGAATTCTTTCATCCTGATTAACAGAAAGTGTTTAATAGAAGAGCTGAAGCCAACTGCATGACTTCTCATGTGATATACCTAGTCAATTATGTTCATCCTTCTATGTTGGTAAAACAAATCGACCACTGAGGGATAGGATAAGGGAACATGTATATCACATAAGGAAAGGTACATCACATAATGCCCTTGCCAAGCATGTAGCATTAAATGACGACACACATAGATTTTTGTTCAAGGTATTTGAAGTAATTACTCCCAACTCTAGAGGGGGTGACATTAAGATATATACAGAGAGTAAGGAAACTGAATGCATAATTCTACTAAGATCAGATAAAAGGATTAGGCCTCAATGATAGGGCCTCTATCAAGCCAAAATTAAGACAGCGTAGAAACATTAGATAAACCCCCTAGAAATAGGTATTCTATCTCTCTGTAAACTAATTGTCTTTTATATCACTACCATGTCATTACGTCATAGATTTAGTTACCACATGTAGTGTGGTTACTTTATTTTATAAGACATTATATTAATTTATACATACATATATATGAAATTTTATATGTTAGACATTAAGCATACTTGTCTATAGAATCTCACACTAATATCTATTTTAATTACAAATATATATGTACTAACTGATATGTTTTTTATATATTTTTTTTATATATAACTTTTTTATATACGTGTTTCCTATGTATACTTTATATGCGAGATTGTTTTTAAATGGTTTTATCTTTATCAGATTTGTATATTAAGCTGGGTCTTTGATGTCTGCCTGCTTCTTTAAATAATCATACCAATTACTTACTTTGATTAATTAATTTTAAAAAACCTGTGTATATATAAGATGTGGAATCTTAGAATGAATGTAAGATCTGATGAAGCTACACAGCGAAAGCGCTCATCTTATTAATTATTGATAATAAAGTACTTTGAACTTTAAGTGTTACGCTTGTTTTCGCTCAGTCCTGCTATTTTGATTTAAAATACATTTTTAGATGTAAGCATTTGGAAAGAAGGGGAAGAGAGAGAGGCCGGGATGTTCAGGAAAGAGTGCAGGAAGAATAATCTGTTACATTGTGACAGTATGCATCCTGCTCATGTCTACAGGAATATTATGTATGGTCAAGAACTTCGAGCTTCTTGGTTGACCACCTCACCTCAGATGATATGTGATGAGGCCCTACAGAAGCTGGAAAGTGAATTCTCTCAGAGAGGTTACAGAGGTAGAGAATACCTTCTTGAGAGAGGTAAGAGTTAATAATAGACATGGTAAGGGGAAACCTTTCTTTAAGAGAGATACGAATCAATTAAAACCCCCCGCATGAAATAGTAGTCTACTTGCAATGATGTTAGGATTGTCATTCCCTATTTGAATAATAGAAAAATACATGACATAATTACTAAAAATTGGGGGATTTTAGCTGCTGATGAGAAAATTGCAGTTGTTGTTGGTGCTAAACCTAAATACATGTATAGAAAGACTAAGTCTTTAAAAAGACTATTATGTTATAAAAGGAACAATCAAGATAAACTGCAATCAAGTCAGAAAGGGACTGTTTTTTGTAGCAACTGTAATCATGAGTAGTAGGGTGCTCAAAAGTGTCACCATTCAGCATATAACTACAATAAGATATACGTGTTTGACCACTATGCTGATTGCAAGTCAAGTGATTTTAGTGCATTTAGCTATTTGCAGCAGATGCCCATGCTTCTATATAGGGAAAACAAATAGAACTTTACGAGAGAGGGTAAGGGAACATCTTAACGTGTTAAATAAGGAGGATGAGACTAATGCACTAGCACATCATATTTTGAGTAGTGCTCTCTCAAGTTTAAATTTTTGGTGCTAGAATTGATGAGTAAAAGTCTCAGATTAAGTGACCTTAAGAATCAAATGGAACAAGCAGAGATAAAATAGATCATCAGGTTGCAAGAAGATAAGGGGTATGGGCTTAATGATAAAATTTCTCTCAAACCCTTTTTGATTGCTAAATCTTTCAAGCATTGACAGATGTTTTTAGTTTCATTTTTATATGTATTTTGTTATACATTTTTTTTAATATGGTGCATGTATACATATTTTTTCATATACTTAGTTTTTTATAAGATGGTGATGTTAATATAAGGTTTTTATAAGTGGAGAGGTGCTATATAACAGGATATTACACCACCGTTTTATTTTTTTGAGTATTTTCTACAATGTCACTAAGTATCAAGAGTGAGTTAACTGCAGGAGGAATGTAAATGGATATATTTTATTATTTATATGCTAATGGAATGGTTGATTTTATATGTCTGATGAAGCGTTCAGTAAGAGAAGGCGAATGTGCTAACATTTCTTGATTCTATTTATTTCATTAAAGGACTTTACTGCTTTGTTCGTGGTGTCACCTTTATTTCTGTACATTTTGGACCGTTTTTCCAGACGTGCTTTATCCTTTAGCTAATACTACTCCTTACGTGAAGACTTAATTATGCCAAGGTTAGAGGTAGATGGGGCTCATCAACTAATAGTTAAGATAGGAGGGGGTGAGATAAAAATGGTGATGTACAATTAATCTTCAGAAAAGTCTCCAGGAACAGATGGTATTCCTGGAGAAGTCTGGAAGTCGGGAGGAAAGAAAGTGATAAGGATCTGCAAGACTAAACAGTATTTTAAAAGGAGAGAACATACTGGAAGAAAGCTGTGGTGGCTCTATTACCCAATGATGGTAAAGACCCATCCGAATGTAAGAAAATACCACTGGTGGTGGCAGATCTTGATGCAGAGAAAGCATTCAAACAGGGCAATGGAAGCATTTGCATTCCCTGATAAAATAAGGTTAATTAGGAGGATCAGAAACAAGAATTAAAGTGGGAGTGTTCCTCCCTGATAAGTTGAGTCTGAACAGAGGAACCAGGGGAGGGGTGTCATCTTTCCCCTTTACTTGCTTTACAATTACAGCCACTGGCAAAGAAAATAAGGGACTCAAAACTAAAGGATATAACTAGCATGGTAATCAAGAAAAGTTGGCTTTATTTGCAGACGATATTATTCTGTACCGGACAAAACTAGAAAAAGACATCTTAGTATTGGGGAACATTTTAAGACTGTTTCAAGTCTTTCTGGAATATAAAATTAGTGAAGATTAAACAAAGGCTGTAAATTATGTACCCACTCATGAATTGGTTCAGCAATACCCATAGTTATGGGGATACAGTAAGATGAAGCATTTAGTAGTATGGCTTAAAAAGGATCTTGTTATGGAAGCTGTGGGTATGAGGGAAGGAAGTAAAGAAAAGACAATGCAAAACCCGAGGAACTGGAAGCACTTGTTTATGATTATGGATAGCAAGATACAAGCTGTGAAAATGTACTTTATTCTCTTTAGTTTTATATACAAGTCAGCTATATATATATTTTTTTATATTTTATTTATTTTTATTAAAGGTCAAACAGAGGTTGTGGACAATAATTAATAAAGAATTGAAAGAATTTATCTGGGAGGGAAGACATCAAAGGTAAAGGGGAAAAGCTGATCCATCCAACAGAACAAGGCAGTTTATGATTATCTGATTTTAAGGGATATTTTACAGCTCTGCAATTAAAGCTCATATACAGAACATAAACTGAAAGTTATAATTCAAAGTGGAAAGGGATGATGAAATACGGGGGATTCAAAAAAAATATGGGGGGGGGGATTTTGGATGTAGATCCTTAAGGAGAATATAAAATAGAATATTCAGTGTATCGGCTGTTAAAAGTAGCAGAAAGTATTTTAAGAAATAAGGGAACACAAAGGAGAAAGGAGATTTTGCCAATCGGGATGACGGCAAGTAGGGGCACACAGAATAGACAATAGACAAGAGTGGGCTGTAAATTACTGGAGAGAACTGGCAAAAGAACCAATGTACTGGGAGCGAATAACCAGAGAGGGGAAAAGTAATAGAATGTGAAGAGGCCAATAAGACATTTGGTTTGTGGGCTACCGACTCCCGACTCCTTTCTTACCAGTGTTGATAGAGTATAGGCAAAGAGAAATGGATAGGGAGATCCTAAGAGCAGGTCTGAAGTTTTGGTTCATTCTACCACAGAAGCTAGCTGTTAAAAAGGATAATTAACATGGTATATAAAATATTGCATGAAAACTACAGGAATCAAATCAGAGGACGATAGAAAAGATTAGGAAGCGGGATTTGGGAGTCGTATGTGTGGCTCCCACGTATGCAACAAGTCCAAAAGGTTAGGATATTTGCACGGAAATTGCATAGTTATTTTTATACCCAAAGCAGACTTCATACAATTTTTCTTCTGGCAGATAGCAAATGTTGGAGATGTGATGGGGAAGAAAGAGTCAACTTAGAACATGTGCTTTGGTATGTAATGAGTAGGCAGATTTTAGAAATTCCCTACAGAGTACTCCTTCAGAAATATTCTGTCACAAAATGACTGACGAAAGAAATTAAGTCTAATTCTATAGGCTGCCGAAAAAGCAATTACTAGAAAATGAAAATCAAAGTTTAAACCAACTGAATTTGAAGTATTGAATAATACAAAAGAACTGGAAGAGGGATCTTTAGAAAATGGTAGGAGCAAAAAAAATGGAAACTGTGGGAACATATGCAGAAAAATGTTTTGGAGGAAGGGTGGGGTTTAAGGAAGGCAGGAATTCAGCAATTTATGAAATACTGGATTGGATGATAATTAAAAAATGATGTACAATACATTTGTAGGTGTCCTAATGAATGTGTATGTGTGCACACACATTTTAAAATGGTTTTGTTTATTTTAATGTACGTTTGCCCAAGTCTCAAGTGATAATTTAATATAATAGGTGTTTAAAAAAACAACGTAATCTGTCCATCAGTCAGAATAATTTGACCACAGATGTATGCCCCTATTTGCAAAGTTCTACACAGAACGTGTTATTATTTCTACTCAGTTATGGGACGTGCGAGGCAAACCACTTCACATACTAAAGCAGATCATTTGGCATTTTCTAATGCACTGTGGTTCAGCCAAGTTCACATAATTGAATACTGTGGGTCTCAATTCTTATGGGCATTTCTATGCAATGTGGGTTTAGCTTCATATATCAATTCACCATCATAGTTTGTTTTTCTTCAATTAATTATCCCTAACTCAGGGAAAGACTGCTTGCATTAAACACAAACTTTATTTCAGCAAAATAAGGTTGAAAAAAACAAATGGAGCCTGTGCATGAAGAGTACTGCACAGAGTCAGCTGTATACAGGGTTAAACCCAGAGAGATTGGAAAATTCAGAAGGCTGAATCAAGGAATGTACCGTACAAAGTTATGCTCACAGATGCTGCCAAGTTGATATGCCTCCATTTTCATTTAAATTCATTTTTATTTTGTTTATTGGATTTGTCTGAAAGGGTACAGTGACAAAAAAAAAAAAACTTTCCAGCAGAGGGCCGGGGGAAAAGCTCCAACATATTACATACATTAGTAAACAGACATTTAGTAATATAAATAACAATTCCACAAACATTCATATGAAATAAAGGAAAAGGTTGTAGCATAAAAGGAAATTATACATTTAAATTAATATTTAACACTTGAAGGGGGTATTAATGGGTTTGTCAGAATTGTTAAATCAAACTTGTGATTAGCAAGCAGAAATTCAAAGAAATGGAAGTAAGGAAAGAACTCTGTAGTTAAGAGGTGGGTATTAAGTAGGTTCAGAAACAATTATATACAACTTATAAGGTTTATATCAGAAGTGGGTAGCAAACAGTGTCATAAAATTATGCATATGGCCGAAAGATGCTAATAAAACAAGTACAAGAGACTAATTGTGGCATACAGAATTCTGAGTAATGAGAAATGGTTTGATGAAATAGCAAGCTAAAGAACACAGTGGCATTTATCCTGGAGATAATACAGGAAAAGATCCACTGATCTGATAGGTGACGTTTTAGTTGAGTTTTAAATGTATTTACATTCCGAAAGGATTTGAGTGGTAGTGGGGTGTGGTTCCATTGTTTAGCTATAAACTTGAATATATAGATAATCATCTGCAGTATCGGATGATGCGATTATAGTGATTTTCCTCTACAGTGTAAACTTTTATTGGGGAAGGATCACTGTATTAAGTTAAGGGCAAGGCAATTTTCTGGTTTATACAGAAGTCAGTGTACTGCAGTTAGCCGAGAAAGAAAGAGTTAAATGTGGCATTTCTAACCAGTTTAATTCTAGTACAATTTACAGCAAATTTGGCTTTTTTTTTTTTTTATTAACAATCCTCAAGAGTGGATAATTGTGAGACTAGAAAGTTTAGTAGTGAAGATTGTAACAGCATAGAGGAGAAATGGCAATAAATTTAAGTCTATATGACTTCTGACATATCAGCAAGGTAGGTTTTTACTCCGTATAATGTAACTAGTTTTTGATGAGCTTTCTTTTTAACCACATGCAATACATGGTGAACAAATTTCAAATAGTCATCTACGGTGACACCATGAACTGTGTACGATTTACTTGTTCTGTCATGGTAGTATTGGCAGAGTTGATACTGAACACTGTTTTGGTGGAGATGTATTTTGGGGTCTATATTAAAAATCAGTGAACGCTGATTTATCGACCCCATGCAAGCTAAAGCTTACAATCCTGAACACTCGGTACAGCGATTTTTTTTCCCGGTGGGGGGGGGGGTTGCTGTTCCATAAAAAATAAAAACTTCAGAACATTAGATAAAGTGGGAGGCTTTGCCCCCACACCCCCCACTTAAATATACCAAGTCCGAGATCGCACTACAAAAACAGCAAAGTAACAGAGGCGGCCAAGCGATTTCTTTCCCAGGGAAAGAAATTGCTTATATGCCGTTTCAGTATTTTGCTGAACTGTGCTTTCAAGTCTGATCAAGACGCATTCAAAGGATTGCGTATTGGATTATAATAGGAACCCATGCTTTGGGATAAAAAGCAGTAATTTTTTCCTAAGGCTTTAAAAGCAGTGGTGAATTATTTAGGCTTCTTTCAGTCAGTAAGAAGGATTGCTGTGCAAGGTCTTGGAGTTTAAGAGGATTGATTAATATGTTTTTTAAGCAGTGGTTTAAAACTAGAGAGTTTGGGCATACTACTCAAGAGTTTAGCAATGTACTGGAAGTACAGCAAATCTCCTGCAACATTATTTGACTAATTTGTAATTGCTTTAATCTATGAAAGTGATGGGTCCTATGAGGGAGATGGGTGGCAAACTTAGCTATTTTATTGCAGTAGGAGACAAGTTTCTTTCTTCGAGTATTGTTTAAAGTTTGTTAGGATAGGAGTGGCGTACAAGAGTTGGCAATAAGAAGGTGGTGGCTAGAGTTTTTCTTGCAGTATCTGCAAGGAATCCATTGATCTTATAAAGGAAGCCTAGTTTCTGCTGAACAGATTTAATGGTGTGCAGTATATACTGGTTATACTTGAGACTGTCTATTATAAATGCCTAGACGTTTACTGTGAATTGGTTTCAATGACACTATTTGCTGACTTTTACGGTAAAAATGCTTTTCATGCTGGCTTTTAAGGTAAAAACTATTAACTTAGTTTTCTTGGGTTTGAGTAGGCAGTTTGATTCTGCTCTGTAGAAACCTGGCTCAAAGAATGAGTTTGGGGTAATTTCTTGGAGCTTATTTATTGTTGAGGCCGCCCATATTAATCTTGAGTCAAAGTAAACTTTGTCACTTCGATTCACACAAGTGCGAACCAAGTGAAATTACATTTCTTCAGATTCAATGAGCATAGAATACATGCCCTACATTTAACATGACGACAATACACAAAATTCTATAGACACAAACAAACAATAATAATAAATACTTGCATTATTGTACTGATTTAACAGATTGTCACTCATTACTAGGTTATTAGCTTATTTTCACTGGAAAAATTGCACATAAGCACTTGATTTAAGGCCTACATTCATACTGCACAGTAAGCTAGTTCAGTTTAATTACTGCTGACTTTGCTGTCTGGGTAAGACCTTGTTACATATTGCACTATAGAGACTTTTCAGTATTTCTGGATTACTGCCTTAATGTCCAGTGTGACGGGTACTGTTCCTAGAGTTCGGTAACCTGATGGCTAGTGGAAAGAAGCTGTTTCTGAATCTTGTGTTTTTTCAGTGTATGCATTGAAAGTGCCTTCCTGATGCTAAATGTGAGAACAGCTTGTAAGCAAAATGAGTGCCATCCCTGGTTATTTTCCTTGCCCTGCTGAGACATCTGGACAATGTGCAGGTCTTGTATGTAAGGGAGGGAGTTCCCAATAATCCTCTCAGCTGCTTTCACTACTCTCTGGAGGGACTGGTGCTCGGAAGCAGAGAAGCTTCCATATCATACTGTAAAGCTGTTTGTCAGTATAATTTCAATGGTGCCCATGTAGAAGAAGGTTATGAGAACTGTTGATGGTAGATTTGCTCTCCTCAAACTTTGCAAGAAGTGAAGCCGTTGGTGTGCCTTCTTAATGATGACACTTGTACTGAATGACCATGTCAAGTCTTCTGCAGTGTGCACCCCCAAAAACATTGGGCTTTTTTTTTACTCTCTGAACTTTCTTCATTGATTACGAATGGAGAATGCTCTCCGTTGCTCTTCCTGTAGTCCACAATTATTTCTTTGGTCTTGTTGACATTTAGTGCAAGATTATTGAAATACCCAAACGAGGTCCTTGCCAACACAGTAAACTCCACAAACCAGTCCTTAACGCACTTTTATTCTCAAAAAAACAAGCGTTTTCGCCACAGAGATCTGTAGCTTCTTCAGAGGAAGTATGAACAACAAAGGATGCGCTCCGTATTTAACATAAAAAATACAGGAAGTGACATCTTCCGAACTACTCAAGTTAGTAAATGAGTTTCAACTTTAAACATGTGCAAATTTTACTAATATATGTATTTCAAAATAATTGAATTAGTAAAAAACAGAAATGTACTCCACATATTTAAGAAACTCTATATACCTTAGGTACATTTAAAATTTACATTTAGTAAAATACTTTATAAAAGTGGGAGATACATTTTTAAAAACACAAGTACATTTTAACAACGGGAAACAAGACCAGCTGGGAAATTGAATGGCTATCATATGGTGTATTAATTACTGCTTATTTATTATTTAAAGCAGTAGTTAGTGTGTAAAAAAATGAAAATTTTGTGTCAGCCCAAAACTAACATGTGTTAAGTTGTTTAAAATACAAAGTTACCCCCCATTTGTTGTTAAATACTAAAAAAAGGGGAAGTTTTTCCATATGGAGCTACAATACTCCAAAACACATATTTTACCCTAAAAGGGGAAGAAAAATTGTCATCTTCATTATTACTGTATTATTTTTAAACAATAATTCTAGATGGCTGAGTGAGAAAAAATATATGGTCATCCATTCTGTAAACTATCTAAGATAACTCCTAAGTTTCAATACAGGGGCTATGTTACAGTTGCTATTCAGGCCAGGGTGTCTAAACGCGTCTAAACGCAACTGCCATTCTAGTTCTCGATTCTCAAGTATTAACGAGAAAGGGCCACCTCTCATCTTCAAAGGGACTTGGTCAATAGCCATAAACTGGAAGCTGTGACCTGGATTTAAACCTATATGTTTTGCTAGTGCGTTGTCATTTTTATCATTCTTAATTGCATACATATGTTCGTACATACGGTCCCGGACCCTACGGTCCGTTTTTCCGATGTAGAACGCTTGACAACACACACACATAGCTATATAAATAATAGATTTACTTTCACAGTTTAATGTGAACCTGATATGATATTTTCTGTCCCTGACCTTGAATGTCTCACCTGTTCTGACCTTATTACACAATTTGCAAAAACCACACTTAAACATTCCTCTCCTTTTCTGATGTATATTTTGCGGTCCATCTCTCTGCACTAATTCCTTCAAGTTGTGTGATCTCTTAAAGATGAACCTTGGTTTGTTTCCAAGTTTTGCAACAAGTAATGGGTTTGAGGAAATAAAGTGCCAGTTTTTGCGTATTATGGCCAGGACCCCCCTAGAATTACTGCTAAAGGTGGTAATGAACCTCAGTGAATAGTCACATTCTTCACTTGAAATTGTGATTGTTTCTGTCCCCTCATTGTCAAAGTTAGTCTCACTTTGTACCACGTTAATGGTGGGATGCACGTCCCTGAAATCATGTAAGGATAATAAAGGTTTGTAGAAACCATTTACTCTCTTAGTGGTTACTTCTTCAACTAGGTCTACCAACATTTGGTCAGGGTACCCACGATTCCTGAGCATTTCTCTCAATACTTCACATTCTTTTGTGAAATCACTCAATGTACTGCACATTCTTCCCGCCCTCACCAGCTGTCCTTTAACAATAGACCGTTTCTGTTGGAACGGGTGGAAGCTGGTGAAGTGCAGGAATGAATTGCAGTATGTCGACTTTCTAAGTACTGTTGAAGTCAATCCTCCATTTACCAGATCCTTTACTAGTCTAACATCAAGGTAATCAATTTCACATGTTGAAAATTTAAATGTGAATTTTAGAAATTCTGTTGTTGAGTTCATACTTTCAACTAGGCCTGCGGCTTCTAGTTCCGAACCCCTGAACAACATAAAAATGTCGTCCAGGAACCTGGTGTAGAACACCGCATATTCCGTTATTCCAGGGATCTTCCTTAAGATATTAGCTTCCCAGTACCCCATGACGTAGTTGGCTACTCCAGCCCCACAAGGGGAACCCATTGCCACACCACGTTTTTGGAGGAAAAAGTCACCATTGAAAATGAAGTAATTGGAGGTTAAAACAATGTCAAGCAATTCTGTTACCAAATCCACTTCTAGTTTAGAGGCGCCTAAGGTCTGAAGCATGGAACCAGTCCACTCAACCGCTTCTTGATGGGGTATACAGGTGTATAAGTCCACCACATCAATGGTTAAAAAATTATTTTCACCATTGTATGGGACATCATTGATGTTGCACAGAAAGGACCATGAGTCTTTACATATACTAGGAATGGCCTTAATATACTTGTCCAAAATGTTAGTGATGAGCTTTGAACAAGGGTATGTGATAGACGACCTCCCGTCTATCAAAGCTCTCATAGGAGGGTCATTAATGCTCTTATGAATTTTAGGGATTCCAAACATGACAGGTATTTTTGGGCAATTTATGTCAATATAGTTATATAAATCTATATCTATTTTCCCAGTCAAGAATAAGTCCCTAAAATAACCTCTGATCCTATGGGTTTGTCTATTCACCTCATTCCTTGAAGCCTTAGTATAAGCATCAGTGTTTAACACCCTAGACATTTTCTCATTATATGTGAGGTTGTCTAATAGGACTAGGCCCCCCTCCCTTGTCAGGTTTTATTAGGCGTACTGGTAACCTACAAAGCTCATCCAATAACATAAGTTGTTCCTTGGATATGTTCGAATTGCCTTGGTTTACTCCTTCGGTTTTAATACTAGCGAAATGTCTAAAGTCCACTTCACAGATATTCTCAAATAATTGTAAATCTGCATGCAATGGTGGATTAAAGACACTAGCTAGTTTTAAGTTTGACAAACCATTGCCACACCTTCCAATGTTTTGATTAGGTTCATTTTTCTTACAAAAGACTTCAACTCAATGATCTCCCTAGAAATACTCCCAGGGCTTCTTGGGACAAATGAGTTACCAAAAGCTAGTAATTCTATTAGTTGCTCATCCAGCATAACATCAGAGAAATTGTATATTTTAAAATCTCTGTTCTTGTTAGTCAGTATAACTGGGGAGTCCTGTGTCAAAAGTGTGAGTGATGTATTACAGTGGTGCCCATGTAGAAGGTTATGAGAACTGTTGATGGTAGATTTGCTCTCCTCAAACTTTGCAAGAAGTGAAGCCGTTGGTGTACCTTCTTAATGATGACACTTGTACTGAATGACCATGTCAAGTCTTCTGCAGTGTGCACCCCCAAAAACATTGGGCTTTTTTTTTACTCTCTGAACTTTCTTCATTGATTACGAATGGAGAATGATCTCCGTTGCTCTTCCTGTAGTCCACAATTATTTCTTTGGTCTTGTTGACATTTAGTGCAAGATTATTGCTTTAACACCAGCTTATTAAATGATTCTCCTCCTCTCTGTAGGCTGTCTCTTCATCATTCCTGGTGAGGCCCACAACTGTCGTATCACCTGCAAATTTGATGATATAGTTTGACCTGTGCTTGGCAGTACAGTCGTGAATTAGTATGGTGAAAAGAAGGAGCTTACGACACTGTGTGACTGCAGTGTTCAGGGTGACGCTCTGCCATGTATTCTTGCCTATGCACACTTTCTGGGGTCTATCTTTAAGAAAGTCCAGAGTCCAGTTGCACAGTAGAGTGCTAATGCCCAGATGAACCAGCTTTCTGATCAGATTTTGCAGAATGACTGTATTGAAAGCTGAACTGTAATAGTCTGCATACCGAACTATGGTGAGAGGAGGTGTGGCAGTCATTAGTAACTATATTTAAATAGGAGAGGACCCAGGATTGAGCCCTGAGGAACAACTTTAGTAACTGGTTGAAAGGATGAGTACGTTTGGTGCCCTTTGATGGCTTGTTACCTTCCAGACAGATAACCTAGAAACCACAACAAGCAGTATTGCAAACGTCCTGTTGAGGAGAGTCAAACGAGCAGTTGCAAGACAGTATGAAAGTCCAAGAACATGGTAGACACAAGCAGACCATTATTTCTATGTCAGTTTATTATTTTGGTAAAATGTAGCAGAGCAGTAGTGGTGCTGTGCTGGGCAATGTTGCGTTTCTGAAAGCAGGTTAGGTATTGCATCAGCTGTATATGCATGCATGTCTCTAATATTCTGGAGAGGGGGGAGGGGATCTGTATTGGTCAAATTTAACTCTGTAGGTGTGCCACCTTTGTGCAGTGGTATGATGTAGGATTTTTTCCACATTGATGGGACATATTTTTCTGCTATGGACCTATTAATGTGTATGGACACAGGGAAGCCTATGACATCTGCGGCCATTTTTAAGTAGCCTGATGGTAGTTTGTCTACAGCAGCAAAAGTAGTTTTTAGTTTCAGGATCAACTTCCTTGAGTGAAGTAGATACTGGACTAAATTGAAGAGCTGTGGTGGTTTTGTTTGGACAGGAGTAAGAGGGGGGGGAGTATTTGTGTCCAAGAGATATAACACTGATTGTGGGGATACAGTCTATCATATCTGCTTTTGAAGAGAGTGGTGGTCTCGCCAGTGTAGTGGAGTAGTTTAGAGATGACCAAAAAAGTCTTGGTTTGTTTCCATGTTCATCTTGTAGGTTGGTATATTATCTGCTTATCCTGTTTGACATGGAGTTTTGCAAGGTTTCCAAGATGTCTAAATTGCCGGAAGGCATTTTGAGTTTTTATGTTTATACTAAATTTTTCTGAGCTTTATTCCTTTTTCTCATAATTTTTCTGTTAGCCATGGTGCGGAGTTGGACATCGCTCTTATTATGAACTGGTGCTAGCTTAGTAACATTCTTATAGGATCATAGGAGATTGCTAGGCTAATGTCCCTGGGGCCCTTACAAGCTTAGCCAGGAGAGTTTACCCCCAAAGAAAAAGAAACCTCAGTCAGTACAAGTCACCCCTGTCAATGAGGGACAAAGGTGAAACCCCAGGGAAACATTTATGGTTTCCCATTCACTCAAGGTTGTGCTTGAAGAGGATCAGCGAGATACTGTTTGACATGTATGGGAACTCTATTCCAGAGACAGGGCAGCCTGCGGGAGACAAACCCCAGCAAGCTTTGTTGATGTCACATATTAGATATAGGCATATCAAGTGGGTAATGTCTAAGGAGTTACATTTACAGATATGGAGCATCTTTAGTAGGGCAGGGTCCGACATTGCCTACAGATCACCTCTGAGCAATCTGTATCACACAGAGTAGAGCGATAGTGATTTGAGCTCGCACAGGACGGGTGTTGAACGCCACGGATTCTCTTTGCGAGATTTTTCTGTGGTCTTTCCAGTCGGTGCAGGTGTTTGGAGTGGTACATGCCAAACAGGGCGTTATACTCAATTATAGGTCTAATGAGGGAGGAGTACAGAGAGGTAATAACCTTTTTTTCTGGATGCAATCCCTTTACTTATGAGCTAAACTAAGAAAAAGGCTTTTCTGACCATTGAGCCACATGATGGTCAAATATGAGATTATTGCCAACCTGAGTACCCAGGTTTCTCGCCACAGGTTGTGTGCTTAGGGGGTTGCCATTGATATAGCAATCAGTAGGGGCCATGTTTTACCGAATGGTATGAGAATACATTTTTTTACATTTAACTTAAGGCCAGGACTTTGACACCAGTTATTTGTAGCGGTGAGACCCTCTTGCAGTATGCTAACATCATATAGGGAGTCAATGACAGCACCCAGCTTACAGTCATACTCAAACTTGGTCAGCCACAGACCCTTTGGCATCTACTTCTCAGAGGTCCAGGCAAAGACAAACAATAGGGGTCCCAGAACAGATCCCTGAAGAACACCACTAGTGACAACAGCCACCACATAACGCACGCATTCAGGTCACTCCACAAGTACAAATATGACTCTGTCATTGTCCATGTTGGTGTGAATAACCTGAGACGTACCTCCCTGGACTACATGAAGAGAGACATGGAGGAGCTCTCCGTTCTTGTAACCCAGGCAGGTATGACCCTAGTCCTGAGTAGCATCCTGCCTTCACCCAGAATGACACTACAGTACAAGGACAAAATTATGGACTTCAACAATTGGCTAAGTTTCTGGTGTCATTCTAAGGGGATGCAGTATCTGCCTGGTATGACATGATCGACAGACCACGATGCTTTGCCAGAGATGGCCTGCACCTGTCACCCTTGGGATTCCAGATACTGGCTAAGGCTCTTGCCACCCCTATAGTGCCTTTTTTACGCAAGGTTCAAATGACAAATTGACCACCATAACAGGTACAAGCAAGCAAAATCGGAGGGAAATGCTACTCAATGCTAGAAGTCTAAACCTCAAAATGCATTCACTTGAGGCACTCCTTAAAATGCAGAACATAGACATCTGTGCAGCGACAGAGACCTGGTTCAAGGCCCCACAGAGCACCCCTGCATTACCAGGCTATAATTCATACCACACTTTTCGGCCACCTAACCTAGACTGAAACACTAAAGGTGGAGGCGTGTCCATATTCAATAAGGATATCCACACCTCCAGGCTAGTTGCTCAGCATAATGTATCAGAGATTATCCACGTGCAACTAATTCTGGGCAAGACTGCAATCCAAATTGTAACTTGCTACAGATATCCCGCCATGCCCCAGGATTCCCACTCCTCATTTCTTGATACACTGGAAAATATTAGGGTACAACCCAACACCCTACTAATGGACAATTTCAACTACCCCACCATTAACTGGGAAAACTAAACATGTACCCACTCTTTTGCTCAACATTTTCTGGAATTCATAAATTCCATTGCCTTGAATTAACTTATCCACACCCCCACGAGGGGCAGCAATATCCTAGACCTGGTCATTACCAACATGGGCGACCAGTGTTCCACCATCAGAGGTGAATTCCTCATTGGTCAGATCAGACCACAAGCTAAATCACCCTAGACATCCACATCCCGCCCCCGTTATGTACACCACTTAAAACATTTCTCCAAAGCCAACTTCACGCTTCTTAAGACGGAAGTGGCAAACTTCACGACCCCCATGCAGACAGACAATAGGGAGGTACGACTGCTCAATCTCACACAAATGTACTTTATAAGCACTTACACGAGTGCATGGATCGTACTATACCTAATAGAACCAAGATGCTATCCTCCAAAAAAGGAAGCCAATCTGGTGGTTCCCTGCCATAAACAAACTCTACAAGAAAAGAAAGAAACTGTTGCAAAAAAAAAAAAAGGAGTAAAATCCCATGAATGGAGGAACTCCCTGGTCTGCCTCATTAAGAAGCTGAGATCCCTCATAAAATCCTCCAAAACTAGTTACAAAAACAAAATTGCCACCGATTCTAAACACAGCCACAAAGCATTCTATAGCTACGTCAAGAATCTCAATGGCAACACTCAGATCTGCTCTGAGTTACAGCACAATGGCACTAAATATACAGAACCAACTGATACTGCCAACATCCTGGCAGATAGGTTCAATGCTAACTTACCCTCCTCTCACCCCCTAAAAGGACATCTCTATACTGGAAGAATGCAAAGTTCCTTTAATCACGGCTGCACAGGTATATATATATATATATATATATATATATATATATATATATATATATATATATATATATATATATATAAAAAAAAAAAAAACCACACACACAATCTCCAAAGCCAAGAACACAGCATCCACGGGACCTGACAACATCCCAGGCTGCATTCTACATGAACTACAGAACGAACTGGCATCCTACCTAAGCACCATGCTCATAGCCTCACCTCAGGCTTTGTGCCCAGGGAATGGCGCACAGCAGCGGTTATCCCACTCCACAAAGAGGGAGCCGCCACGGACCCCAGGAACTACTGCTCCTTTAGCCTAACGAGCCTGGTCTACAAGGCCATGGAACGTATCATCATGGAACTTATAAACAAAGACATTGGTAATCTCCAAACTCTGGACCCCACCCAGTTCGGATTTGTAAAAGGCAGATCATGTCTCCTAAACCTGACTTGACTTCTTTGAAGCAGTCACCAAAGTAATAGACTACGGTAAGATGGTTCATACAGCCTATCTAGATCTCGCCAAGGATTCTGACACCATCCCCCACTCTGGAATTATAGGATTCTGACACCATCCCCCACTCTGGAATTATAAATAAACTCACTAAACTAGGTATAAATCCCTATGTCACAAGATGGGTTGCCAACTGGCTCACTGACAGAACCCACACTGTGAAAGTAGCAGACTCTAAATCTGACTTCAGACCCACAACAAGTGCAGTACCACAAGGTTCAGTCCTGGGTCCTCTCCTGTTTGGTATCTACTTTTCTGAAGTACAGGCTAACACAGAAGGTCTTTAGCTAGCAACGTTTTTTTAATGACTGCAAACTAGGTGCCATAATCAAAACTCCCAACGATGTGGACATCCTACAAAAGGGCCTCACTGAGACAGATGCCTGGTGTCAAAGCTATGGCCTCAAGCTCAATGCCAAAAAGTGCATTGTCATCCCCTTTGGTAAAAACTCTGTAACCATGAGCAACCACATAGGTGGTAGTCTACTTAACACCAAAAGGTGAGAAAAGACCTTGGAACACAGGTGGACAGTAGTCTCTCCTTGGATAATCACATCACCACAGTAGTCAGGAAATCCTTCTATGTGGCACACCTCATCACAAAAGGCTTCTCATCCAGGAAAAAAAAAAAAAAAAGAGAGGTCATTGTTAACGCACTCATTAGACCCATTATAGAGTACAATGCCCCTTCTGGTATGTACCTCACAAGACATCTACAACAATTGGAAAGGCCACAGAAATACCTCACAAAAAGGATTACCCGGCCTCAAACAGATGCCCTACACAGACCGGCTCAAAAAACTCCAGCTTCACTCTGTCGCATATCGCCTACTCAAAAGGCGATCGCTGCCTAATATACAAAGCCATGTCAAACCCAGAGCTGCTGGACATACTCCACTTAAAGAAATCCCATTCCCTCCGAGCTACATGCTCTAGGGACCTAAACCTTGTCACCACAATAAACAGAACATGCTGGAGGGATAGATTCCTGTCCCAGAGACTTCCCATACTTTGGAACAAACTAACTATCAAACAAAGCTCCTCATTAGCACTCAAAGAAAAATCTTGATTGGATGGGAAATAGGAAATTCACCCTGTAGATCACCTCTGTGGCTCTGCTCAACAGGGGCACAGAAAAATAATTTTCTTGGGTGGCGAAAGCCAGGGTACCTTTTTGGCTAGGCTTATATATAGGCCCTAGGGCCAACAGCCTAGTACCTACCTATGAACAAACTTGGGCTTTACCATGGAGGTTCCTAACATAACTGAAGGACATGTGGTTTCCCTTTGTTTTGGAGGCTAGTTTCAACTCATAATTGGCTTTGGAGGTTTTCACTAGTGATCTAATTTGCTTGTTGAGGCAGAGGAGGGAGTTTTTCCTATTTGGAATTTGTTCCTTTTTACCCTTGGACAACAGTTCCTTCCTTTTCTTGCAAAGCCTGTTGATAGAGGACGTCCACCAGACAGGTTTGTGTTTCCTTGAGGAGCAGGTTTTAGTTCTGCTGGGTATGGCAGAGTCCATGCAGTTGTACAGGTGCTTGTATACTGCACTGGACTACTGTTCAGCATAGTTGGTCTTCATCCTCTGAGGGGGGGTGGCGGTGTGAAGCTGCTGATACCCACCCTTAGGAGGTTGTAGTCAGCTTTTGAGAAGTTTTTTTTAGCCTGGTTATGGCTGGGGAGGGGTTGGGTGGGATAGAAACTTTGAATGAGACAAACCAATCAGATCTTACCAGGGAAGAACATACTATGGGAATGGTGCAGTGGTCACCCATGTTGGTGAGAACCAAGTCCAGTATGTTACCTCCCCTTGTGGGGGAGGAGACCAGCTGGTCTAGTGTGTTAGAACTGATGAAGTCAATGAATCATTGGGTGAGAGCATTACTGCAGGAATAGTTCACCCAGTCTATGGTGGGGTAGTTGAAGTCACCAAGGATCAGGGTGCTAGGCAGTACCTTGATGGAGTTGAGTAGGTCCAGGTAGGAGGAGTGGGTGTCCTGAATCATGAAGGTGGGTCTATAGCTGGCTATAACTTGGATGGGCATCTTGCCAACTTGTCAGTTGCACCTGGAGTAATTCCAGTGCGTCATGTTGTTAAACCATTCCGGAGGTGTGCCTTCCCTTAATGAAGCTAGAGACTCTACCACCCTTAGTCTTTCCGACCTCATTTTAGGGTCGGAAAGTGTGGAATGAAGTATAGTCTGGTAAGGCAGGGGTGCTCTCTGTAGCCCTGTACAAAGTTTCCTTGACTGCACAGACATCAGCATCTTCCAGTATGAGAAGAGCCTCCAGTGAGTACAGTTTTAAGTTACGGTTCCTAGCATTGAGCAGAATGACCATCAATTTGCTTTTTGACAGATCTTTTATGTTGGAAGATTTGTCTTTGGGACATAGCCAAAAAAAGCACAATGGAGTGACAGGTTGAGGCCATCTCTGGCAAAGCATCGAGGCCTGTCAACTATGTCATCCCAGGCAAACAAATACTGGATCCCCTTGGAAAGACACCAGAAACTAAGCCAATTGTTGAAAATCATTTTTTTGTTGGTATTGTGGTATCATTCTTGGTGAAAGTAGGATGCTGCTTAGGGCTAGGGTCATACCTGCCTGGAGCACATCATGTCTCTCTTCGTATACTCCAATGACAGGGTCAAACTTGAACAGACCTTAAATAAAGTGTACTACCGCAGTAGCTAGTGGCATTGTTCTAAATACATTCCAGTTATATTGCTGCAGTGTTTCATTAAAATTATCCTTGCTGAAATTGGTTGTATTTTGTATTTAATTCTAAATATGTTTATCTCAGTTATGGCGAGTTATAATAGCATATGCTGGTATGTGGTCACTTATGCTGAGAGGCAGCCTAATTTGTCAGTTTGTCTGCTTTGTTTGCAAGAATCCAGTCTAATGTCGAGTGTCTTCCCGAAGTTTTGTCGATTCTAGTAGGTGTGGTTATCAATTGCCTGAAACTGAACAAGTTTATGGATTCAGTGGAGGGGTAGTAGAATTTATGAGTTGTCAGTTTATTTAAGTCTCCAAATATTATAGTTTTGTGGTTAATTTGTTTGGATATCCAATACAGGTTGGTTTCAGCAGTATCAGCTCTATTCCCAGGTGGTATATAAATTTCTGTTAACCATAGTTTTCATATTGTTGAGGTTTAGGCGTGTTGTTAGAAGTTTAGCATTGTTAAATATGGGCATTTCCTGCGGAAGTAAGGTGATGGTTAGGGAATTTTTTTTTTATAGATTATTGCTATACCATCTGCACTCTTGTCTATCATGCCTGAGATTACTGTATCGGGGGGGGGGGGGTGATCTCATTGTCCTCTTTTTTTTTTTTTTTAAACCAGGTTTCAGTAGCTGTAACTGGTTTACATTCATATGGTCGAGCGCACATTGCTCAACCACACATTTTACTGACTTTTCTCCGCGAATCCCGTAACACCGAACGGTCAGAATGTCGTAAAAAACAAATGTGATATTTCCGACCACTCTACACCCTAAAACGCGTGCTAACATGGGTCAAAAAGGGGACAGGATTTTGCAATTTGCAACACTTGCAAATGCATTTTTGAGATGTTGCCATACTCCTTTCGGCCATACCCGCTCAACCATTCATCAGTCGACCATATGCATGTACACCGCTATGACTACATCAGGAGTGTATGTGGCAAGGTATGCATGTATGTCACAGATTTTATTGCACATACTCCTTAGGTTCATATTTAATAACGTGAGTTTGTTAATGCATCTCAGCAAGAAAAAGAACCCAGAGTGGTTTATTTGTGGTTGGAAGTGATAGTTTTATGAACAGTGGGACCTGGGTTGGGATGACCATCTCTGCTATTTTTTTTTAATTGGTATTTTACAGAAGGAAGTGTGTGTCCAGTTATATTTTGGTCTTGGTTTGGTATTTGATCATAAATTTGGATACTTAGTTTTGAGATATTTACAGTAAATGAATCAGATGTACTTTGTAGAGATAGGGTGTTTTGGAGAAAGGCAGGCTGGGTAGACACTGACATTCTTTGTGAGGACTGATTGAAGTCCTAAGTATTTGAAGGAATTAGAATTAATAAACTGTTGGTGAAAGCTAACAGAGTGAGGAGGAATAGTAAAATAATCAGAGTTAAGAACATCTTATATAACTTGGGTTTTATATTGTTGTTGTGTCTTTGGCTTTTCCCGGTTAGGGGTCACCACAGCAGAACTCCGGTCCGCTAATGATTGGTAGTTGATTTTTACATGCCGAGTTACCAGCCCTGACGCACAACCTTCAACGAAGGTACGCCCATTCACGCATGTCTCCACTCAGAAGACGCTCTAGCTGAGAATCGAACCGGACAGCGTCTGACTGTGAGGCGACAACGCTACCACAGCACCACCGCGGATCACATATAACTTGGGTTTTATCTTTGTTGTAAATTTGGATTAGAAAAAGTTAGGAGGCCTCAGAGTCTTATGATGGGAATGGACCCCATTCCCAAGTCAAAGTATGCTTAGAGTTCATGGAATTAGTATTGTTTCACTCTTTGATGCCAGCCAAAGGTGCTCTTCTCAGCACCCGCAATGTGCCCTGTAAGGACTCCTCCTGCAATTCGTATGGTGTTACATGAATTGGTAACATATCTAAATACAATTGCAAATTCTTTTTTTATAAGACCTGTTGCTCCCACTACTACTGGAACTGTCTGGATATCTTTCTTCCACATGGCTCTCGTTTCTGCCTGCAGATCCAGGTATATTATGACTTTGAGACTCTGTACGCAAGACACTGTAGTCACCGGGAGTGGCAATTTCAATGATCAGTGCTATTTTTGTCTTCTTTTCCTTGGACCACTATATCCAGTTTTCTAGCATCTATCTTTTGAACTGTTGGTACTGGGTGATCCAATGTGATAAACATAATTTTCTATGATTCTTTGTGGCTCATGTTTCCAGTGTTTTTCAGCCACTTTGCCATAGTGTTTGCATAATCTCCAGTGTAACAGTCTCACCACATTATTATGCCTTTCAGTATCCAGTCCCTCTGCCATTAGTGCATCGCAATCAGCAACAGTGTGTGTGACTGTTTCCAGTTCGGTTTTACAAAACCTACATATGTCCGTTTCTCTCATGTTCAATGGACTTTGTAAACTAGCATGCATGCAGCCCACTATCTTGGGCTGCCAATATTAACCTTTAATTTCTTGGTTTGAATTTGCCTCTCCTTAACCATTCCTGCGTTCGTTCTTGAACATAAGACTCTTCCAAAAGTCTTCTATACTTGCAACTATATTTGTGTTTTTTTCCACATTTCTTGCCTTCTTGTCTGGTCCTTCACCTTATATTCTTTTTGTTTTTTGGCACATTCAGTTGCTGCCTGGTTTTTATCCACTTCTGGTTTGATTTCCATTCCTACTGGAAGTTGATATACTTCTGCTAAATTAAGCAGAGACGTCATCTTAGATTTATTCTCCTCAAGTTTCAAAATTTTCACTTCATTTGGATCTTGTGAGGTCAGTAGATATGTGTGGAGTCCCACGACTGCAGATCTATATATGTAATCAATTTCAAGGAGGCCCATCCCTCCTTCAGAATGGGGAATATATAATCTTGTTATACACTGATTTTTATAAATCATTCGGTTAGCATGAAGCACCCTTCTTGTTTTAATATCCAATCCAACACCTTTTGGGGCCAGCCAATCACTCCAAAACTATAAGTTATGACAGGAAGAGCAAACTGATTTACAGCTTAGATCTTGTTCCTAGATGTCAATACTGTTCTCAGGATTAATTTAAGTCTTCTAAAGTACTCCTTACTGAGTTTTATTCACATTTGTTCATTAATTATTGCTGATCCTTCATCAATTCTTAAGTATTTATACACTCCCTCTTGCTCAAGTTCTATTATATCACATTCTTGTCCCAAACTGACGTTTTCCTGGTGCTGCAGTTTTCCTTTTTTAAAAGGTTGCTTTTGCACATCAAGACCAAATGACATACCAATATCATCTGAAAAAAAAAAAAAAAACCTGCAGCTGTCCTTTCAATTCCTCATCTGATTAGCTATACAGTTTTAAATCATCGACAAAGAGAAGATGAGAAGTCATTAGACTTTGTTATTTTCTAAGAGCCAAACTGTAGCCATGGCCTAAGCTGTTAAGTAAACAGCTTAATGGATTAATGGCAAGGCAGAATAGCAACAGTGACAGAGTCACCCCGTAATATCCCCCTTTGAATTTTTATCCCTAGGATAATTAATCTGTCCTTGATCATGACTTAATTGCAAAGTGGTCTGCCATTGTTTCTGTAATGTAATCAATCAGTGCAGGGTGTATTGTATACATTTTTAAGCACTCTTTATCCATGAAGGTGGTATACCATCAAATGCTTTTTTTATAGTCAATCTATGCCATACTAGATTCTTCCCCTTTTTACAGTTCTCCACTATAACTTTATTTAAACAAATGATCCTTTGTTCCATATGATTTTATTTGATTGCCCTTTTGTTCTACTGCCATAATTGAGTTTTCTTCTAAATGACTATAAACTCTGTCGGCATCAATTCCTCTATAGTTCATATGTCATTGGTCTATAATTTTAAGGTAGCTTGTAGGTTCACTCGTAAGAGCATTGTTTTTCCTGTTATTAACCAGTGCAGTGTCTGTCCAGGTTGCGCATATAAATAGTTCTTACTCGTGGCTAAATCCTCATGCAAAGATGTTAAATTAAAGTTAGGTACTGCATCTGGGCCTGGGGTTTTCCAATTAGAGATTTTTCTTAACTTTGTTTCAATCACTCTGGCTGTTACTTCATCCCATTTTATATCCTGTACCATTAAATCTTATTCTTTCTTTTACTGCTCTCCATTTAGCATCTTTCCTATGTTCCACAGAATCTACATATATACTTTCCAAAATGTATCTATTTCTTCTTTTTTTGGCGGTCTTTCAATTCCTTTTACCCTATTTCCCAATTCTCTATAGAATTTTTTGGATCAATAAATTGCTTATTTTGTACTTTTTCTTTATATTTATCTTCGTATCTCCCAAGTCTTTCCACCTGTGCTAGTTTATTTGTGATAGTACATGATAGATCCTAGTCTGTTCTAATACTGCACATTGCTTTTATCACATCTATCTTTTTTAGTATTTTTGTTGATCTGTGACACTTGCCTTAGCTGCTTTATAGTTTTCTCCATGCAATATTTCCATGATGGTATTCACTTTTGCCCTTTCCTTTCCCTCACTATCCTGTGTTCTTGTGGTAGAACTCTATCGGTTATTAATTTATCAGCACAGTAATATATTCAGTTTACTTCTGTTATACTGCATGGAACTGTATGGATAGTCTTAACTACTGCGTTCATTTGTTTCATCAGACTTCTGACTTTTGTGGTTTTATTAACCTTCTGCAGTCCATTTCATTCATATTGATATATCTGTCTATGTCTTAAATCAAGCAACTCTTCTCTTAACTCGTTTTCTTCCAAACTAAGGGCACATCCCTTATTTCCTGTTTCCTGCAGACATTCTATAGCATCTTCCTGTGGCACATTCTCCAACTTCATCCTGTGCCATCCGTTGCTCTATCGTATGGGAACTCACTGGTCTATCACTTCTCAACAGTGATGGCAGAGTTTCCACAGTTTAATGTTCCTTCCTTTACTGTCTAGCTTCAAATGAACGTTTATACTGGTTTCCAGTGGAAGGCTCTAAAATATCTTGATATGGCACCTGACCAATTGCTTCCTGTTCCACTGGTTTCCCCTTAATTTAGATAGATATTCATTGCTCTATCCTGCTGTGATGCTTTCTGCATTTGATTTTCTACACTAAATCCTTCTCTTTGCAGCTGCGCCATTACTAATCTCTTTTTCTACCTTTTCTCTTAATCTCCTTATTTTTTGTATTGTAGTTTTCCATGTCTGGATTCCTTTACCTGTATTTCTCCAAATATCTTTGGTGCTGCTCTTTTTGTATTGGTTAATTTTGCTCTCTCATTTGCATAAATATTATACTATATGAAATCTCTCTTCCTTTCCCATGCCCATATTTCTTCTTCACATATCTCCAGATCTTCTTCCTTTTCCTTATTCTGGAGACTCACTCCATCATGCTGTGATATAGTCAGTGTTAGACCTTCTACATTAAATCCTTCGCTTCCCAGGCACTCCATAACTTCAACTTCCATTTAACTTCTGCTTTACTAATCTTTTCCACATTACATCTGTATGCTATTAATCTTTTTATTGTGAAATGTTCCATGTCTGGATGGTTTTGCCTGTATCTCTTCAAATATTTTTGAAACTGCCTTTTCTATATTAGTTAACTTGGCTTTCTTTGCATAAATATTGCACCATATCAAATCTCTCTTCCTTTTCCCCATGTCCATATTTCTTTTTTATATTTTTCAAATATCTCTAGGTTTTGTTTATATTTTTGCACTTCCCCAGATGCTTCTTTTTCCAAACAGATCAGAACGTCTTGATCTATATACTGTTTTTCAAAATCTGTTGTATTAATGAACACAAATTTTTATTTGAAGCTTCTGACAGTTTTTCTTGCGGAAGTCTTTTGCTTTCCTTTAATTTCTCTCAAAAGTTTCGTATAGCTTATGTCTGGAAATTCTGGGCTTTTTATGTAGTAGTATTGTGTATTGGAGCTTTTCTCCTCGGGCCTCTACTGAAAACGGATATGTATCCAGATAG
Source organism: Protopterus annectens (assembly GCF_019279795.1). Lineage (NCBI taxonomy): Eukaryota > Metazoa > Chordata > Ceratodontiformes > Protopteridae > Protopterus > Protopterus annectens. Next base: position 469,568,790 of record NC_056733.1, read on the forward strand.
ATCAGCCCGGTTAACAAATGTAAAATAAATAAATAAAATAAAATAATTTCTTTCTTATCCTCAATATTCCACTCTATCATCTTTATGGCTCTTCTTTGGCCAATTAATTTTTGCTATTTTTTGTGGACTGCTACTTCCTTCTACGGGCCATCTTCCCTGGGTACTGGGCTGGTTGTAGAAATGTAATTTGATAACTGTAGGGGGCAAGGATTAAGAGTTTCAGACAGAGTCTTGGGTGATAAACAAGAGTGGGTGTTATTATTGGGAGCAATTCTCTTGCTTGTTTTCCTCTGGAGGGAACGAATGGTATTGGTTTGAGGAATATGTGAGTGGTACTATGGAAGTATAAAGTAAAAGGGAGCGGGTAGGACGTTTTAGTAGGAGAGTTAGTCCAACAACTGTATAATGTAAGGAGGTTTCTATGGACTTTGAAATGCAAACTCCAGAGGCCACCCCAACCCCCAAAGATCAGCAAAAGAATGAGAAAAAGTAGGCCAGAATGCAGTAGTGCAGTTCTGGAAAATTACTGGTTCGAGCAAAGTGGTTACACAAGAAGAGAAACTTAAGGAAGGGAGGCAGTGGATGGCTGAAAATAATGAAAATGAAGCTATTATATAGGACAAAGTTCTTAGATTTGTCTCGCACCTTGCGTTTGTTTGTGTCTTTCGGCTTTTCCTGCTTTTCTAAAATTAAAATGAAAACCGCAAGTAATTGTGAAGCACTGTGTCACACAAAAAAAGACTAATCCACTAAGTCTTTTTTTGTGAGACAGTGCTTCACAATTACTTGTGGTTTTCCTTTTAATTAGTATGAGTAAATGTTCAGTGCCTGTTAAGAAGTAGAGAGTAAAAGCTGACCAGCTGGATATCAATAGAGGAGGATTTACAAACTATAAGGCCATTGCTTACAAACCAGGACACTGAAGAACTCTTCTTCAGGTTACTCACTATGCAGGCTAAAATACACACAGAAGACTGGATGCCCCTGACACTTAAAAGCACAAGGGCAGAGGTGGTGCACAGTTTGTCCTAAATAAATGGTGGGTGGACTGAGTGTGCTCAAACTGCCTATTGGCTGAGCCTACTGTGTGTATGCTTTAGGGATGTTTCAATTTATCAAAATTGAGACTGGATACAGAACAGCCTCAGTTGCAATTTTAAGATATTCTCCAGGTAGATTGCTAGGGCAGTTGTAGGCTTTAATTTTTTGAAGTATTTTGATGGTATCTGTGGTTGGAAGAAAAAAATGCTGAAGGTGGTTATTTGACAGTACTGTCTGTATAAAATAGATACTGAATTGGTATCTACAGTATCATTTTCTTTCAGTTTCTTTGATGTTGGCTGTATAGCTTATCCTGGATTTAACAGTTTACTAATTGAATCCCAGAAGAGTTTTGGATTATTAGCATGTGCATGCTTGCGCTTTGATTGGCTGAATCATAAATTTCTAAGGTTTTCTTATACCTCATAATAAAGTAACAAAACTGGCCCGTATGCAAGTAAAGCAGAAGTTTTATTTATTTTTAATTTTGTCCAGACCTTCCAGAGTTGCCAAAGTTCTTTTACAGAAAGGAAAAGATTCCTCAGTTTCTCTTTATGCATAATATATGTGTGGGAATCTATGGTGCAGATAGCTTGAAATCATTCACGTCTTTTCTTTCTTTCTCACTTTAAGCTTAGTATAATAAAGTACACTGTTGTGGTATCATTGGGGTTGTCATTTTTATCCTTATTACTCAAATTCTCTACACAGACAGTGACACTGGTTTTGGGCTCTCAAAGGATCGGCAAAACCACTTCACTAACAAATCCTAGAAGGATTAAAAAATGCCCCACACACACACACACACAAAAACAGTCTACTTTGTTATGCTACGCTTAAAATGAGAAAGGAAAACAAGAGGTTGTGACTGACTTATCTGCAGCACAGACTCCCATTCAGATCTTCTGCATAAAGGCAAACTGAGGAATTGCATTATTTCTGGAAAAGGAGAATTCAAGAAACTTTATTGAACTGAGGCACCCATGTAGGTGTGAGACTTGTAGCTTTACACATATGCTGTTAGAACATAGGATATCATATTCAAAATCAGCACAAATATAAATGTATGATACAGTCAACTTAAAGGACAGCACCAAATTAAGCCAGATAAAAATGAATCTTAACATAAATGATGGAAGAGAAGGTAAAAAAAAAAAAAGCTCAAACAACTGGACAAAAGGATAATTAGAAGCTAAGCATGTATTATCGAGGGCCATTTTGATGCTGGCCTATATTTTTGACCATGGCAGGCTTAGATCCAACCACAACATGCCAGATTTCCATTTCTCATGCATATTTGCTACACTTTAGCCTTTATCAGCTTATACCAAATGCAAGACTCACTCAGGTCATCATAAAAATTAAATCAAAGGCTTTTTCTGCTACTTGTTCTCTAAAGTGTTCAACTGCATCTTTTCTGTTGCATTTGTTACTGCTTGTTTATAACCTGTTTAAATTGTGTTATTCTAAGCCTCTAAGTTTTGTTTTAAGCACTTGGGCTTTAGGCTAACCCCTTAGTTCTCCCTGGCCTGCTCTTTCATATTCTGAAAAATATTGGATGGACAATTTCGTACAGTTTCTCCTGCCAGTCTGGTTGATATGGGCATCCTGAGATAGTGTAGCAACTGCTGCCTTATGTACACAAACACCTACTACTACCACCTAGGAACCCAATTTGTGAGAGATGCAATTACATTAGGAACAGAGAGTCCAAGCTCACTCCCTCACAAGCTAGTAGAAGGTTGTCAACACAATCACTACACCTGAAGACAAGAAAAACAGGAGGAACCACCAACAAACAACGAATAATTACTTTTTTATTTTGATTGAACAGCGCTTTCACGCCACACAGGTGCGCTTCATCAGGTTACAAAAGACCTAAAAGCCCAAAAAAAAAAACACAAAATTATTCATGATTCATGATACTCTTTATAATATATATATAGCCGTACCATATACATATTGTGCTACAAAGTATAAAACACAAAAACCTAAAAAGACTAAACCTAGGGAAATATAAAAAACACAATAATAAAAAACAAAGCTTAAAATTCTAAAGTACTATTTGTTGTTACTGTTTGCTCTGTTTAGATCCTAAGAGATATTTTCTGCTATATCTCATTGCCGGTCAATGGCTACACACTACTACAAAAACTATCCACGTATGCTAGTACAGCATTAAGAATTGCAATCTGGCATATATCACTACACCTCAAACACCACCCACACAACACACACCCACATATTTGGAGGTCCTCAACAAAAACATACCCAAACAAAGGAGACCTCCAAGGCAAAAACACAATCTCCACAGCCCTCCACACCATATATCACGCATAGTCCACACATCTGTGTCTCACAACCACTAAGGCTTAACCATAAACCCAGCATATTAGTTATACGTGACTCCATTGTGAGACACACACAGATGTGCCTCTCACCAGGCTGGATAAGGAGAAAGTCACAATTAAGTTGTCTGTCAGGGACCAGAATCCACCATACCACACACGCACTCAAGTCTCTCAACAACAGGTACTGTTATGACTCTGAAATAGTCCATGTTGGTGTGAATGACTTGAAACTTACCTCCCTGAACTATATGAAGAGAGACATGACTAAACTCGGTGAATGTGTGTCCCAGGCAGGTATGTCCCTAGCCTTAAGCAGCATTCTACCATCACCCAGAATGATGCCTGAATACAAACAGAAAATGAATGACTTTAAACAACTGGCTTAGTTTCTGGTGTCATTCCAGGGGGATCCAGTACCTGACAGCATGGGAAGATAGACAGACCACGCAGAAGTTTTTCCAGAGATGGCCTGCATCTGTCTCACCTGGGGTTCAGGATTCTAGCTAAGGCTCTTTCCTCCCCTATAGAGGCTTTTTTAGGAAAAGTGACGAGTTAAAACTACCAACATAAAAATTTCAACAAAACACAAATTAAAGGTTATGCTGCTAAACGCTAGGAGTCTAAACATGAAACTGCACTCACTGCAAGCATTCCTAACCCTGGAAAATGCTGACATCTATGCAATCACAGAAACCTGGTTCAAAGCTGCAGAGAGGAACACAGCCTTATCTGGTTATTCATCCTATCATACATTCAGACCCCAAACTGTGGGTAGTAAAGCCAAAGGAGGTGGAGTTTCAATATATATTAAAAACATACACACCTCCAGGCTGGTCAAACTGTATGACAAACAGGAGACACTCCAGGTGCAGCTAACTATTGACAAGACCCCTACACAAATCATAGCTAGCTACCAGCACCCATATCTGACCCAAGATGCCCAAACTGCCTATCCAGACCTCTTCGAATCTATCATGATTCGACCCTTTACCCTGATCCTGGGTGACTAACTACCCAAACATAGACTGGAAGAGCTACTCTTGCCAGAACACAAATGCCCAGAGATCCCTCAATTTTATCAGTGCAAATGCTTTGGAACAGCTAGTCGATATCACCTCTTGTGAGGGTAATATCTTGGACTTGGTATTAACCAACATGAGAAACCACTGCAGCATCCCTACAGTATCATCCTCCCTTGTAAGATCCGACCATAAAAACAGTCACGTTCAAAGTCACCATCTCCCCTGACCCCCCTCTAGCTAGGGTCAATCAAAAAACTTCTCCAACGCTGAAACAGCTTCAGAGCCCCCTCCCCCTCTCTAGGAACCGGCACCCATATCAAAAACTATACCACATTACTATACGAACAGTTGTATAGATGCATGGAATCAGGAATACCTGACAGGACTAAATCATCCTCCGCAAGGAAGAGTAAACCTGTCTGATGGATATCTATAAATAAACTCTAGAACAAAAAAAAAAAAAATTTGCTGTCCGGGACCAAGAAGGAGCAGGTGGACCTACTGGAAGCAATCTCTCCTTAGCCTAAACAAACAAATTAGAGCACTAGTGAAATCCTCCAAATTTGCTGCACCTGATAAGGCCTTCTTCACATATCTCCGTAATCGCAAAGGTAGCACCCAGGCCTGTTCAGAACTGGTGGTCAAGGACACCACATATAGAAATGCCGTAGATATAGCAAACTTGCTGACAGATTCAGCAATAAATTTCACCTCTCTGTCCCCCCCTCATCATTAAATCAGGTCATCACTGCTCTCTCAAAGGTGAAAAATACAGCCTCCATGGGACCTGATAATATCCCAGGCTGCATCCTACATGAACTCAGGCAGGAACTTGCAGCACCATTAGACGCCCTATTCAACCAAAGTCCGAGTACCGGTTTTGTCCCAGCTGAGTGGAGGACAGCCACTATCATCCTTTACACAAAGGCGGAACGCCCACTGATCGGGAAATTATAGACCCACCAGCCTAACTAGCCCGATCTGCAAGGCCATGGAATGGATCATCACGGACCTCATTAACAAGGACACTGGCAACCTCTAAACATTCGATCCCACCACAGTTTGGCTTCGTTAAGGGGAGGTCATGTCTGTTAAATTTGTTCAACTTTTTTGAGACAGTCACCAAAGCCATGGATGAAAGGAAGACAGTGCCCACCTCCTACCTTGACCTGGTCAAAGCCTTCGACACTATTCCCCACTTGGGCATAATAGATAAACTCTCTCAACTAGGCATCAATCTGTACGTTACCAGATGGGTAGCCAACTGGCTCACTGATAGAACCCACCTAGTCAAAACAGAGGAAGCCACCTCAAGCAGTAGACCCGTATCGAGTGGCATACCCCAGGGTTCGATTTCGGGGCCTCTGTTATTTGGGATATACTTTTCTGAGGTACAGACCAAAACCAGTGGGCTATGGCTAACCATGTTTGCAGATGACTGGAATTTGGGAGTAGTCATCAATTCCCCTAGTGATGTGGACATCCTCCAAGAGGGTCTCACCCAAACAAAATGACTGGTGCCAGAAACGTGGTCTCAAGCCAAATACAAAAAAAATGCATCATCATCCCCTTTGGAGAGAGAAATGCCCCCACAAATTATCACATTAATAACGTTCTAAGCATGCAGTTGTGAGGGATTTGGGCACCCAGACTGATAGCAGCCTGACTTTTGTCCACCATGTTGCTTCCATTGTACGAAAAGCTTAGTAAGGGTATCTCATCCAGGGACAAGGAGATCATAACAACCCTGTACTCTTCCCTTATAAGGCCCATTATAGAGTACAATGCCCAATTTGGCATGTACCTCGCAAAGCGCATGCAGCAGCTGGAGAGACCACACAGGTTCCTCACCAGGAGAATCCAGAACCTCATAAATCTACTATACTCAGATAGGATAAAAGCCCTATCCCTCTTGTTTCATTACAGACTCCTCAGACGTGACCTCTGTCTGGCATACAAGGCGATCTCAGACCCTGCCTTGATGGGACTGCTACATATCCGCAAGTCAAGCTCCACTCAAGTAACCCGCACACGTGGCGTCAACCTGGTCTGGGACATCAATAGGACTTGTTGGCGGGATGCCGATGTGTGTCCCAGAGACTCCCCCATCTATGGAATAGACTCCTTCTCCACGTCAAGCAGAGTACCTCTTTACCCCCTTTTAAGCACAATCTGGATAACTGGATGGGAAATAGAAACTACATCCCTGGGATTCCACCCATGTCCCTGCTGGACAGGGGCATCGGGTGCTGATTTGTCCATGCATGGGCTAAACTCTTGGCTAGGCTTATAAGGGCCTCAGGGCCAATAGCCTAGTAACTTCCTATGATCCTATGAAAGGTTGACAAATAGTAGTGCAGTTTTAGGTTCCATAAACAGAGATCAGGTCTGAAACAAAATCATAGTCACTATGCAGTGCACATCCAGCATAAAAGCTGGTTAGAAAGCCAGTGAATATAATGCTGTAAAAGCTAAGAAACAAGGCATTTGAGTTTCCTCAACTAAAATGGACAGCTGCATATGTCTGACAGAATGCAGAAAAAGCTCACTAACAGAAAACTAGACCTACACAAAAGAGATGTTGTCAAGGCCTTGACTACAAGTTCTGAAACACAACCAAACCTGCTATCAGGACTCTGCTTTGCTTCAATGTTTTTTGGCTGTTGAGGGAGGTTAGATTAATGCACTCTATTGCTCCAGTACTCAAAGTACTATGCTACCAACAGATACATTTATTTAACAGGTACGTTCACATGCACCTGTAGACTAACTTCAGAAAATGCAATAATGTATACTATATGAAATTAACAAGGAAGCAAATGGAGCAAGACATTTAGCTATCTCAAAAAGAACACACCTGAAGTAGTCAGATATTTTGATCATTTAAGTACCCAGAGGAAAAAAAGGGTTGTGAATATATGGACGTTCACAGAGAGGAAAGATCAGGGGAAAAAAACTAACTAGGTTACCGAGAACATTAACTCTTGGTTATTGCTTCCTCAGGTGACCTGAAAATAAAACATGTCAGGTTTTTAACCCAAATTCAAACGTCACATACGTGCTTTAAATACTGTCAAACTTAAATTGTAGTAGAACATGCATTTGCAACGGTCTCTAGTAACTAAGCAAAGCCCATTTCATGTTTTGGGTTAGTAGTTAAAATGATCTGTTCAGACTCACGACATCCCACATGGACTGTAGAACTAAGTTTTGTTCTGCACTGCTGAGGCCCTTTCGCAGCTCAATACACATAACCTCAAAGCATATTGCAAGCTCAGCTGCCAACGTGAAGCTTTAAACTATATCAGCTGCACTTAGTCCAGCATAAACTTCTTAAAAACCACTAGTTACACAAAACTTAACACCAAAATATGGAACAAATTAAATTATCTGTAAAATACTTTCATAACACCACTGAATACAGCTTGCAGACATTTCTGACAAATACAAGAAATGGATAGTATTTTTCTAAACTGCAAATACAGTTCATAAAAAGTCGCCACTACTCTCGATTTTGCAAAGCATTCTAATTTGTGCAGGTTATCAACGAAGGGCAGAAAACCATGAAAATGTATTCCTTTTGTGTAAATGAAAAAAAATTGCTAAATAGAGAACAAAAAGCATTAGGCACAATGTAATGAACTAATAATACCCAATAGACTATGCAGAGCCTTTTTGTTTTTACAAGGCCATTTCTGTCACATTCCCACATCACATTAACTGTGCAACACAGTTTTTCTTGTTAAATTGTACAGTTGCTAGATTTCATTATTATTGCAGAATGTAGAATTTTTTTACTATAGAATGCTGCAGAAAGCTGTACGACTTATTTGCTTTGTATATGTATATGCTAGTATGTTTGTCATTGTTACTGGAGCTTTCCCTCCCTCGGCCTTCACTGAAAACAGGCTCACTTTAGGTCCAGTGGACTTCCCTGGTCATCAAACTGAAATAAATAAATAAATGTGCGCGACCGACATATATAATTTGATGTCTAACTGCTCCACCTCACTCATCTAAGTGCCATCCAGTTCCCAAATGAGACTTTGCTTTAAATAAGCTGTTTAATCACTTCAGTTCAAATTTGATATATATATGCAAAGCACATTTTTAAATATTTTTTCCAGAAGCATCTCCCACTTATATCTCCCATGCTAGGTCTTCTAGCCTTCTCCTTCATCACAGTGTGTCATTTCTGAGGGCCCTTCTTAACTCTACTGCAACCCTATGCAGGCACACCTCTGGCAGGGTTTTCCTAGTTCCCAAATCTGTGGCATCTTGCAGAGAAACAGGTTTACAAAGTAAACAAACTATCAAAATTGGGGGGGGGGGGGGCAGGACAAGGTTCATGAAAACAGCAGCTCCATATGCAATACTTTCATCTCCTAAGAAGCACTTTTGAGTTTTTGCCCTTCTGACTATAAGATCTTTCTAAAGTGTATTACCACCACTCAGAAATTTACACCTAGTATGAAAGAGGATCACAGGTCCGGGTCTATATTAGAACATCAAAGTTTCAAAACTTCGAATGTTCTAATATTGAACCCTGTTCAGCGAAAGCTGAAAATATCGAAGCAACAGAAAACCGAATTTTTTCCGAGGGAAAGAATTTGGTTGTCCGTTTCTGTTGCTTCGGTATTTTCAGCGCCGACTGGTCGGGTTCAGGTAAGTGTGCAATTGAACGCGGGTTAGGTTAGTTAGGGTGCGGGTTAGGTATGTGTGCGATTGTGTGGACGTGAGGATTAGGGCGGAGTAGGCGAGTTAGGGTTAGGGCGCGGGTGAGTGTGCGATAGTGACGGATCTTAGGAGTAGGGTTTGGGTTAAGGTTAAGGTAAGTGGATAGTTAGTTTTGTGTGTATAGTTTAGTGTAGGGTTAGGTGTAAGATTTTAGGTGTATGATGGTGGATTGCTGTTTGTTTGGTGTGCTTGTGTTGTTTGTATGTGTTTTGGAACAGCAATTTTTTCCCCTAGGAAAAAATTCACTGTTCTGTATGTTCGACGTTTTCTGTTTTCGCTGAACAGGGTTCGATATTAGAACATTCGAAGTTTTGAAACTGCGATGTTCTAATAGAGACCCCACAGGTTCATAGGTAGGTACTAGGCCATCGACCCAAGGGCCTAAGTAAGCCTAGCCAACAAGGTTCCCTGACTTACGCCACCCTAAGAAAGTTAATTTCCTGTGCCCCTGTTGAGCAGACACACAGAAGTGTTCCCCGGGGTGTATTTCCTATTTCCCATCCACTCAAGATTTTTCTTGAAGAGTGCTAATAAGGAACTTCTGCTTGACATAGATGGATAGCGTGTTCCAGAGTACAGGAAGTCTCTGGGACAAGAATCTATCCCGCTAGCATGTCCTGTTTATTGTGGTGACAAGGTTTAGGTCCCTAGAGTGTGTATAATGGGTCTAATGAGTGCAGAGTAGAGGGGAACAATGACCTATTTTTTTCCTGGATGAGAACCCTTTTCTGATGAGGTGTGCCACATAGGATTTCCTGACTACTGTAGCGATGTGATTATCAAAGGAGAGACTACTGTCCACCTGGGTCCCAAGGTATCTTATCACACATTCATCGTTAAGTAGACTGCCGTTTATGTGGTAGTTCATGGGTACAGAGCTTTTACCAAAGGGGATGACAATGCACTTTTTGGCATTGAGCTTGAGGCCATGCCTCTGACACCAGGCATCTGTCTCAGTGAGGCCCTTCTGTAGGATGCCACATCATTTGGGGACTCGACTATGGCTCCTAGTTTGCAGTCATCTGTGAACTTCAGTAGCCAGAGGCCTTTTGTGTTAGCCTGTACTTCAGAGAAGTAGACATCAAAACAGGAGAGGTCCCAGGACTGAACCCTGTGGTACTCCACTTGTCTCTGGTTTGAAGTCAGATTTGGAGTCTGCAACTTTTATAGTGTGGGTTCCGTCAGTGAGCCAGTTGGCAAGCCATCTTGAGACACAGGGATTTATACCTAGTTTAGTGAGTTTAACTATAATTCCAGAATGGGGGATAGTGTTGAAAGCCTTGGCGAGGTCAAGACAGGCTGTGTGAACCACCTTACCCTCGTCTACAGCTTTGGTAACTGCCTCAAAGAAGTCAATCAGGTTCAGTAGGCATGACCTGCCTTTCACAAACCCGAACTGGGTGGGGTCCAAAGTTTGGAGGTTACCGATGTCTTTGTTTACAAGTTCCAAGATGATACGTTCCATGGCCTTGTAGACTAGGCTTGTCAGGCTAATAGGGTGATAGTTCCCAGGATGGGAGGTGTGTGTGTGTGTGGGGGGGGGGGGGGGGGGTAAAGTTAGCACTGAACCTGTCAGGATGTTGGTAATATCAGTTGGTTCTGTAATTTTTTGTGCCATTGTGCTGCAACTCAGAGCAGATCTGGGTGTTGTCACCGAGATTCTTGACATAGCTATAGAATACTTTGTGGTGGCCCTTAGAATCAGTGACAATTCTTGACATAGCTATAGAATACTTTGTGGTTGCCCTTAGAAATCAGTGACAATTTTGTTTTTGTAGCTAGCTTTGGAGGATCTTATAAGGGATCTCAGCTTCTTACGGAGGCTGACCAGGGAGCTCCTACACTCATGGGATTTTACTCTCTTTTACTCTTCACTTTATCATGGTATTTGTAAATCATTAGTAAAAATATACTCCATCAACAGCATCACAATAAAGATGCCTTATCAAATGTTATAGGATGATGTTTCCAGACACAAACAATATCTAAACTGCGGGAAATTAAAATAATGCAACTATCTGGCAGAAAAAAACCCTTAGTACCCTCATCTCATGGTCCATTAGTGTAAGGATGGTCAACTATAAAATGCATTACGTTAAAAATAAAAGCAGTAGATTGCTTATTCAATGGACTTCCAAGTGTCTTGCAGAGACGCACCATTTTTAACTATTAAAACCCCACTCTAGATGTTCAATAACCCAATCACTCCAACCAACCCCCAACTCCCCACAACTAAAACAACGTCTTATTTTTCTTACAGCAAGCAAACTGCAGCCACTCAAGGGACACAACGCGTATTACGCAATACAACACAAATCAGCAAACCTTCCATCTAACAAATAGGCAAAATGTGGAACGCATACTAACAACTTCAACTAGGAAGGTCATAGGATGATTAAAATATGCTGGTTTTACTTATAAATGAGATATTTTAATGAATATGATTATTTTCTAATCAACATGGATTAGAATAAAAAAATGCCCAACAATGAATGTGTGACAGAGCCTTGAAATTCATGTGAAACTCTGAGAAACATTAACTTTTTAAGACCCCAAATGAGGTACGTTCCTCGTAATGAGGCACACTTGAGAGGTATGAATCCACAAACTGTGGAGCACTGTCTGCATCTCATAATATGAAGCAGGCAAAATATGGAACCCATACTAACAGTATCAACTAGGAAGCTCACGTGATGGTTACATCCACTTTATACTTACAAAATGCATTTGGCATAACATAATACGATTCAGGATTAGTTGCAATAATATAGGACAGACCTTTTCAACGTGAAACAGCAAAGAACACGGACGTTTTTTTAGACTCAAAAAGTGAAGTACACCTTAAAAGGAATGCAAACCAGTTTGCATACTTACCACACTATAACAACTTCACATAACATATATGGACTGCACATACTTACACCTCACCAACAGGGTCCGTAACATACGTAAAAAGCATAAACCAATGCAAGATTCAAACCACTCTCCTATCACTTATCCACGTTTTTTTACTTTCAGACCCACTGGGTATTCTCTTTTCCGCAACCTCAGCCGCCAAATCAGTGACGTACATATAGCACCAATGAACAAGTTTATCAAGGCAGAAGTCCCACCTTCCAGAAATAATTCCCACCCGTAAAGCGTTTCACTCTCTAGTAAGGTTTCATGTATTCGAATAGTTAGTATAAGTTTCCCGTAGGAATTACTTTTTACATTTTTAGATATATGTACTGATTTTTTCGGTTCTGTTTTCAGAGAATTGTAGACAGAACGGTTATGGAGCTGTAACATTCAGATAGTCCCACATCATACAAAGGGTCTAAAAGTGAGAAATTTCTTAGGTGAGTTGGAGTAGGTCTCCTTTTCAAGTTGTCCCGTGATGTTGTTCTGTACATAATAAGACAGTGTTGACACTCGGAAGAAACATGCGGTATTCGTATTTAGTAGCAACAAGAATTAGGAAGTAGGTGTATATCTACAAACGCCGCATTAAGGCTTCAGGGTCTGCACCAGATACTGTATACTGTTTGATGATTACTATATTTACGTCTCCACTATGTCTGTAAAATAATGGAGCACTTTCTATAACTAGGAAGCTGACAGCGTATTTAAGAATTTCTGTTGATAGTCCACTATTACCCACCACGGCTATAAAAAACATATCTTTTTTTTTGACAGACCCTTTCAATTTTGAGTCAAGACGACGAGAAACATTTCTCAAACTCTCATAATGTAGTGTTATTAACGGATATGCCATGTGTTTTGTTTCTCTTTCGGTATCAGACCTTATATTGTTCTCTGGGTGATTTTGAAATGTATTCCTCGGTGTAGTGGTGGGGAATAAGACAGATTAAATGGAGCACACGGCTTCCACACTCTTCCAGCGTAATCTAAACGTTGTTCGCAGTTTAACATATAATAGGAATCGAGCGACGTGATTTCATCTTACGCGTGCCTGACAAACGTTTAATGCACCATGTGGGCGTTGACTCACTAGCACTACTGTACATCATTCCTCTCAAGTGTACCTCATTACAAGGAACGTACCTCATTTAGGATCTTGAAAGGTTCATGTTCCTCAAAGTTCCACAGTGAAAGACTCTGTCACACATTCAGTGTTAGGATTTTTTTTAAGTGAAATCCATGGTAAATAGAAATGAATCACATTATTTCATTAAAAGATCTTCTTTATAAGTAAAGCAGCATATTTTAATCATCCTATGGCCTTCCTAGTTGAAGTTGTTAGTAAGTCATTGGTACGTGTTCCACATTTTGCCCTTATGTTCCACATTATGAGGGCTAGTGTTCCTCATTTTGGAGATGGAAGGTTGAGAGCTACGCTGTACATGCATTGCTATTGAATAAACCCCTTCGTGTGGACACTTCTGTGGTCGTACTGAATCCGGAAAACATAAAAACTTTACGTGGGACTAGTCAGAATTTAGACGCGCAGTGAGACATTCAGTAAAAACGTGAGATTTCGCAGGACATAGCTTCACCTTTTTGCCGAAATAAAAGCTTATTCTTGTAGTATTTGTTGATTTGTTTATGCTATCTCGTATAACATTTAGGCTTTTCAAATGCAAAAAAAGAATATCTTGTAATTGTTAAAGAAAATTTAAGATGTTATGTGATCCGATCTCGCCTACATTCTGACTGATGGGTTCGGAGCCGATCCCTCGGCTCCGACTCGGCACACTTATGCTATAGAGCGAGGCCTCTTATTGGCTGAGCTTTCTTTATCCCAGGATGCACCACCACTAATCCCCCAGATCTCGTTTGCCGCTTACAGAGCTTGGACGTGGTCTCAACATTGGCTGGGCTAAGTACTATATTTATAGTATCTTTTCCTGTCAGAAAATTTCTCTTTTTCAACCCAAAAGCTGTTTTAACGGCTAATTTTTGTGTATGAGTGTGTCTCTTGGCGTTTTATTCAATTTTGCTTTAATTTTCCTGTCAGAGAAGGTTCCTTTCAGTCAGAGGGGCCTTACCCTATTCTAACTACTTTAGTGGTTGTGTGTGGGTCAAGTACCCGTTTTGACTCAGAGGGTCTTGACCCTCCTTGTTTTCTTTACCTTTTCTTTGCTGTTAAAAAAGTTTTCAGTTTATAATTTCTGAGATACAGCATACTTGTTGTACCTGTTTTTTTCTAACAACTTTCAAGTTTACTGTTTTTACAATATGTCTAAAGAACATAGACCATCCGGTTTTAAGAAGTGCACGAGGTGTGGGTTTAAAATGTCCATAACGGACGACCACTCCTCGTGTGTCTATTGTCTTGGCACCAAACATCTCCAAGAATCCTGCAGTGTGTGCCATGTTTTTTCCTCCCGAGTCCTCCAGGAGAGGAAAAACAAATTAATTCTTAAAGGATTAATTAAGCCTTCTTTCGAGGAGGCTTTATCTTCCTCTCCTTCTCCTTCTAAGAAGAGGAAAGCGTCGGCTCCGACCAGTCAGTCGGAACCGACAGCTAAAAAAGGCAAGCAAACTTCTCCATCGGCTCCACGGACTTCGGAGCCGAGGTCGGAACGGTCTGCCTCGATGCCTCCTACCTCGACCCCTCTGGTTTCGGAGCCGAGGTCTGGAGCATCGAGAGGCGGGTCATCCTCATCGGCTCCACTGATATTGGAGCCGATAAGGGTCATCGGCTCAGACACTTCCCCTCGGGCGAAGTCTTTATCGGCGCCGAGAGAAATTTCGGTGAAGGCTTCCTCGGGCCGATAATAGTGGAATCATTTGAGCCGGTCCCCAGGCCCGGAGCCGATGGAGAAATCGGTTCGGGCCCAATCGGTATCCTCGAGATCTTCCAGGATGTCTGATTCGGACATCGACAGGGTACTCCTCGACTCTTCCAGTTTCCGGTGTTCCAAAGATGGTTTCGGCTCCAGCCCATTTGGCTTGAGCCGATGGTCCCTCCCTTACAGGTCTCCCTCCTCCAATAGCTTCGGCACCGTTGGAGCAGGTGTTGGTGGAACCAGTGGAGGTGTTAGGGTCAGACCCGACCCTTGCTCCGACTCCGGCTCCTGGGTTGGAGTTCAGTGCACGGACTTCTTCCTTCGGCCCTGGGGAGGCTTGGGATTGATGCCTTGGTCCCAAGTCTTCCTCTTGGTGCGTCGGCGGGAGTACCGTCCACTGTCGTGGCCGGAGGGGGACCTTCCCAGGATTCTGGTGGTCCCGCCTTCAGGGCTATGGGAGGAGTGCTCTAGCCAAATCTTCTTTGGCCACCTCCACAGTTTCCCCGGCTCCTTCCCTACTCTTGGAGACTGGGTCGTTGGCAGTTCCCCTGTCAGCAGACAGCGGAGCCCCTGGGCCTCAGGTTACCCCCGCTGGGGTTTCTCCCCCTCCTGGAGGTCCTTCTGAAGCCTCTTCGGATGAACCTCCCAGGAAGAAAACGTGCAAGAGGAAGCACGTTGACTCCCCTGACGAGTCTTTGACATCTGACACCGATCTCGATGATGCAGAGGGGTCCCCCTTGAAGCCCTAAAACAACGAGGCGGCTGGCAGTCCAAACCTCCCTCTGCTGATGAGTCAGTGTGCCTGAAGGCCTTTGGGGCTCAGCCCTCCGCCTCCTGGGTGTCTCCGCCCTTCGACGAGCTCTTGGATTTGATCTGTCGAAGGGCGTGGGAACACCCGGACTCTGTGGAACCGGTGCCCGCTCATCCAAATAAATTTCTTTCAGCACCCCCAGATAGAGAGTTCCTCACGAAAGGTGTGGCTGTGGATGCTATGGTGATGGCATCTGCTACACAGCAGGATGTAGCAGAGGCTTCTACGTCCGTCCATCCTCCTAATAAGGAGTCTAGGAGCATGGATCGGTACGGCAAGCGCACCCTTAATTCAGCGGCCTTTACTTTGAGGTCTCTGAACTACCTAACGCACTTTACGAGATTCCAGAGGGATCTGATTAAGTAGCTATCTGATACCCTCTTAGGTAACCTGCCTGAGGAGCTGGCCCAGACGGTTGGATCTCAGCTGGCTACGATGTCATCCATCTCGAACTCGTCCATGAGGCTCATCTCGTATGCGGCCGGGGGCAGTAGAGCGGCGGTACAGGCATTGCACTACGGAGACAAGCCTGGCTTCGCCTGTGTCATTTTAAGGAGGCCTTCAAGTCTTCATTCGCCGACGCCCCATTTGATGGGTCCTCCCTTTTTGGGCCCAAGGTGAAAGACACACTGTGAACAGGAGGGTAAGACTCTGACTGCCGTAGGGGCACGATTTTCCACTCCCTTTCGGCCTTATTCCAAGGCTAAAGAGGAGGGAAGATGTGGTTCGAGATCGCAGAAGTCTTACCCCTCTCAGCAGGAAGGTTCCCCTCCAGAGGCAGAGGAGGGAAATTCATCAGGAAGGCGCCGTCCCAGAGGCGGCAGAGGCCCCGCAACACTGGAGACCGCGAGTCCTTTCGTGGCTCCTCAACTTTCATAGTCCCTGAGGGATTGCCCGGCTGTGCTGCTCGGAGCCAGTCGGGGTCGTTTTGAAGCACCTAAAGGCCTGGGAAAGGATCACTCAGGACCGATGGGTGCTTATTATCGCCGGAGGTTACTCCATCCCATTCTGTTGTCCCCCCTCAGTCCAAAAGAATCCCGGACCCACCACCCAGTCAGCGGGATACCGCAGCCATAGAAATTTCAAAACTGCTGCAAAAGGAGCCATCCAACCGGTCCCCGCAGACCAGATCGGATTAGGGACTTACTCAAGATTCTTTTAGTGCCAAAAAGACCGGGGACTTGAGGCCCATTTTGGACCTAAGCAACCTAAACCGTTCAGTCAAGAAGTCCAAGTTCGAATGGTCACTTTACAAACCATTCTCCGTTGTTGGAGAAAGGTGTTTGGATGTGCTCCATAGACCTCAAGGACGCGTATTACCATATCAAAATACATCAAACGTCCAGGAGACACTTGCGCTTCAGCCTAGGAAGCAGTCATTTTCAGTTTCGTGCGCTGCCCTTTGGTCTCACCACAGCCCCCAGGGTGTTCACCAAATGCTTGGCAGTAGTGACTGCTCACTTGAGGAGTCTAGGATTCCAGGTGTTTCCGTACATAGATGACTGGCTTCTAACTGCCACCTCAAAGCATCTACTTCTACAGGGCCTGCAGGCCTCAACATCACTGGGCAATTCCCTAGGAATCACCTTCAATTGGCCAAAGTCTGTGTTACGGCCATCTCAAAGGATAAAATTCATAGGGGCAGAGAGAGATTCAAACCAGATGTGGGTCTATCTACCTGCAGACAGAATTCAGATCATACAAAATCAGGTTCGAGCCCTACTCCCCAAGTCCAAAGCCCCAGCCAGAATGGTCTTGCAACTATTGGGATCGATGTCTGCCACAGTTCTGCTAGTTCCCTTGGCAAGGTTACACATGAGAATCCTCCAGTGGCTTCTCTCAACTCAATGGTCCTTTCAGGAACTCCCTCTCAATCATCTAATATGGATCACAGAATCTTGCAGACGAGACCTTCGCTGGTGGCTAGTGTCTTCCAATTTGGATCAGGGACGACCCTTTGCTCTTCCTCCTCCGGCAGCCACGTTGACCACGGACGCCTCCCAGACGGGGTGGGGGGGGCATTCCCTGGGCAGGTCAGTCCAGGGCAAATGGCATCCGGAAGAGACCTCTCTCCACATCAACATCCTAGAGATGAGGGCAGTACTCCTGTCCCTTCAGGCCCTTCACTGTTACCTCCCTCAGGGCGTAATTGCTGTTCACACGGACAACATGTCAGTTGTCTGGTACCTGAACAAGCAGGGAGGGACCAGATCCTATCCTCTTTGCAGAGAAGCGATGAGGGTCTGGGAATGGGCAATCTCAACCAATCGCTTCCTAGTGGCAACTCACATACCGGGCAAATCCAATGTCGTAGCCGACAGGTTGAGCAGGACCATTCTCTCTCCTCACGAGTGGTCTCTGAACATAACTATTACAAGACAGATTTTCAGCGAATGGGGAGTTCCTTGTTGCGACCTCTTAGCGACTCCTCTGAATCAAGTGCAAGGATTTTTCTCCCTATCCCGGCTCGGGGAAGAGCCCTATGGACGTTAGTCCATCCTTGGCCCACCGGCCTGCTTTATGCCTTCCTCCAGTTCCTCTCCTACCCAAGGTAATTCAGAAGGCTTCTCTTGGGAGCAAGATGATCTTAATTGCTCCTTACTGGCCTCGTCAAGTCTGGTTTCCCTATCTTCGGAAACATGCTCTGGAAGGTCCATGGTTCCTGGACCAGATCCCAGACCTACTGACTCATCAGTCGGGACTACTACACCAGTCCCTACACACATTAAGATTGACGGCCTGGCTCCTCCTCTTCCAACCATAGTCAGGAGACATGCACTAGACCCAGAGGTAGTGCGCATATTGTCTTCCACCCACAAGTCGACTACGAAGAAACTTTATTCTAGCAAATGGAAAAGATTTGCTATATGGGCTCAACTCCGGGGCCTGGACCCCATTTCAACTCCCGTAGCAGAAGTACTCAAGTTCCTAACCTCTCTTTTCAACCAAGGCTCTTCTGTTTCTACCATCAAAGTACAATTGGCAGCAATTTCTAACTTTCATGAATCCATAGACCCACCTTTAATGAGCAACAGGTTGTGTAAGACCTTCTTGAAAGGTGCTGCTCTATTAAGACCTCCAGTTTCTCATCCTGCACCTCCATGGGATCTCGATATAGTATTACGTGCCTTGACTTCTTCCCCCTTTGAACCGGCAGCTACCTGTGATTTAAAGTTTCTATCATGGAAGACTGCTTTCTAGTGGCAATTACTTCTGCCAGAAGGGTTTCAGAACTTCAAGCTTTGTCAGTAAAACCTCCGTACTTGGTTTTTCATCCAGACAGAGTTTCCCTCAGACAGAATCCTTCTTTTGTTCCTAAAGTCTGCTCTACTTTATGCTTACAACAGTCATTAGAGCTCCCAGTGTTTTTCCCAAAATACTCCAATGAAGCGGAATTTATTTTCCACACACTAGATGTCCATAGGCAGTTACGTTTTTATTTGGATAGGACCAGTAAAGGAATACAGATCAGTTGTTTGTGTCCTTTGCAGAAAACAAATTGGGCAACGCAGTCACAAAGGTCACTATTGCCAAATGGATCAGGGACTGTATTACTCAAGCTTATATTTTTTCTAACGAGGAGCTTTCCACCGCTGTCAAGGCTCATTCTACAAGGGCTATGGCTACTTCGGTAGCATTTCATTCTAAGCTTGCTATTGGTGACATTTGTGCTGCGGCTACATGGTCTTCCCCGCATACTTTCATTTCTTACTAGAAATTAGATGTGGCATCTAGAGGACGAGCTTCATTTGGTTCCACAGTGCTCAGGAGTGTTTTCCAATGAGCCACCCAGGATTTAGGTGCTAGGGACGCTGTCCCATCAGTCAGAATGTAGGCGAGATCGGATCACATAACATCTTTTAGTTATGTACTCACCATAACTTCAGATGTTTGGGATCCATCTCGCCTACATTCCTAATAACCCACCCTCCTTCCCCCTTCCTTGGAGATCAGAGGATATCAGAAGGTCCGAATCCTGTTTCATCTTGAAACATCTAACAATGTTATATAAACAAGCTGTGCATGTGTGCATGAATGCGGACAAACAAGATCTGGGGGATTAGTGGTGGTGCATCCTGGGATAAAGAAAGCTCAGCCAATAAGAGGCCTCGCTCTATAGCATAAGCGTGCCGAGGGATCAGCTCCGAACCCATCAGTCAGAATGTAGGCGAGATGGATCCCAAACATCTGAAGTTATGGTGAGTACATAACTAAAAGTTTTTTTTGCCCTAAACCGTTTGGCGTTTTTAGATGTTTTTCTCCCACAGGACACATCTACCCAAAGAGGGGGATAGGTGCATTTCGTTCCCACCTCGCAAGAGTGTAATTGGTGCATGTTTGATGTCCTTCGTGGCTCACTGTTGCAGTCATGACTGTAAGGTTCTTCTGCCAGCAGCAGCCCTCGATCGGCCAGAATCCCAAAGTCTGGATTGGGCGTCAGCTGAGGTTGCTTTTATCTTGACATCAATGCGCCAGGAAGTATAAAGACCTCAGCCGATGCCATTACCACAGTCTCTTGCCGCGTGGTGCCCTGAGCAGTTCGCTGATGCCGGTCGGCCTACTCCTGTCTGTTTTTGGATTTACTTCCAGGATTTTTCGTTTTTTTTTTTTTAGGATAAGTACCCCATTGGGGAGGTCTTTTTCTTGCGCCAGTCAGATGTCAGAAAAAGTTAATAATTGTATTTCTTGTGGGAAACAAATACCTCATAGGGATTTTCACTCTTATTGTATTCCCTGCCTGGGACCTGACCACGACGTTGCTAATTGTGGGTTTTGAGCTAGATTTAATCAGCGTACTATTAGGCGTAGGTACAACTTTGCCTTCTACTATTTTGGTAAAAGGTTTAATTATAATATGTCTTCGGATTCTTTTCTGGCTTCTGGTGTGTGTAAGAGGCGCAAAGATAAAGACAGGCCTCCGAGGTCCAAAGCAGAGGATATTACTCGGTTATTGCCAGTTGCTGGTTCGTCGGTCGTCAGTGAGGTGCCTTTGAAGCCCCTGTCGTCCGCCTCTTTTGAACCAACTGCCTGTACCATCTCCGGTGTGGAGCTGATGGGGCCTTCAGTATTGCCAGGGAATTGACCTTCGGATACTACTCCCCCAGTTGGGTCCGGAGCCGGTAGGCAAGTACCGGCTTCTGAGGGAGTTTTCAGGCCTTCACAGCTTCATGTCAATATGGATTCAGTTTTGCATTCTAAGATAATGACTACGGCTCCAGTTAAAAAGACATGGCAAGCACAGACGCCTTTTGATCAGGGTCCTTAGGCCTCAAAGGCAGATGCTTAGGATGGCTGAAGATTTGTTATCTATGATCAGGGGTTCTCATCCCCTTCGTGACAAAAAGCCTAGATTACAGTCCGATTATGATTCTTCAGGCCAAATTTCTGTTTCTTCTGCTTCTTCCCTTGAGCACGATTGTTCCTTTCCTCCTTATGAGGATTCTGATTCTAAAGATTCCTTTCCTTCATCCTCTCCTCCTGAGGATTATTCTTTTGGTGAAACTTTGCATGATATGAGGGAGCATTTTCACTGGGAAGGGCAGGAATTCTCTGAAACCAAGAAAAGGCTTAGGGATTTTCTTCTCCCTCAGCATAAGCCTCTTGCTATTCCTCCTGTATTGGACATTGTAGATGATGTTTTCTCAGAAGCTTCCCTCTCTCCTGATTCTTTTCCCCCTACTCCGGTC
Source organism: Protopterus annectens (assembly GCF_019279795.1). Lineage (NCBI taxonomy): Eukaryota > Metazoa > Chordata > Ceratodontiformes > Protopteridae > Protopterus > Protopterus annectens. Next base: position 469,590,174 of record NC_056733.1, read on the forward strand.
AAACCAGATAGATATTATAGGGTTCCAGATTCCCACAAGTTTCTTTTTAAGAATCTTTCACCTGATCCGGAAACAAATTTCTCAGGGCCCCAAGGGTGTTAAGGCGGCCTCTGCTAAACATCCTATTCCCTCTGACCGAGAGTCCAGGGCTTTGGAAAGATGGGGTAAAAAAGTTTATACTTCTGCTACATTGTCTATTAGAGCTTTGAACTGTCAATTTCATATGCTAAAGTATCAGCAATACCTTTTGTCTATATTTAAACAAAAGATGTCAGCTGTTTCTATTGGTGCAGATGACAAGGAGTTACAGGATTTATTGCATGCTATTGAACAAGTGGGTAAACATACCCTGCATTGTGGTTTTGATTCTTTGGAAGCTTCTTGTAGGGCTGTGACAACTGGCGCAGTTATTAGAACACATGCTTGGTTAAAGGAACAAAGCTTGCCGGATCAGGTTAAAGCCAAACTTTTGGATGCCCCTTTGCAGCATGATGTTTTGTTTGGGGCCAAAGCTGAAGAGGTATTAAAGAAAATGGAGGACAAAGCCAAGTCTATGCAGATGGTTAAGGATTTTGTACAGGTGCAACCTCCTAGATTTAGCAGGCACTGGCCAGCTAAACCTTGGTCCTTTCCTAGCTCGGACAGGCCTCAGAGAAGCAGATTCAGGTGTTCTAGTGGTAGGGGACAGACACAAACCCTTTTTAGGAATAGGCAGTGGCCTGCCCCCTCTCCCAAAGGTGGTGAAGATAAGTCTCAACCCTACCGGAAACAGTCTTTATGACTCTCCCTTTCTGGTTCCAGGGGCTTCTCTCATGGAAGCACCTTTGGGAGGAAAGATTTCTCTTTTTTATCAAAATTGGGGCCGCATAACCTGGGACAAATGGGTTCTGGACATAGTCTCAAGAGGTTACAGATTTCCTTTCCACACCTTGCCAAGACCGAATGGTTGGCCAGATCAATCAAATCAATGGGCAGTGGCACAACTGCAGGTTCAGTCCCTCTTAGCTATGAGGGCCATAGAATTGGTACCAAATTTAGAAATAGGGCAAGGTTTTTATTCAAGATTTTCCTGGTTCCCTGGAAGGAAAATTTGTGGAGACCAATCCTGGGCCTTTCTGTACTAAACACCTTCCTAGATGTACCAAAATTCAAGATGCTCACTCTGCAGCAGCTGCTGCCTATGTTGGGCAAGAATGCTTGGATGGTGACTCTGGACTTAAAGGAAGCTTCCTTTAAGGTGAGAGTGCAGAAGGTATCTGAGATTCAAAGCGGGCTCGAAGCATTACCAGTTCTCTGTGCTCCCCTTTGGCTTATCTACTGCACCCATGGTCTTTACAAAGTGCCTGGCACCAGTAATGGCGTTTTGCAGACAGAAGGGGATTCAAATATACCCGTATCTGGACGACTGTCTTATTCAAGCGGACGACAAAGACACTCTACTTCAGCATCTAGCTTTTGTGCAGCATCTTCTACAGTACCTCAGATTCACAGTTAATCTAAAGAAGTCAAATCTGGTGCCCACACAACAGATTACTTTCCTGGGTGCTCTTCGGAGTACTACAACCCAGATGGCTTACTCGACACCAGACAAAAAAGCACATCTGGCTTCTTCTTTCCAACACTTGGCTTCAATGAAACAGCTGACTGCAAGAAAGGTTCTGCAGGCTTTAGGTTACATGGCTTCCTGCATTCTCCTAATACCATATGCAAGACTGCATATGAGGAAACTACAGTGGTACCTCAAGAGTGTGTGGTCTCAGCATTACCACAGCTTGGAAACGGTGATCATGATTTTGCCTTGTCTACAGCAAGAGTTTTTTTGGTGGGCTGAAGCCTGTCTCCAGAACAAGGGGAGGCCTTTTTGTCCTCCACCAACCAACCAAGTTATTAGAACACATGCTTGGTTAAAGGAACAAAGCTTGCCGGATCAGGTTAAAGCCAAACTTTTGGATGCTCCTTTGCAGCATGATGTTTTGTTTGGGGCCAAAGCTGAAGAGGTATTAAAGAAAATGGAGGACAAAGCCAAGTCTATGCAGATGCTTCAGATTATGCCTGGGGAGCCCACATGCACGGGAGATGTCTTCAGGGTGTTTGGACAAAGGAGCAAATTCACCTGCACAAAAATTTGAAGGAGATGCTCGCTGTACAGAATGCTCTGATAGCCTTCAGGGACTTTCTTCTACCAGGGCAATTGTTGATAAAGACAGACAACACTACAGTGATGTGGTACATAAACAAGCAGGGGGGCTCTCACTCTTACCCCCTGTGCAGATTAGCCATGGCTCTGTGGTACACTGCACTGACATGCAGAGTCCACTTACAGGCACAATTCCTGCCAGGAAAAGACAACACTGGCAGACACATTGAGCAGGACACTTTCGGATCCACACAAATAGATGTTCGGATATTCAGGATGATATTACAGGCATGGGGATGTCCGGACATAGATCTTTTTGCATCCCCTCAGAATCATCAGCTTCCAACATTCTGCACCAGGATCTACCACAAACTAGCATGGCAAGTGGATGCCCTCTCATTCATTTGGAAACACCTCTCAGTATATGCTTTTCCTCCTTTTCCTCTCCTACCACGGGTACTTCTGAAGATAAAACAGGACAGACCGCAAATGATTTTACTGGCTCCCAATAGGCCTCGACAATTCTGGTATTCCACTCTGATGAACCTAGTTCAGGAGCCTCCCTGGATTCTGCCTCAAATCCCTCATCTACTGTCTCAACAGAACGGCCGGATCCTGTCATGTCAGAACTCTAAATCTAGCTGCCTGGCGGATCCAGGGTCTGTACACACCTCTACTCTTTCCAAACAGGTAATGGATGTAATCCTTGAAGCTAGACGGCCCAGCACTAGGAAATCTTATGCAGGTAAATGGAAAAGATTTTGCTCCTGGAATCGGGTCCAAGGTGGTGATTCTGCTGTTCTGAACATTCCTCTGATTTTAAAGTATCTGGCAGAGTTGTTAAATACGGGCCTATCTTTTCCATCTATCAAGCTTCATGCTTCTGCTATTTCTGCACATTACAATACGGATCCTCCAATTTTTTTCTCATCCATCACTTAAACAATTTCTTAGAGGGGCTAAGAATGTTCGGCCCCCTATAAGAGCACCTGTTCCCACTTGGGATCTTAACTATGTTTTGGAAAAATTAACCTTGTCTCCTTTTGAACCTGCAGCTTCCACGGATTTAAAATTTTTGTCTTGGAAAACTGCTTTTCTTTTAGCTATAACCTCTGCTAGAAGGATTTAGGAATTGCAAGCCCTCATGGCTGTGGAACCCTTCATTATTTTTCATCAGGACAGGGTTTCCCTAAGGACTAATCCCACCTTTATACCTAAGGTTGTTTCGGCAGTGGCCTTGAATCAGACTGTTCATTTGCCTACTTTTTATCCTGTTCCTCAAAGTGAGGAAGAAAGTCTTTTGCAGTCTTTGGACGTGCACAGGCAGCTTCGTTTTTACCTGGACAGGACCAAGATATTCAGGAAATCTGAGCAATTGTTTGTCGCTTATGCTCCTACTGTTCTAGGGAAAGCAATCACTAAGCAAACTATTTCTAAGTGGATTGCCCACTGCATCAAGTTCTGTTACTCTTTTCATGGCAATCCAGTTCCTGTTAATATTAGGACTCATTCTACCCAGGCTACTGCTACTTCAGCAGCCTTTCTTTGTGGGGTTCCTACCAAGGATATTTTAGAGGCTGCTACTTGGAGTTATGTGCATACTTTTTCTAAGCATTACAACCTCCTCTCTATTCTAAATCTAGGGCCGGTTTTGCTGCTGCAGTTTTGCAAAGTTTTGTGGCTGCTCCTTCTGTTTCTCCTCCAGCCACCCTTTCTTAGCTTTGGGACTCAACTCTACAGTCATGACTGCAACAGTGAACCACGAAGGACATAGTACAGTTGTGTACTCTTACCATAAATGTAGATGTTCGAGTGTGTTCACTGTTGCAGTCTGAGTTACCCTCCCTCCTACCCCTTCTTTTGTTTTTTCTTTGAGTATTGTCTGTTATGAGGTATTTTGGCTGCTGAGGTTTTGGGCACCTGACATCTGGGGCAAGAAAAATTGGGGTAATGGCGTCGGCTGAGGTCTTTATACTTCCTGGCGCATTGACGTCAGGATAAAAGCGACCTCAGCTGGCGCCCAATCCAGACTTTGGGATTCTGGCCGATCGAGGGCTGCTGCTGGCAGGAAGAACCCTACAGTCATGACTGCAACAGTGAACACACTCGAACATCTACATTTATGGTAAGAGTACATAACTGTACTTTTTATTGTTGGGACATGGTATAAAAATAATGTCTTTCGGCATTTCCCTGGTTAGGGGTCGGTACAGCGAAACTCCGGTCCGCTAATGATTGGCAGTGGATTTTTACGGTGCCAGCCAGACGCCCAACCTTCAAAGAAGGTACACCCATTCACACACGCACCTACCCGCATGTCTTTAAAGGTCACTCAACCGCGGGGAGGACATGCAGCCAGACTCCACACAGAAGGAGCTCCAGCCAAGTAGTTCCCCTCCTCCTTTCAGTTTTAGACTATGATAGTTTATCTGAACTTGAATATGTAATTTTATGTTGTAAATCTTTGTTCATTAATTACTATTAGGACATCGGTTCCGTCCCCTGAACCAATACGGCCGTTTCCAAGCTTGCACCAGCCAAAAAATCTCAGCTAAGACCTACCCATAATGCCCCTCTTCTAGTTGCTCCAGATCTCGTTTGCTGCATTCCTAATCAGACGTGCTAGCCATCCCTCTCAAAGCTAAGTAGAAAATTGTCATTTATAAGATAGTTTCTCTTCAAAATTTTTTATTCAATTTAACCTTTTCTCACTGTCGCCTATAACCTAATTGTATTCCCTACCCTTTACCTTGGTAATTTAATTTCTACCATTATTGGTCCTGTCCCTCTCTCCTGCCTTTGATAGGCCCTTCCTTACCAATTGTGTAAGGTTACCATACATCCGGGTTTCCCCGGACATGTCCTCTTTTTCGGGCTCCTGTCCGGGCTGTTTTTGAAAATTCTGCGATTTGCCCGGGTTTTAAAACCCAGACAAATCGCAGAATTTTCAAAAAGCAGACATCCCTATTTTGGAGTTTTTTTCTCCGCTTTGTGTTTTTTTTTTTTTTTTTTTTTTATTTGCTTGTATACCGGTATACGAAACAATCAAAAAACGGAGCTCTGTTTAATGCGGAACTGCTTAATGTTCCACATTGAACAGAAGAGGGTCCACTGTGCACATTTTTGATTGGCTCATATACCAGCCAATCAAAAAGCAGAGTTCTGTTCAACGCGGAACTGCTTGATGTACCGCATTGAACAGAAGAGGGTCCGCTGTGCGTGTTTTTGGCTTGTATAGCGGTATACAAGCCAATCAAAGAGTGGAGCTCTGTTCAATGCAGAACTGCTTGATGTTCCGCATTGAACAGAAGAGGGTCCGCTGTGCGTGTTTTTGATTGGCTCGTATACCGGTATACGAGCCAATCAAAAACCCCCAAACATGGACTTTTTTTTTTTGCTCTTCAACTAAGAGTAGAAAGAGGATGAAAAAAATATGTGCTGCTACCAGCACTTATTATTTCATCCTCTTAGGCTGAAGAGCAAAAAAGAAAAAAGGGTCTTTAGTTTTAGTCCTATAAGAGTAAAGACCTTTTTTTTTTTGCTCTTCAACCTAAGAGGACAAAATAATTTTTTTCGTCCTCTTTCACATACAAATAATTATGGTAACCCTACACTTGTGGTATTTTTTAAATACCACCGTTGGTAATCTCTCACCTTTTTCTCCTCCTTATTTTGTTTTTTCTATAGGATAGCCTTGTTGTCTTACTATGTCAGACAAAGCTAAGTTGGGATTTAAACAGTGTGACAAGTGTGGGCGTAAGATTCCTAACTCGAATACACATGCTCGTTGTGTCTAATGTTTGGGCGTGGATCATATTAAAGCTGACTGTGACATTTGTGCTAGTTTTAGTAATCGTACACTAGCAGAACATAAAAATAAGCTTAATCAAGACACCTTTTTCAGAGGTCCTATCTGAGTCAGAGGTCTCACCCCCTCCAAAGACCAAAAAACATAGGGAAAAACGGAGTCACTTGGTTCCTGCATCTCCGTCAATTACAGAACCAAGTCGGCTCCATGCTTTGCCGGTGCCCACAGCGCAGACCTCTTTGGCATCAGGCTCTGTATCTTCGCCCTCGGTGCTGTCCATGATATTCAACCTATTTCTATTCCAACCTCAGCACCACTGACATCGTTGCCATCCTTGGTTCTGACATTGGCTCCTATGACTGTACCTGCCTCAGCACTATCCTCGGCCATGGTGCCGACATTTGCTTCAGCTCCATTGGCTCCAAAACTCTAATATCTGCCAAGGATAAGATACTCTCCAACTTACGACCCTTTTTTGGGGCAGAGGTTTAGCCTCTTTCTAGAAAGACTTGATTCTCCTTCAGAAGCCTCCTTTAGATCCACTAGGAGTTTTTTCTGAATTAGATCTAGTGCAGGTTGTGGACCAGCTTCTGGCAGCTAGGGGATTGCCCATTCCAGCTAGACCTTCCATCCCTCTTGGCTCGGAAACTTTTACTACATCTTCCCCTGTTTATCCTGTTCCGGCCTCTACCCAGATCCCATAGATCTTGGTACTGATGTCCACTTCGGTGCATACTGTCTCTGCTCCGACAGCAGTTTTTCCCCTGTCGGCACTGACCACCCATGCTGCATCAGCTCAGGTGGAGCCGATGCTCTCTCAGAGCAGTGCTTGGACCGTCCGTACCTTGGTACGTAGCCTGGTGCCTGTTTTCTTGCTGGTGCTATGTTCGCGGCTGTGACTGCTTCCAATCCTCTTTGAGTTCCTCACTTGGAGGTGGGCTGCTCAGGGTAGGGTGTGACCCCAGTTCCGAGGTTGTCCTTCTCAGTTCTGGGCCCCATCCCTCCTCGGGCAGGTCTGCTGTCCAGGTGATGGAGAGGGTCCTTTAACTCCACAGGCTCACAGTCAGCACCAATGACATCAGTATCAGAACCACTCCCCCAGCATGCACCTCTCCCAACCCTCTATTTTAGGACCCCGGGCACGGGAGTCGCAAGACCCCCCTTTGAAGGAAACCCCTTCTCCGGAGTCATCCTCAGAAGATCCCACTGAGGAGATACCTCTGAAGAAATGGTGCAAGAGGAAGCACCTTGATTCCCTGGAGGAATCTATCACTGAAGACACCAATTGTGATGAGGGGGTAGGGTCCCCACGGTCTCCCTCAGATGACATGTCATTCGGAGACATTCTGGAAATCCTCTAACCCTTCTTCTGAGGAATCGGTGTTCTTGCAGGCCATCCATGCCCGGCCATCTACTTCCTGGGTGACCCCACCGGCAGATGACCTTGTTAAGCTCATTGTGCAGCCTGCCTGGAAGGCCCCGGACAATGTAGATCCTGTCCCCCAGAGGCCAGACAAAATTTTATCTACTCCTGAAGACCAGCCCCACTGGTCCAAACAGTTGACAGTTGATTCTATGGTCATGGTGGTGGCCACCAAGAGGGAACTGGCAGAAGATAGTTCCACTGTCCATCCATCGAACAGGGAGTCCTGGACCATGGACTGACTAGGGAAGCAGACCTATGCTTCAGCGACCTTCGCCATTCAGTAGCTGAACTATCTGGCACACTTTACTCGCCTCCAAAGAGACACAATTTCTGAAATGTCTTCCTCTTTGGTGGGGGTACTGCCTGATGAGGTGTGTGACACTGTCGCCTTGCAGCTAGCGACCCTTGAATCCATCTCCTCAATGTGCTTGATACCTCACACCACCAAGGGGGCAGCTTGAGCTGCCGCATCAGGCATTGTCATGAGACGTAATGCTTGGATGTGGTTGTGTGACTTCACAGACCCCTTTAAATCTTCCTTCGTCAATGCACCTGTCGACGAATCTGCACTTTTTTGGACCCAAAGTACGAGACACACTTGCACATAGTGAGAAAGATGGAAAGACCTTGTCTGCTGCGGGCATACACTTTTCCAACCCCCAGAGGTCCTACTCCAGGAGCCAGAAGGGAGGAAAAATGTGGTTCAAGAAATCCCAAGGATCTTTTCGTGACACTAGTGGTGAGCAATCCCCCCAGGGTAGAGGGGGCAACTCATATGGAAGATGCCCTTTCGGGGTAGAGGGGTTCTGCATTGCCAGGGCACTAGAGATTCTTTTCTCCAGCAGATCCTACCAGCGCAGCAGCCTGGTTGCTTTCCTCTGGAAGCAGTCGAGAGTCGACCATTCTATTTAATTCCCAGACCTGTCAAACAAATCCCCGATGTACCCACCCAATCAGAGGGAATTAGCAGCATTAGAAATAGAAAAGCTGCTAAGGAAAAGAGTCCTTCAACCAGTCCCACCAGACCAGACAGGGTCCAGGTTTTACTCGAGGTTCTTTTTAGTGCCAAAAAAGACAGGGGACTGGAGACCAATCCTGGATCTCAGCCTATTGAACAAATTTATCAAACCTCAAAAATTATGGATGGTCACGGTACAATCCATTCTTCCCTTCCTAGGAGAGACAACTGGATGTGCTCTATAGACCTCCAGGACACGTACTACCACATAAAGATGGATCACTGCTCTGGGAGGTTTCTCCACTTCTGGCTGGGAGCCAATCACTACCAGTTCAGGGCACTGCCATTCGGTCTCCCCGAGTGTTCACCAAATGTATGGCAGTTGTGGTAGCTCATCTTCGACCACAAGGATTCCAGATGCTTCCGTATCTAGACGATTGGCTCCTTACCACTGTGACCAGGAATCTCCTAGTCCACAGCCTCTCTTACACTCAAGGTCTCGCTCTCCGCTTTACAATCAACAAAGACAAATCTCAAATGTCCCCAATGAAGACACTGGAATTTATTGGAGCGGTCTGCGACACAACATCCTGTCAAGCTTCTCTACCCCCTCACAGGCTTTTGAAAATAAGACGCCAAATCCAAGACCTTCTTCATCTGATCTATGTACCAGTACATCTTGTACTGCAACTCTTAGGCTCCATGGCGGCAGTCATTACGTTAGTACCACTGGCGAGGCTGCACATGAGAATCCTACAGTGGCTCCTTTCTGCACAATGGTCGTTTCTAACTCACCCACTCGACCACATGATACGTCTTACAAACTGTTGCAAGGAAGAAATGCTATGGTGGATGAAGCCACAAACGAATCTTTGGTATCGACCATTCTGTCTTCCCCAGCCCATGGCCACGGTGACCACAGATGCTTCCCTGCTGGGGTGGGGGGCATTTCCAGAGAAAGACTGTCCAAGGCACCTGGCCCCCCATTGAGGCCAATTTGCACATAAATGTCCTGGAACTGAGGGCAGTTCTCTTAGCATTGCAAGTGTTCCATGTATCCCTGCCCTCTGGGACTATTGCAGTTCAGTCAGACAACATGTCAGTCATTTGGTATATCAACAAGCAAGGTGGAACCAGGTCTTGCCCCCTGTGTTGGGAAGCCATGAGGATTTGGCACTGTGCGATAGCTTCCATCCACTTTCCTATAGCAACTCGCATTCCCGGGAGTTCCAACCTTATTGCGGACAATCTGAGCAAGAACATCCTGATGCCTCACAAGTGATCCCTCAACCCTGTAACAGTAGATCGGATCTTCCAACGCTGGAGCAAGCCTTGCTGCGATCTGTTTGCTTTCCCCATAAACTGCAAATGCAGAAGCTACTTTGCCCTGATCCCCCCCTCAGGGGGAACCCCCAAGGACGCTCTAACCCTAACGCACGATTGGCCCCCGGGTCTTCTGTATGCCTTTCCCCTGTTTCCCCTCATTCCAAAATTTCTCCAGAAAGCTCAGACGTTGAAAAGCAAAGTGGTCCTCATTGCCCCCCTACTTGCCCCGTCAAGTCAGGTTCCCGTATCTATGGCCTCATCTGATTCACAGCCCATGGATCCTGGATCATTCCCAAGACCTGTTATCTCATTCTCAGGGACTGATTCATCCGAACCTCCACAGTCTCAAGCTCACAGTTTGGTTCCTCCACTTCCAATGATTGTCAGGCTGCCTGACATCCCATCTCCTGTTTGTGAAATTCTTCTGGCTTCACACAAATCTTCCACCAGGAAAGTTTATTCTAGTAAATGGACTAGGTTCTCTATTTGGGCCAAAGATCAGAACTTGGACCATTCATCTATGCTTATTCAAAAGATCCTACAATACCTGACTACTCTTTTACATGCAGGAGCCTCAGCATCGATGATCACTGTACATTTAGCAGCTATCACCAATTTTCATAATGGACTTGATAATTCTTCAATTATGTCACACAGCCTATGCAAGACATTTTTGAAAGGAGTATTGCATGTTAAACCTCCAGTCAAGCCTCCCTTAGAACCCTGGGACTTGACTTTGCTACTTCAGTCTCTTTCAGGTCATCCTTTCAAGCCCTTTGATTCATGTGATTTCAAATTTTGTCATGGAAAACCTTACTTCTAGTAGCACTTACCTCAGCGAGAAGAGTATTTGAGCTGCAGGCCTTGAGTGTCAAGAGACCTTACTTGATCTTCCACACGGATAGGGTGTCCCTTTGTACTGACTCTTCTTTCTTGCCCAAGGTCATTTCTGGATTTTCCATTAACCAATCTATTGACCTGCCAGTTTTCTTCCCTCAGCATTCTAATAGAGGGGAGTACCTTTTGCACACCCTTGATGTGCATCGGCAGCTTCGTTGTTATTTGGACATGACTAAATCTTTCAGGAAAACAGATGAATTGTTTGTGGCCTTTGCAGAACCCAGATTGGGTAAACCTATTTCCAAAGTGACTTTATCCTCCTGGCTTAGAAACATCATTACCTTTATCTACCAACAGAATAAGCTATCCTTACCTTCCAGAATAAAGGCTCATTCTACATGATCTATGGCTACTTCTGCAGCATTTCATTCCAGAGCCAGCAGCCACTTGGGCAACACTTCATACCTTTATCTCTCATTACAAATTGGATTTGGCCTCCAGGGGACGAACATCTTTTGGTTCTATGGTGCTCAGGAATATCCTTCCTTATGGCCACCCAGGACTCAAGTAGCTGGAGACTCGGTCCTAATAGTAATTAATGAACAAAGATTTACAACATCAGATAAAGAAGTTATGTCTTACCATAATGTTCCATCTGTGTTGTAGATCTTTGTTCATTCATTACTTCCTGCCCTCCTTCCCCCTGCCTGGACTCCTGGTGGACTTTAGGAACTCCTGGTTAGGGTATTTGCTCAGACAGAGCCTTCTACTATTTTTCTATTACTACATCTATTATATAGGGGGCGGGCAAACTCAATCTGGAGTAACTAATAGAAGGGGCACTATCGGTAAGTCTTAGCTGAGAATTGTTGGCTGACACGAGCTTGGAAACGGCCATATCGGTTCAGAGGATGGGACCGAGGTCCTAATAGTAATGAATGAACAAAGATCTGCAACACAGATGGAATGTTATGATTAGACATAACTTCTTTTTTTGTTATAGTTTTTATGGTACTTGCATATTATTACAACCACAGTGTGTCTGTATTATTGACAGCATTCTCGGCAACGTTCCGTTCTTAACTGAAAACCTCATGCTGCCGAGAATGCTATGAATGTATGTGTGTGAGAATGCGTGGTTGCAATATGGAGCAGTGATCAATTATAGCTTGTCAACGTTTAGAAAGAAAGAATATACAACGAAAAAAATCACTGTTGCTTGTGGAGTCCAAGTTATAACTTTGCACTTTGCTCTAAGGTACAGCTAGCTGTACAAAACATCCTAACATTTTGTTTGTCAGATGTTACAGAAGCCTGGAGATGTTCTTTGTGAATGAGTGGTGACATGTCTGTCACTACAGATGGTTTGGCTTTGTGTCTCACTCGGAAGGCAAGCAACGTAGAAACTGTAGTTTTAGTGGGGGTAAGGTAAAGCGTAATGAGAGTGAAGGGAAATGTTATCTGAAAAAAGGGACATATATTAAAAGGGCATGGACACAAAATGTTAAAAGGATTTTTAAAGTGTTTAAACTTGTGTGCCGTTTTTTTTTTAATGCCATAGTTCTCTATCAAAAATCCCTTTCCTAAATGGAGCAATTTTTTTTCACTTAAATAATTTAACCATTCATAACCAACTGTGAAAGCATAGTAAATTGCGGTTGCATAGCAGCCAACCACTAATGTGTTAGTGTGGTTGCAGTACTACTATAAAAAAAAAATACATACAGTTCATCTGCTTAACGTGATTATGATGATATCTTGTTACACCCTAAGAAGAAGAAGAGTTGATTAAAACAGTACGGGAAACAGAGATAACGGTATGAAACAGAGAGACTCTGGTTTATATCATCTAAGAATGCAGAGAATGTTGTGAATGTAGACACACTGTGGTTGCGATAATAAGTAAGTACCATTTTTACTTTTGCATTTATGAATAAAGCATTTTAAAACAAATATGATATACCATATTTGGTTTCAGAGTTGTTACATGGCAGCATTTTTTATGAATCTTGAGCATGATTGCTTTTTCTCTCTTTATGCTAACAATTTCATACCTCTCAGCGGTCCCTAATTTGGGGTCAGAGTATTTTTACTGAATATCCTAAAACCGACAATTTTAGGAGGAATGGTGGTGGATTGCACTTTGTAAATAATGACAACGTTTTACTTCCGAAAATGCACGTTAATTCACATTCTCTTATTCTGTCAAATTCTCACGTTAATGGTACTAATATTGTAAAACGTTCCCTGAGTGTTCCTGGATTTGTCCCTGATTTCTAGAAATAAGAGATTGAGAGTGTTACTTGTCTCATTTTAAGATTAAGAAGTGTCATAAAACTAACGTAACCCGCATGGATGGATGGAGTTTCAATGGCTGTATTAATGTGTTCATTACACATAGTTTATCCAGTTAATCAAATTGCCTATCATAGTAAATAAACAGACACGTAGTATGCCTTGTGTGCGCTAGGCAGATTGAAGGAGGGCTTCCAGTATCCCTTTGTCCAAGGCCCGATTACAGTTCAGTATCTGGCTCCATTGCCTTTGGATGAAAATAAGCATGCACATAATTTACAAAATCACACCACAAACTTGCTTGGAAGAAATCAAATGGCCGCAGCCATTAATTTATTATGCCAATCAGATTGAGTTATGTATCAAATCGGTGCCAGTTAGGCTAAATCATTGCCAATTATGAATATTCATATCAATGCCAGACCAGAAGTCAATGCCAATTAGGCCAAATCAATCACAATCGTGAATATTCAGATCTGTGCAAAGGGCAGAACTTGCAAGGAAGTCAAATCAACCAGCCCATAAAATACCACTGTAATCCCTGTAAATGCTCAACCAACACCAATGGCTGAAGGGATCTGCAACTAAACACTGACAGTCCCCTGTCACCATTCAGCCAGCTACCAGTGGCTGAAGTGGATCTCCCACCTGCGGGACGCCAGGCACTGGCCCCCAGCCTGCCCACTACATGATGAGGCAGTCCACACAGAGAAGGGCCAAGCTGCCTGAGCTTGCAACCCCCCCTCCCCTTTTCACCACCAAGCCAAGCACACACTTTTGCAATTTATCCTTTCAAGTCTGGCCTTACTACACAGGAAGAAGCCACCCCACCCAAACTCATCTGCCAACTTTCTGATTAATGTTTTAAGGTTTCCAATTAATATTTTTTTCCTAAATGGGACAAGTGAATGACATTATTTCTGTAAAGTTCTGGTGAGCTTATGTTAATGTTAGTGTGGTGTACTACCCAACCTCCTAGTTCAATTAACTGCTGCTTAACAAATTTTCTTGTCAACTTCCTAACTGTTTCTACCACTTTGGCATTATTTTTTCCTCACCAGACTGGTCTCTAAATTATGTGTGACTATACAAGCTATACATTCAGCCGTTTCTCTCTGCTGTGCCCTAGCCATTGACAAATTCTATTTTTGAGGTACAACAATGGGCTACTTATAACACCATTGCCCTCTGTATGCAGTACAATTAAATTTGGCTCTGGTATTGGCTCAGAATACCTGTCAAAGCTGACAGCCAGGTACCTCCATTGCATTCCTCTCCTTCCCAGCCAGCTAACCTGCACTTCTTTGAAACCCAGGTTTCTCCCTGTATCACCCAATTCTCTGTCTATATGGTACACAAAACAATGCCCCAGAATCCATACTTCATTTGGCTACTTTGTGACATCTGCAAAAGAGAATACTGATTAGTCATCATGATATGACATATCTTTTATATGCCTGCGATCTCCACTGACCTAAGCCCATTCAATTTCAGATGTCCCTTTTGTGTCGACATGTGAAGCAGCCCCTATTATAAAGCAATGTGCTGTCAGTTTGCTGTTGTCAAGACCAGCCTCCCTATGGTCTTTTGCAGAACTGCCCTGAATTGGTAAATAGATAAGGAAGCACAATATCTGTGACACAAAAAATGGTGTATCTCTGCTCAAACACATTGCCTGGTGTTTCTAATCAGTCTAACTATATCCTACTCTGTATTTTTGGGGGGGCTTGTGCCTCTGCCATTTTCGTTTTCCTAACTGGTCTGTTTTACTCTTCCTCACATGTACCATATCCTGTCAGCCTCAAGCTTAATATATATATCCTTGGGTTCTAGCACCCATGGAGGGTTTTCATGCTTACTGTGCTGCACACTCTCAGATATCTAGAACGCTCCACAAAATGCGGTTAAGTATGCTGTCTGTAACAGTCACACATCATATTCTGAACTGCATACTTCTCTCAGAACTCTTCATAGCTGTGCAGAAATACTCAGCCCAATGGGCTGATGCTCATCTGCTCTCCTGACTTCCATTCTTTCCCAGCAATGGAGCATCTTTCTTACTGTGAATGCTTACGCAGTGTCCTGTCACCCTCATGCTCTTTAGTTCCCACTAATTGCTGCTACATGTGAACCTGCTCTGTACCTTGACATGCCTTCCTTTTTTAAACTAAAAATGTAGCTTAATAACTATGGTACTGGTACTGCCCATTGTACTTGCCACCCTTCATCAACCCTTGTTTCCACAACGTGAACAAAACATTTCTTGTACTGTTTTCATGTACTTGGATGCAATGCTTTCTCTATCATGCCCTATATCCTCTTTTCTTCAGGTCCCAAAGGTGTTGTGGAATTCTGCAAGTACTACTCTTGTCTGTTTGTCTTGATGCAGAGAAAGCATTTGATAGAGTAAGCTGGGAGTTTATACACAGGGCAATGGAAGCATTTGCATTCCCTGATAAAATTAAAAGGTTGATTAGGAGGACATATGAGGGATCGGAGATGAAAATTAATGTGGGTGAGTACCCAGGGGAAGACAGCAAGAATCAAGTGGGATAAAGCTGATTCTTCCAGTTGAACAAGGATATTTGGAGTTACCTGGTTTGAAGGGGTATTTCAGAGCTACAAAGTTGAGGCTCCTATACATAGTACAAGCAGAAATCTATAACTCAAAGTGGAAAGGGATGACGATGTAACAGGGGAGAGGCTCAAGAAACAAGGAGAGACTGGGATTTTGGATGCAGATCCTTATGGAGAATAACAATAACCATGCAGAATATTATATTCATAAAGTAGCAGAAAGTATTCTAAGAACTAAGCCACACAGGAGTGGGGAAAGGAGATTCTGCCGATAGGGATGATTGCAATTAGGGATACAGACAGTAGGCAAGAGGGGTCTAGAATTTATTGGATAAAACTGGTAAAAGAAGTAAGGTATAGGGAGCAAATAATTAGAGAGGGTAAGGTAATAGAATGGGAAGAGGCCAAGAATTTATTTGGACTGCAGGACAGAGATTGCCTACCCTATCAGAATTGATATCAGAGTATAGGCAAAGAGAAAGAAACAGGGGATCCTAAGCGAAAGACAAGCACTGATAGAGTTTTTAGTAGAATCTAAAATCTAGAACAGAAGCTGCTGTTAAAAAAGGAATAATTAGTGGAACATACAAAATATTGCATGATATCTATAAGAATCAATCAGAGGAGGTTAGAAAGGATTGGAAAGAGAGATTGGATAAGCGATTCACAAAGAAACAATGCAACTAAAATTATGTCAATATGATTTGTTTTCATTTACATAAATGTATGATTGCCTGTGTCGGTTTACTATTGAATATTCAAAGTGACTGCTGTCAACCGGCATGTGGTCGAAAGGCATTTTTCAAATGGGTGGAATGCCAACTCAAAATACATCGAGTACACTACAGTGAATGGGTAGTGTAGTTCAAGTATCTGAGTTTGGCATTGTGCATGGAGATTGCTGTTCAGTGAGGAACAGGGAATTAAACCATTTCCTCACTGTAGTGCTGTGTCAGAGCTGATCTATATAATTTGCAGGGGGTGTACAGCTTCCTGCGTGGGGGTGCAGGGGGTTTCCCCCTGCAAAATAGTAAAATACACATACCGTTGACTATGGAATGTCATGGTATGGTGACCTGCATAACCTGGGTGACTAACGATACCTCCTGCTATGTCAAATAACATCGAATTATGGGTGTGGATGTATTCAATTTTGACCTGGCCGCATGTTCTATTCTGGATTACGGGTCGACCATGCGACCGGTCAACGTATGCAGTTTCAAGGTTTCAATAGTAAACAGCCTTTGTCCTATGTGATAATTTTAATAAAGATGTTTCTTGTTTTTTTTTATTTTTTTTAAAGAACTTGATATAAACCCAGCTCTGTACACATTTCTTATTGGATTCTCATCCTCTAATGTAGTTTTGTACACCTTAGGTTCATAGGTAGGTACTAGGCTATCTGCCCAAGGGCATTTATAAGCCTAGCCAGAATGTGTTGGCTTTCACCTCCCTTTTAAATTCGTTTCCTGGGCCTCTGTCTAGCAGGGTCACTGAAGTGATCCCAGGGGTAAATTTATGATTTCCCATCCACTCGTCAAGATTTCTCTTTAAGAGAGTCAGTGAGAGGCTTTGCCTAACATAAACTGGGATTCCATTCCAGAGCGAGGGAAGTCTCTGAGACAGGAATTTATCCCTCCAGCATGTCCTGTTTATTGTTGTGCTGAGGTTTGGTTCACTGGAGCATGTGGCTCTAAGAGATTTGGTTTTTTTGAGGTGCAGCATGCCCATTAATTCCGGGTTGGACATGGCCTTATATGTCAGGCAGAGATCACCTCTGAGCGGGCGGTAAGCAACAGAGTAAAGTTGGAGTTTTTTTTAGACGAGCTGCATAGGGCATCTCTTTGAGGCCCATGATCCTCTTGGTGAGGTACTTCTGTGTTTTTTTTCAGCTGTTGCAGGTGTCGAGTAAGGTACATTCCAAATGGGGCATTGTACTATATTATGGGCCTAATGAGTGATGAGTAGAGGAGCACAATGACCTCTCTTGATCTAGAGGTGAACCCTTTCATGATTAGGTGGGCTACATAGAATGAATTTCTAACCACTTTGGCAATGTGATTATCGAAGGAGAGGTTGCTATCTACCTGGGTCCCCAGGTTCCCTAATTACGTCTTCCGTACTTAGTGGATTACCACCTATGTGATAATTCGTGGGCACTTTGTTTTTCCCAAAGGGGATGACTATGCATTTTTTGGCATCCAGCTTGAGGCCGTGGTTTTGACACCAGGTATCTATCTCTGTGAGACCCTTCTGGAGGATGTCTGTCAGCCGGTGAGTCAATTATGGCCCCCAGTTTGCAGTAATCTGCGAACTTGGTCAGCCATAGTCCTCCCGTGCTTGCCTGTACCTCAGAGAAGTATATACCGAACAGGAGGGGTCCCAGGACTGAGCCCTGTGGGACACCACTTGTAACTGGTTTAGAGTTTGACATGGCACCCGCGACTCTGACCATGTGTGTTCTATCCATGAGCCAGTTGGCCACCCATCTCGTGACATAGGGATTAATGTTCAAGCTGGTGAGCTTATCTATGATGCCAGAGTGTGGAATGGTGTCGAAAGCCTTAGCGAGGTCCAGGTAGGCTGTGTGGACTACCTTTCCTTCATCTATGGCCTTGGTAACTGTTTCAAAGAAGTCATCTAGGTTTAGGAGGCAGGATCTGCCTTTAACAAAGCCGAACTGGGTAGGGTCCGGTGTCTGGAGGTTCCCAATGTCTCTGTTTCTGAGTTCCATGATGATTCGCTCCATAGCTTTGCAGACCAGGCTAGTCAGGCTTATAGAACAATAGTTCCCAGGTTCTGTTGTGGCACCACCTTTGTGGAGTGGGATGACTGTTGCTGTACTCCATTTTTTGGGTACAAAGCCTGTGGTAAGGCTGAGTCTGAACAGTGAATTTAGGTGAGGGTTTAGTTCCTTTTGGAATTCATGTAAGACACAGCCTGGGACACCATCCGGTCCCATTGATGCTGTGTTCTTAACTTTGGAGAGGGCTGTTTTTACCTGTGTGTCGGTGATGTCTGGGGCCCTGCATTCTTCTGGGATGGACACGGGCCCCTTTGGGGGTGAGGGGGGGGTTAAGGTTTGCACTAAACTTGTCAGCCAGGATGTTGGCAATGTCAGTTGGTTCAGTATATTTTTTGCCATTTTGCACTAGCTCAGGGCATATCTGAGAGTTGCCACCTAGATTTTTGACATAGCCAAAGAAGGCTTTGTGGTTATCTTTAGAGTCCTTGGCAATTTTTCTTTAGAAACTGGCCTTGGATGATTTTATGAGGAATCGTAGTTTCTTGCTAATATTGATCAGTGATGCCTTTCCTTTTTGGGATTTAGCTCTATCA